>NC_059326.1:63278035-63583928 GCF_018350155.1 Leopardus geoffroyi
GACAGAGAGAGACAGAGCATGAACGGGGGAGGGGCAGAGAGAGAGGGAGACACAGAATTGGAAACAGGCTCCAGGCTCTGAGCCATCAGCCCAGAGCCTGACGCGGGGCTCGAACTCACGGACCGCGAGATCGTGACCTGGCTGAAGTCGGAGGCTTAACCGACTGCGCCACCCAGGCGCCCCTGTTTCTCTGGTTTTTAAATGAGCGGTCCTTACTTAAGAGAATGGCATTTTGTTTATTTATTTGTTTAATGTTACTTATTTTAATTATATTTATTTGAGAGAGAGAAAAAGAGAGAGCGCAGGGGAGGGACAGAGAGAGAGTGAGAAAGAGAATTCCAAGCAAGCTCCATGCTATCAGCACAGGGCCCACATGAGCCCAATGTGGGCTCCATCTCACGACTGACTGTGAGATCTTGCTCTTAGTGAAAATCAAGAGTCTGATGCTTGACCAACTGAGAGCTACCCAGGCACCCAGAGAATGACATTTTAGATGTGAAATACAGGCAAAAATCTTCTTTATTATAATATGATTTCATCACTTTTATTTGACACTAAAATAGGTATAACTCACATCATTTCTGCTTTATATTAACATCATCCATATACTCACCCAACCTCATGTTTATTGAATGTCTACTGTCTGCTATTAACTACTGAAAGTGTACCTTTTATCACTGAGGAACTTCTTAGAAATATTGAGTAAGTCAGTTTCAATTTTTTTAAAGCAAAATGGATACTAAAGTGTAATTTTAGGTCATGGTGAATGTGATCTAAATCTCAAGAATAAATGTATTATCAAATAAGACAAAGAATAAAAGTATTATGATCCAAAATTTTGTAGGAATCTAATATGCATTTCTTAGACACTTTTGATACTGTTCAAAAATATTTTGTTTTAAAAAGAAAAAAAATTGAGAAGTTGCTCAAATCAAAGTTGAGCTCTAGCAAGAACGTCTGAAAATACTGTGTGATGAAAAATGAAATCTTCACATTCATATTTAAAAGTGCCACATTTTTAAGGTGCCTAGGCAGCTTAGTTGGTTGAGCGTCCAACTCTTGATATTGGCTCAGGTCATGATCTCAGGGTCGTGGGATTGAGGCCCATGTTGGGCTCCATGCTGAGAGTGGAGCCTGCTTGGGATTCTTTCTCTCTCCCTCTGCTCCCTCCCCGACTTTACTCACCACCACCACCCCCCAAAATTAAAACAAAACAATAAAGGTACCACATTTTTGTGTCTTCTAATCTCAGTAAGAGTTTGTGACATAGAAGTATTAAGAGTACATAAAAGAATTTCCTCAAAAGTTATTTTTTAAAGTGCATGGAGCACTTACTTCATAAAAGTTTGGATAAATGGAAAACTCAATGAACAAAAGGTTATCTAAACATCATTTCTACTGAAAACAACTTCAGGACCTAATTTTAAAGCATTCTGTAACATAATTGAAGCAGTAATTACCTGATTTCAGGATGAACAGTAGGAGACATTCACTTTTTTTCCCCAGCATATCACATAATTTTTACCTAAGAAAATACTCCCTTTACATTTCTAACAACAGTTTTGATGGATAGGAACAAGAAGCATTTGCACTATAATTTTTCAGTGCATTATAATAAAGTGAATGTTTTCTAAATGTCATAGTTTAAATTTCATGGGGCGTGAAATCTCCTTTGAAATGAAATTTAAAGCCTTTTTCAAATAAGAAGACTAATCTTACAGTCAAAAACACTTTATATTCCAAGACATTATTAACCTTGGAGTACTGCTTGCAAGACGATAATACCTTCTGACATATTAAGATTAAATTTGTCTTTATATAATTATGTTAAAGAATACATTTAAAATAGATCAGATTGTGAGAGAAATGGTAAGTGTGTGCAATAGTAGGATTTCCATTTACTAATAATAAATTTAACTCTCATCATTTATATGGTAATGTTAACACATATTTGAGTAGATCACCTCTAAGGAAAACTATTTTGGGGTTAATCGTGGTGCTTAATGTCAAAAATGGCAACACTGAATGATAATCTAAAAAAGAGTTGACATTACTTCCCATACTACTTATAAATATGAAAAAGCACATAATTATTTTTATTGATAAATTGCAAATGATTTTCATACAATCGAGAGCTATTTTAGTGCATCCCAAAATATTTTAAAACATGGTTTAAAAATACATTAGTGTAATTTGAACAGCTAGTTTTCACAGTTTGTTTTTAATGACAACTGGATATACCTGAAATTTTTGCAAGAAGAATGCATGGTGACTGGCCACTTTCCTGAGACTAGGCTCTCAATGCCAAAAACCATTTCAAATATAAAAGACAGTGATGCAATCATGTTTTTATCTGCTTCATGTCCTTGAAATCTTAAAGACAATATAAAGTATTATGAATCTTTTACAATTTTTATTCCTTGATAATAAGACTAATAGCAATTTCAATTTTCATGAAACTAATGTTTTAAAACACAACCATAGATAAAAAATTCGTTGAAAAAAAAGTAGTAAGGACTGGCCCGTCAACTTCATACTCAGCATCTTCTGAAAACTCAGCCTCTTCTAGGGTAATAAATATTCCTTGCTGCCTACTGACTTCCACCCCTCTCATGGCTTTTTCACCCTAACTGGTCTTCTAGGCACCTGACAATTACCAATTCTTCTGGGCCTTTGGCCCCACCTGCTGGTTGGTTATGAGAGTTCATGACCCGATTCTCCTAATTTCTCAGAAATCTATGCTCAGGCACAGCTTCCTTCACTTTGTTTCTGTTTGTTTAATACATGTTGTACTAAATTTTGTTAATTTCAACACAATGTTTACTCCCTGCAAATTCCTTGTGTTTTTCCTCTTGCTTTCCCTATGCTTCATCCGTGCCTCATGAAATCTCTTTTCTTGTTAGCCACTGATCTTATCATGAATTTCTCCTTGTCTCTCAATCTCTCCAATTTTTGCCTGAGAACAAAAACAGCATGGCTGATAAAACATAATATTAATATTACTAACAACCTGAATCAAGAAATAGAAAAACCATACAGCATATTTTAAGCCCTCCAAGGAATTGAAAAAATCCCCCTCTTTCCTCACAAAACTGTCCAGCTGCCTCTTCTAGAGAAGCTGATATTCCTCAACACTAGGATTCAAATGGCAAATACATCTTTTGCTTTTCCCTGTTGTATATGTTCCATTCTTGAGCTATATTAAGGGGAAACTTTCTGTAAGGGGTGTGTGTGTGTGTGTGTGTGTATGAGTGTGTGTGTGTGAACTAGCTTTATTCTCAATATTCAAAGCATAACTTTTATTAGAAAACAGTCGTCAAGTTATAGTAAACCAACTTATATAAACTGTGTTTATATTGGATACCGCTTATATTAAAGCCTTTTATCTTTATTCACAGTTTAATTTTTCCCCAGTAAGAGAACATTTTGTATAATACTCCAAGCACATGGACACAAGTAGCAATTGGCAATAAAAACATTTATGCTAACTTACTTCCCCCAAAGAGCTACTTTCATACTTTTAATGGTTTATTATGTATTAAAAGTATTGATCATTACCAGAAGAATTAACACTGTTTCATGGGTCACCTTTTTACAGGTCCAATAAGACCCACGAACAAAAGGGATTTGTATCTTTAAAACAAGTTTATGTAATTGGCAACTGCACTTAAGGCTACCATTATTACAATGTCATTCTAATTTTAATCACTTGAAAAGTGAACTTTATGTCCAACTAAATCCTTGAAATGAAGCACAAACTCTTGACTTTAATTATCTAAACTTAAGTGAGCATTCTCAATTTTGTTGTTTAGGAATGCTTCATAGAGCATTATTTGAGATGGAATCCTATTAGGATTCCCAAATGATGGCTAAAATAACTAAGTATCCTGGACTGGAAAGGAATCAGCTGAGGTACTTGCTCTCCTATTTAAGTTTCTGGCACAGGGAAGAATGTTTTACAGGATGCTCTGCTTTACATCATTTGTTCTAATACAAGGATCCCTGAACTCAGACGGAGAAGATTTGAGCAGTTTATTGTTTGGCGGGTTTGTTCAGCATTTTACAGTTTATGAAGTGCTTTAATATTTTTTATTTCATTAAATATATTTCTGAGTTCAGCCTCTCTAATAGACTTGACTACATTTATAAAACTTTTCAATTTCAGTCTCCAAATCCATAAATCCGTAAGCCAGGATAATGAAGAAATGTTTCTTATTCTAAAAAGAATACAAATTTGCACTGTGTGGGGAGCTATTTTTACTTGTTGTTTGTCCTACTCAGACATATTGCCTCATAGTATTGATGTAGAAAATAGTTTTGTATAAAATAAAAATTGCTCAATATAGAGAAATGGATATCCAGTAGGCTGAAACAGTTACTATTTTTAAATTGTACATTCTGGAACCTTATTATGTATTATGTAGAGTTTTAGCCAAAAATATATTTGCAGGAAGAATTATCACTGTCATCAAATAATGTCACTCCAAAATTGTTACAATAATTGTTTGTTTCTCCATTAGCCATATAGTTATATAAAACTTTGATAGAAAATGTTAATGTGGCACTATTTGAGAGCCATGATTTATTTAGAGTTCTATTTATAAATGTGGAAACATACAGCACAAAGTTAATATTTGACAGCCATTTGAAAGCATATCACGGAATACACTGACTTTTGTTTTAAATAAAGATAAGCTGATTTTAATATTTGCAACATGTTATAGGACTCAGATGGAACAGTAGAAAAGTTATTATAGTCACTTGAATGCTTCAGAAAATGTACAAAGCTCTATTACATTTACTAGCTCTTGAAAAATACCATTGAGACATGACCTATAGTGACATGTCTCCACCACATATTTGTCACTCATATGCTTTATGCTCAGCTAAATTTAAAAGTGAAATATGTCATTGGAGCATAAAGACTCTGAGTCAGACTTTTAAACTATGAACCATTCAAGGTGAGCTGGTTTTATTTTCCAGGGTATCTGCCCTGCAAAATCAAATAGAAATAATTCTCTTTATCACTGCCTACCAAATAGTAAATGGCTCTTCTAATGGAATTAGCATATTACTATTGATACAGATTATAAAACTTGAATTAGTTACTTGGGTTACTATGAAAAAAAAAAAAAACATAGATAGGGTGGCTTCAACAACAGACATTTATTTCTCGGTTCTGGAGACTGGAAGTCCAAGATCAAGGTGCCGGCTGATTCCATTCTTGGTGAGGTCTCCCTTCCTGACTCCTGACTCCTTACTGTGTCATCTCACAGAGGAGAGACAAACAGAAAGATAGATAATGAGAGAGTTCACCCTCATGACTTAATTACTTCCCAAGATTCCATCTCCAAATATCATCACATTGGGAGTTAAAGCTTTAACACATGAATTTTAGGGGTGGTACAGTTCAGTTCATAGCAAAGCTGGTTCTCAATTGTGGCACCTCACCCACAGGATTGGTAGAATTCATTAACGGTTGTAGCAGTCTCTCCACCCCTAACTAGCCCTTGTCCAAAATGGGTATGTTAGGTCTTTAAGACAATTATTTTTTTTTCATTTTCATTACAGCCATTGAAGAAAAAATAAAATATTAATAGGGCCCTCTTAAAAAATTACTAAATGCTTGTAACATAGGTTCTCTATCTGAAAACAGAGAAAGCTGTTCCATTAATACTTAAGCCACTTTATCCTATGAATAGTGTAGAAACCAAACAGGATGTCAAGAACACATCTCTAAATTTTCTGCTTAATATGATATCTATTTTAGGCTCCTGAAAATATACATACTAATTAATGGAACCAAGTAATAGACTTAGGATATATTTAAAAGCCTATGACAGCCAAATGTGATTGGGACCTCATTAAGATTAAGATTATGCATTGATGACTGTAATAAATGCTCTCATTGGCAATGGCATGAAATTTCGGTTCTCCTGGAAGTAGCATACACTTCTAAGGAATTACTTGGGTAACATCTCTTTCCACAAAGTAATTACCTTTTTATGTTTTGACATGGGTGACACGTGTTAATGGCAAAGTCTTAAGGTGTTACAAATGCATAAATCACTGTCAGATACTCTCAATTACATAACATGGGGTATTTTTATACTAACACCATCATCATCAAAAAAGTACTTAAGTTACTCTAAGAGAATTGCATAAATGCCTTTAGCAAGGAGGATTTCCATATTGAAAACAATAACACATTTGTGAATATACAGAGAAAAGACCTAAGAACTGCATAAAATAAGGTACAAAATCAGAAGGATGTTGAAGAGGCTGGCAGAGGTAAGTGTGTTTTGAAACAGAGTGACATGTTTTTGTTGGTGAGGTGAAATTGTAGTGAAATTCAATGGTGGTGAAAGCTATCTTTAGTCCTACAGATATGAGTATGATATCTCAGGTGAATGCTAGTGTATTGAGTTCATGTTCTGTACTGACCTTATCCACCGATGTGTAGGACCAGAAAATAGAATGGCTTATACACACTAATGACTGGAAACATGCTGCAAGTACTAAAATATGTACGTTGAATTTGAAACATGCTATTATTATGAGAAGAGGATTACTTTCCTAATTATATTTTAATATGAGTTGGCATTTCCAGAACACAGACTGTGTATTGAAAAGGAAGATGTTTTAGATATATGCTAATGCCATCCAAATATGAGAGACACATGGGATTTGGTCTGTCGCCACACACACACACAGAATTTTATCTTGAATCTGCTCCCCTTTCACAAGGACTTTTCTTACAGAATGCATTTATGCCTTCCCTTTGAAACTACTTGCTCTAAACTCCATCTATAGCAAACTTGTCAGTAGGACTGTCGAAGGCAGCAGTCAAATTCAGTATACAACTGTTTTCCATATGATTAACCACCATTTTCCTCTCCCATCACAGAGAAGTAGATTGCCAAAATTGAACCTTTGTTATTTGTGATCCGGTCGTGGAAGTGGAAGCTTAATTCTCTGATGAACTGTGCCCACAAGTTTGAAGGGGCACCAAAGTCTGTGGGTGGGCAGGGAGTCAGCACTGAGCAGAGGTGCAAGATAGATGGGAAAATGAAAAAATTTAAATACAGATGAGAGAATAGGAAGAAAAAGAAACCAGAAAGTAAGGCTCTGAAGAGGAAAGAAGACGAAAGCAAAAGAAGCAGAAGTGTGTATTTTGCACCTTGTGAAACATTCTGTGTGTGCAGTATAGGGTGGAACAAAGAGCTTTCACAGTCTCCACAGAATGTTCAGATGGAGTATGTGTTTCTAAAAGAAAGCTCATAAAAAGTGCCTTCACTGCAAAATTCTGCAGCAACAACAAACAACAATGGTTACTGCCATCTGAGTGCTGACTGTATCATAGATCCTGGAGGCGTATACAGACATGTTTTCCAGTTTCCAATCTTTAAAACCAAACCCTAATGTGGTTATTTATGCTTACTTCAGCTGGAGACAAAAAGGATCAGAGCATTTCAGTGACTTGCCAAAAGCATCAGAGCTCTTAAGTGGAAAAGTTCAAGACTCCCCTTTTGCTACTATACCATTTTGACAGATTTATTTGTAATATTCTACCTTTGCATTATTTCTGATACAATAAGGCAGCATTTGAGTTTAGTTGTATTTAGGGCACAGACCCTCAGTGAAAGTGTTTCTGATTGATATCATTGCTTAATCAACATAAGATAGTAGGGCCCACTTTGGGGGATCTGCTTTTCTTTCTCTCTATTCAAGGAAGACTGGTAAGGGCAAATGTGTACAGTTCCAGACTCTCTAAGCCACAGTGATTGATGCAGAGATGGCCATGTGGCCCAGCATGGTTCAAACAAGTGGTTTTTCCTATTATTTTTCTAATGGGAACAGGTGGTAGGGGGCTGTTGATTATGAGACTGTAAAGTCTGGAGTTGTCTGGTTAAGTGTCTGTGACTTAACCAAGAAGAATATGTTCTTCAGGCACTAGATGAGATATGGAAAGAGCCAGATTCCTGGCAGCATTTGGACCTCTAATTCCAAGCATCTAGCTAAGAATGCCCTTCTTAGAATTTTTCCAGTCAATAGTTTATTTATTTTTCCTGTTAGCAATAGTGATTTTAAGACACTTAAGAAGAATGCTGACTTAAATATAAGTGAACTCCTGATTTAAAACCAATACAACTTTTTAAATGGCAAAAAAAAAAAAACATATCATTTTACTGCATAGGAAATTGATGTTTGCTTAGAACATAAAAATATATTTTTTAAAATGACTATCTTTCTTTCCATAGGAAAAAATGGGTGATATATGTTATGAAAGTAATAAAGCAAGAAAGGAAACAAGGAGGAAGAAAGGAAGATCCAAATTGTGCAAATAAAATAGCATTAATGTGAATTCTGTCTTTTATAATGCGATGAGAAAACATCGAATATCAGTTCTAAATTTTTGATTGGTGGAAATAAATTCTGATAGCCCCGACCCACAAGGTGGATAAAAGGATATGCATTCAAATCTGCCATCTTGCTTTATTCTAGATGAGGGTAAGTTTGCTCAAAGGAGTAGCAGAGTTCTGCAGTACTCTCAAGATTGAATTCTGTTCACATCTTTCCTTGGCCCTTCAGTCAGTGAGGTCGTCTTTGGCTGGATCTGCACATTGATAATGATATATTATCATGAAAAAGACCAGGAATCCACATTGCATTTATGATAAACTCCCGCCTGTTTTTATTTGACCTCCCCACCATGTTGTTCACCCTCAATTCACATTCTTCAGCAAATCCAAGGACACCAAGGAAATGAGTTGAAAATCACTGACCAGGAAGACAGGTGGTGTGTCTACGATAGCACTTGACACAGAAGATTGAATTTCTAAAATAAAATAAAATAAAATATCAAGAAAGAATAAATATAGAGTAAGTAATACTTCTGTTGTATGCAAAGCCTAAGTGTTTCCTTAAAGACAATTTATGTAATAAAAAGACGAGGTCTCTGGAATAGGTGTGGACTGTCAAGTATTGTGCAGTATGATTCTATTACCTTTGGTATTGTGAGCTGCCCGTTGCAAAAGGCATGAGGAATTTGAGAAATGTATTTGGAGTATTAGAATTAAAATTGATGGCCATTTAAAAAGTTTAAATTAAATATATCATATTCAAATTGTGCTTTGCCACATTTATTATTCTTTTAGAGTTTTTTAAATGTTTATTTATTTTTGAGAGAGAGCGAGACACAGTGCAAGCAGGGGAGAGGCAGAGAGAGAGGAACACACAGAATCCAAAGCAGGCTTCAGGCTCTGAGCTGTCAGCCCAGAGACCAAAATGGGAGGACCCACGGACCGGGAGATCATGACCTGAGCTGAAGTCAAACACTCAACTGACTGAGACACCCAGGCGCCCCTGTTTTGCCACATTTATTTTGAAATGTAAAGTTTGTTCTAATTACTTAGTGTAATATTTCTTTTACACTACGTCAATTTATATGAATAATTACGTTTTCATATAAGACTAGATTATTGCCATGTAGCATTAACATCTACTCAGAAGTCAGCAAGAAAATAATTTGTTCAAGAAAAATACCAATATTTGTAAATTGCCTTTTAAAAAAGTTGATCCTTCAGAGGACATTTTTGCTTTCCTATAAGCTTTCTCTTTATAGATTATAAAGAAATTAAATTATTTAAAAAAATTGAATTATTATTATGAATAAAGATTGGTGAGGGAAGTGGTTGTACCAACGTTATTTAAATTAACTACTATTAGTTTGATTATATTATTACGATTATATTATTATGATTACCAGGATCTTTCTTTTGTGAGAGGAAATAAGATTATTTTGAACAGGTTTTTCCCAGAAGAATAAATACAAATTGTCAATAAACATATAAATCTATGCTTATCCTCACAAATAAAGGAACCCAAATTAAAATGAAATAGTGCTTCCAATGTAATATTAAGAAAATTTTAATGAAATTAAACCATCTAAGTGCAATAGGCAATTAAGTATAAAACACTCATTTATTTATTCAATAAATATATATTGAGTATATACTATATATTAGGCATTCTGTACCCTAGGGAAGTAATAACAAATCATACAAGTCCCTGCCCCCATAAATCCTACATTCTAAAAGAGAAGACTAATAACAAACAGGTAAACAAATAAATGATACAAATTTGGAAAGTTTTAAGTTCTATGAAGAAAATAAGGAATAGAGAGCAGTTAAAAGGCCAAGTAGTCAATGAGCTGTGTCTCTTAGATAAGAAAGGAGAAAACACCGAAGGAGAGACATGAATGATGATGATGGACCAGCCATAAAAATACCTGGGATAGGTCATTGTAGGCAGAGGAGAAACAAAGATAAAGGTTTGGAGGAAAGAATAGGAATGGCATAACCATGAAGCAAAAAGATGACTAGTGCGACTACGTTCGATGAGCAAAGAGAAGAATAGTAGGAAACATTAAGATGTAGAGGCAGGGACCAGATTGCTTACGGCCTTCTGGACCATAAAAGGACTTCAGATACTATCCTATATAAAATGAGAGGTCTTTGGATGCTTTTTATTGGGAGATTTATATGATCTGATGTGCATTTTTAAAAAGCACTTTTGGGGCGCCTGGGTGGCGCAGTCGGTTAAGCATCCGACTTCAGCCAGGTCACGATCTCGCAGTCCGTGAGTTCAAGCCCCGCGTCGGGCTCTGGGCTGATGGCTCAGAGCCTGGAGCCTGTTTCCGATTCTGTGTCTCCCTCTCTCTCTGCCCCTCCCCCGTTCATGCTCTGTCTCTCTCTGTCCCAAAAATAAATAAACGTTGAAAAAAAAATTAAAAAAAAAAAAAAAGCACTTTTACATCTGTGTGGAGACTGGACTGTAAAGGGGCGTGGGTGGAAGCTACGTGATCAGTGAGGAAGGCATTGCTCAAGGCTTCATGATGGGTGATAGTGGCTTAGATTAGGGTGGTAGAAGTGGAAGCTGTGGGAAGTAGCCAGATTTGAGTTATATTCTAATGTTTGAATTTGTAGCATGTGTGATGGATTAAATGTAAGTGGTGAGGGGAAAAGATCAGAATGACTCCTAGATCTTGGCCTTTGTAACTAGGTAAATGGTAGTTACTTAAGATGGAAAATACTGAGTGGTGAGAAAAGAGGGGGAGCAGAACCAAGAGTTCCATTGTGAATTTATTAGGTTGAGACACTGGGGAGCAATGTTAGACATTAGAGTGGAAATTTTAGGGAGACAGATATAGAAGGTTGAAGTTCAACTAAGGAATTGGGGCTAGTGATAAAACGGGGGGTATCAAATTATATATGATATTTAAAATCATGGAGCTGGAAGGAATCAGTAAGAGATAATACAGAAAAGAAAAAGATCTAGGATTGAGTCTGAGAATACTTCAATATTTAAGGGGCAGAAAGAGGAGGTACCTGTAAATGATGGGAAGTAAAAAGTAGCAAAGTGAAAAAACAAAAACAACATGTTTAAAGTCCAAAGTAAGAAAATATTCCCATGTACTATAATTATGAAAGAGGACTTCTTTGTAGTAGAAAATTTTGAGCTTTGGGTGGAATTTGGAATTCCTATCACTCTGGTCTCAGATATTTATAAGTGCAAGTATTAACCACCATACTTTTTGGTCAAGTATGGTGGGAGATTTATGATTCTTTGTAAAAAACTCATTTTCATTTCTTACATGGTATCCAAAGTACATTTGGATCAAGAAATGTGAGTGATCAAGAAATGATCAAGAGTGATCAAGAAATGGGTCATTCTTTGGGGTAGGCGTTACATAAATTCAGATTCACTTGAAGTTTTTTTGAATTTTTTAACATTCTTCAAAGATGATAAGAAAGTGCTCTTATTTATTTCATGCCTTTCCATCACATTTTAATCTTCTTATATGCCATAGTGTCTGAAGGAAGTTTTTAGAAGTCTTCTGGAGTCAGGTTAAAAGAAGACTTTTAATCTGATACTAGACATCAGGCTCCGACTTCCATTTATGTTCAGGGTAGAGTGGTCCTGAGGTTTTCAGCACCATGAAGAAAAAAGCAGGTAAAATCAGCCTCATGTGTTGATGGAGCAGGGAAGCCCAAGACAGAGAATTCGAGAATAGCAAAAATTCACAATACATACATACACACCCCCCCCACACACACACACACTCCTGTCTCTGTATCAATATTTGCCCAATAGTCACAAAAACTTTTAGACTACACCTTGTCAGTGAAAGCTTTCTTTCTAAAGCACCAATAGCTCTAGATTAAAGTGCGATGAGAAGTAAAATGAACACAGGCAAAACCATACAATATAGACAAAATCCATTGAAGGCAAAGATGCTGATATTACAATACTCTGTGGTGAACAATTGACAGGTTTAATTCAATGTTGTCATATTATTTCATAATTGTTTTATGTCTTTCTCTAATTAAAAATCCTCATTTTTCCAAATGATATTGACATACCAACATGTCTTACCTGAAACAGAAGGAAAAAGTCCTCGGAGTAGCCTAAATAGATAAACGTATTTCATTACAAATACAAACGCAACCACTTCATTGGCCAAAACCAAACAACAACAACAAAAAACCCTCTTACCCAATGGTTAGACAAGTTATTGCCCATGGGCCAAATCTAGCCCACCAGCTATTGTTGTAGATGAAATCTTATTGGCTATTCATTTATGTGTGGTCTATGACTATTTTCATGCTACTGTGGTTGGGCTGAGTAGTTACAAGGGAGAAGGTATGACATCAGAACCTAAAATATTTACCACCTGACTCTTTACAGAAACACAACACCAACTCCTATCTTAGAACTTCTCTTAGCATCTATATGCTTCTATTTTACATACAGCTCTAACGAGTGGTATTATTTATCCTCCCAGGTTGAATCAGTAAAAGGGAAGTGAACAAACATTTGTAAATGAAAGCATTAACCTTTCTTCTTCCCCTCTTCCACAGGCAGACACTGAGTATAATAATGGCCCTTGGCTAAGAGCTTAATTGAGTTCTCACTAGAACAATTACTTCAAACTTTCAGTTTTGAAACTAAGGAAGCTCTAAAGAAGAATGTGGATTCCTTTCTAAATCTCGGAATACTTAAAAGAATATCCACGGCAATTAGGGCAAGTGCTAAACACTATCACACGTGATAAGGTAACTGACTGGCTCTATGTAAAGGCTAGTACCTGGAAAACATTTGTTTTTCTCAATATAGATTTAGCCTACTGTTTATGTTAATTAGTTTTATTCTTGGCACATCTGTGTGAATGTGTCAAACAATTCTGATCTTTACTCTTTGAAAATGTGAGAACAGAAACTGACAAGCTGAAGTTGATGAAGGTGGATACAAAGCAACAAAGACCTGACCTGATTAGAACGCACAGGTCACAGTGGCCCTTGTCCCTGGTCTGTTCTGTGGACCTCTGGATGTTTACAGCCAGCATCAATGATTTGGCTAAAGGCTCATGGAATTAACCCAGTTTGAGTGATCGCCTGGAGAAATATATAATGAGAAGAAGGGACTGGATCCTTCAGTAAATTCACTGGTTAACTAATCTTGAACACCATGAAGCATGGGTGGGGATCTCCCCCCCTCCCCCCCCCAAAAAGAATATCTTTGATAGCCCAAAACAGGAAAAGGGGAAAAAGAGGAGT
The DNA here is from genome assembly GCF_018350155.1 of Leopardus geoffroyi. NCBI lineage: Eukaryota > Metazoa > Chordata > Mammalia > Carnivora > Felidae > Leopardus > Leopardus geoffroyi. Next base: position 63,291,655 of record NC_059326.1, read on the forward strand.
GAGCATAAAAATTAGGAATTTGCCTCTGACTTCTTAGGTGTTTTTGCTTTCCAATCTGGAAAAATCATATTTCATGCACAGCTTTAACTATTTCTTTTCTTTGTTGCTTAGTAATAAATATGAAAGACTTTTAAGTACAAAATGATTACCCGTGTTTTCAATGGCAGAGTACGGTTTATTCCCTTCAGGATTACCTGAAGGTATGAGGCTGTTGTGCCGTTCATAAGACAGAGATATCTTTTGTTAACCTGCCCGTCATTTCTCCGCGAGATGTGCACGGAGCCTTGCTGAGCAACTACGAAAGGACCCTCAGCTGGCGGCTGTGGTAAATGCCGCTGGGAACTTCTGCGCATGCGCAGCACCCTGTCCCATGAGCACCCCCGCGGGCTCGGCCTGATCTCCGCTTCTGAAAAACTCCTGAAGAAATTGAAAAGGAGGAAGCCGGCCACTGCTGAAAAGGCCAAGACTAAGGAGGGATTTCAGGGTGAATGGACTGCCCTTCCTCCCAAGTTTTGCTGTTGAGCCCGAGGTCACAGACGCGTCTGAAGGCGCACAGGTGCCCTCCATGCCTGTGATGTGGCTCCTTACGGAAGAAGGGAGCAGGAACGTGCCGCCGGATGCCGAAGACCCGCCTGCAGCTCCCCCTGCTCTAGCTACCGAATGGGTAAGAACCACCACGGAGTGTGGTCTCAAGCTGTCCTTCCACAATTAAACAAAAACTGGAAATAAGGTTGACAGAAAATATGCAGGTCCTAAAAGTTGTGTCCGTGTACCTGCCAGTCCTTATCCAGCCCCAACAGTGCTTGGCCCTGGTCTCACAGGGCTACATCCTGCACCAAATTTGTCCCTTCCTGTGCTTTTGAGACCATATGGTTTACCCACAATCCAGCTGCCGCTGGGCCTTTAGGTGCATGGTGATCCATGTCTTCTGGACTTTGGACACCAGGAATGGGAGGGCAGTATCCTGCCTCTGATAGGGCATACCATCTTGGGGGGGGCTCCGCAAGTACCAGGGGCAGCAAGCACCGTCCCATTGGGCACTGTTCCACCTGGAGTCTGGGGATCACCAGCGCCATATCCTGCCTCTGCAGAGTAATATTCCACACCAGAACTGTATCCCACTCCCTGTAATCCTTTTCAAGTGCCTCCAGGACATTCTGGTGCTCCACTGATGCCTGGTGGCCGCATTCTTACCATTAAGTTAACCCTGCACAAAGAGATGATGCTTTGCTTTTTGAAATGTGTGTGTGTATGTGTGTGTATACATGAATGCATATAAGAATTGCTGGTTTCACTGTTCTTAGAGGGCGTTCATAAAAGAGTAAGTCTTGAACCTCTCAGAGAAGATATCTGCCTCTTGTACATGGATGTGCAGTATAGCAGATGTGTACAATCACATAAAAATGCAAAAGAAAAAGCAATTCACAGCTCTGTAAAGTGTAGAAAACTAGATTACTGATACCAATGCAAATGTCTCTTGTCAATATATATGCAAATAACTTCTGTCTAGAGGAAGGACAGCTGATTATTCTACTGCCCACCACTACTACCCTCCCATTTAAAAAAAAAAAAAAAAAGTTTTGTATCTGTAAATCCATTTTGGCATTCATGATTAACACGGATATGTGTGGCACTTTAAATTTTCCTTTGAGCTAAATATAACATCTTACTGGAGTCTTCTCAAATTAACGAGTGAGATTAAAAAAAAATTTTTGACATGCATTCAGTTTATATTTTTATAATTGTCATGGTTGTTAAAAGATAAACTGAGTCATATTAAGTTTTTTGAGAGTTTATTTGAGCAAGAATCTATTTGAACCAGGCAGTGCCAAACCACAAGTGTTTAGGAGCTCCTCACCAATAGCTAGGGGACTTTTATAGATGAAAGGTGGAAATAAAGCAAGGAAATTATTGATTGGCTATAGCTTAAGGTCTATTTGGTTGTTTGTGATTGGTTGTTCTTAGGCTTTTATTTCATAATTTCGAGGCATTTACAGGTTTAAATGTTTTTTTTGTTGTTGTTTACATAGGTCTCCATGGCATTACAGCACATCAGTCCAATAGCCTCTTTGTTTAATTAATTTCACATGGTTTTATCTTTTTTAAAAAATTTTCTTTAATGGTTGTAATCCCATTTTTAAAACACCAACTCCACAAGAAAAAACATCCTATTCATCTGTCCAACCTTGGTAGTCATGGTGGAAAGATGATTAAAAGGACAAGGTGGAAAGGCAAATGTGGCCTACTCGTGTCTCTTTTTGACTTGCCCTCTAGAGGGAGAATGCAATTTCCTGTCCAAAGCCCTGAATGTGGAGCAGCCCTTGGCGGGGCTGGAAGTTCCACAATGAGAAAGAACACAACACACTGAGAATTAACAATCAAATAGGCAGCTCTGGAAATATACTCGGGAAGAAATTCTGATTCCCTCTTGCACACTAAGGGACAAGGACCTCCAAGAAGGGAACACTATAATAGGGAAGGCAGATACTTGGATTACACATGCATTGAGAATTACACGTGTACTTTACTGAGTCATTTGTGAACCCTCATTTAACCTTCATTAAAAACATATAGAGCAAATTTGTTTATCCCTTTCTGCAGATTTGGAAACTGGTGCTAGAAAACATTGAACACAGATGAAACACCAATTAGGAAGTAAAAATAAAGTCACAATTTCATGCATTAACAGTATACTTCTCATTATAGTACCGGGACCTGGGACCTGTAGTGCACTTTCCCAGAAAGTTCGGCCAAATCTGTCGCACACATACCTCTGGGTACAGTACTCTTATAGCCATGCAGTGCCAATGGTTCTGCTTATCCCCTTCCTGTGGCTTCAAAACTTCATGATAGCACTTGCTGCTGCTACCATTGTCATCTTGCTTTCTTCTTACTTAAGAAGAAACACTGTGCGAGTATTATGTTACACTCAACATTCTTCCACTGGGTTAAGAGACTCTGCGCTAAATGCAAAAATGTGGTGCTGGTTCTGGCACTGGCATGCAGACTGGTATTGAGGCCTTCAAAACCAGTGAGACTGCAGGTGATGCTGGCAATGTAGATTCCCACCAAAGAGGAACTGATGACTCTGCTGAAAGATTTTTTTCTGAAGGAAGGAAATACCTTTCACTCGCCTTCTTACCACATTCAGATAATAGTGTGATAAAACTGCTTCCTTGAGTCTTTCATAGAGACTTTGAATGAAAATTACTCATTATTGTATATAGATTCACAGGGCTTGTTTATTTTTTTACACATAATAACTTTCCATATATTCCAAGTTGGGCATAATGCCATGGGGAGCTGAGCTGGGGAATGAATGATTTGAGGGGCAGAAATCATGCCATAATTCTCTTGAGTCATTTAGCCTAAAAGAAAATACCTTGTATAACTCACCATCTCCTAAAAGTATAACTGAATTACAGTTCACTGTATTAAAATTGATTCATTTCATAATTCTAAGGCATTAAAAGGGTACACTCTGGTCAGTAGAGTGTTTAACATAACAAGAAAGTGTGTAATTTTTTCAAACTTAAATTCAAAATGGTTTTAATAAATTAAAATCTTGCTACTTGAAACAATGAGCTTTTGTCATTGGGAAATCAGTCATAAGGAACACCTCTTTCACTGAAGATTCTGGATAATGAGGCATCAGTAGGAAACAGGAATAGTATCGTATTTATTTTCACAATGTTCACCTCAAAGTAGAAATCCAATGTTCAATTGATTCCTGAATTTGGAGGAAGAATATTAGTTCAATCCAAATAATTGAGGTAAAACATGATTAAATATAAGCATTCAATATGTGGCTATATCAAACCATCTCTACTCAAGCTGTGAATACAATAGTGGAAATGATCCCAGTGACCAGACCCTATATTCTGAGGGATTTGGAAAGAAAGAAGCAAGCACTTCCACAGGAAAAGCAAATCCTACTGCCAGATGGAATAGATTGGAACTGTTTGGTGAGGTGATTCATCAGGTATTACATTCCCTTGTGAGAGGGGGTATTAAAAAGTTTAGCTTTTGCCCAGGAATGCATCCTTTTCCCAAGACCCTAAGATTGATACATGATGGCTTGAGGGGGAAGGACAAAAGAGGCAGCAGGTCAGCAAACTGTAGCTAGTGAGCTAAACCCTATGTGTGGACTGTGACTGTTTTTTAAAGAAAATTTAATTGAAACACAGCCATACCCATTCACTTGCATATCATCTGTGGTTACAGCAGGGGTAGAGCTTATTGATTGCCAAAGAGACCGTATGGTCCTTTATAGAAAATGTTTGCCAATCCCTACCTTAGTATAACAAGTATAAGTGTGAAACCTGCATCATAAATGAAATACTTATCTGGAAATCTCTGAATTAACAAGCCTTAGCAAAAGTTGCTATATATAGATCTTGACCTTAGAACCAGTAACTAGACTTTGGGGAATAAATTCCTGACTGACTTCACTTTAATTCAAGTTTATCCTACCAGGTACCAGAAAGTTCCCTTGCTCTCTTCTCTACAGTAAATCAAGTATTTCTGGTTATATGCTGTTCTTTATTCAAATCTGTTTGGGTTAAGGGATAGATTGTTGTTCTGAAAATTATTGCAGTTGAATACACTAATGTTGTTAAGTTGAGCATTCCCTGCAAGCTGATAGCTGCCAAAGATAAAATGGATAGTCTCTTAATCAGCTCAGGCTGCCATGGCCAAATTCCATGAACTGTGTGGCTTAAATGACAGAAATTTATTTCTCACAGTTCTGGAGTCTAGAAAGTCCCAATCAGAGTGCTAGCCAATTTAGGACCTGATGAGAACTCTTCCTGGTTTGTACATGGCTATCTTCTCACTGTGTTCTCACACAAATGCTTCTTTGTGCATATGCATGGAAAGAGAACCAATCATCTCTCTGGTATTGTTTTGTTTGGTTTTTCTATGAAGTGTTAATCTCATCATGAGGTCTCCGCCTCCACAACCTCAGAAAACAGCATCTACAGGACATTTTCACAAATCAGATCAAAATGTAGCTCAAGCTTGCTTTAAAAAGCAACTACTACAAAGTTTATTTTCTCCCTTTGTTTGTTGATAGTCATTGATTGTTATTTTGGTTGGCAGATACCCTGCACTAACTTTGGTCTCATTATTTATTAATAGGTTTTTTCCTCAATTTAGTACTTGAATTAATTCTAGATATAAAAAGAGAAACTGCAATTGTCAAAGTACTTTTCTGCTGTGTATTAAATATGTATGTTTACTTATTGTATCAAAGCTCTACTTTGGGGATAGTTTTAAAATAGTCTATTTTTTATAATACCTACATGCAGAATTTTCGTTTATTTTTTTCTAAAAGTGGTTTAACCTAGTCTAACCTTACGTTAAAGATGACTCTGACAAAATGTATATATATATATAAATGTGAAGAAATCTTTTTAGTAGGTGAAAGTGTAGCTGACTTTCTTCTGCGGCCCCACCATGAATGACAACAGATGGATCAGGAATTTCTATCCATCTCTTGAATGTAATCAAAGAGACACTGAGATATGGAGTCAGGAAGCTCTGGGGAGCCAACTGAAAGAACAAAAGCTGAGTTAAATTGTGGAGAGCAAAACAGACCACACTTATAAATAAAGGCATAAAGGAGACCATTTTGCCCAAAGGATACTGAAAGAACAAACTTGGTGGCAGACAGAAGCCTTGTTTCCAACGACAGTCCCCAAAAGACCTGATTGTATTTATCCAAACCTCTATAATACACTTCTCTTTTTGTTTAAGGACTCTTCAACAGGTTTCAGTTCCTTGCAATCAATGATCCCTGTCTGGAATAGAAATTGGTACCTATGATACCGTAGCAAGACAGAGATTCTCAATAGTATGAATTTGTTTAATGTTTTGAGAAAGCAGGGAAGGGAAAGGCTGGAAGAGCTAGGATATTGTCTGTAGGATACCCTGGGGACTTACCTAATTAATTTATTTATTGTAACCTGATGGGATTTAAGTCAGACCACTGAAAAAATTTTGGGGTACTAGGATGCAGAATATAAGGTTAATGTAGGGATTTCTTATGACCTTAAATAAAGTTTTAGTAAAGGAAAAAAAAGATTTGCTGTAGTCCAAGGTGACCCTACTGAGTGTTGAGAATGTAAAGCAGAATGCTCACACTAGTGTAAAAGCACATAGGATTGCTATTAGCAGAAAGATGAAGGGTCCAAGAGTAAAGGTGACTCTGCAATGGGGGTGAGGGGGAGCGGGGAGAAGGTGTGGTATTTTGTCCTCTGAGAAAAATATCTGTTAAAGAGTTCCAGAAGAATCAGGGATTTAGGGATTCAGGGAGTCAAGCAGATCCAAGAATCAGGGGAAAGACATTTAAAAAGCAAATCTGGTTGAGGGGTGCCTGGGTGGCTCAGTCGGTTAAGCGTCCCACTCTTGGTTTCAGCTCAGGTCATGATCTCACAGTTCATGAGATTGAGCCCCGCATTGGGCTCTGTGTTTGCAGTGCAGACCCTGCTTGGGATTCTCTGTCTCTCTCTGTCTCTCTCTGCCCCTTCCCTGCTTGTGCTCTCTCTCTCGAGATAAATGAATACACATTAAAAAAATTAAAAAACATAAAAATAAAAAGGAAATCTGGTTCAAATTACAAAGCTGGCATAGCTATAAAGAGGACACACTAAGCCTTCTTGTGACTTTATAACACCCTCATCATTTGTTAAATTCATTAATTCCTGTATGCTTTCTTACAATTATTACAAGTAAATTGTTTACAAATAAAAATGGAGTTCAGTGCTTTCTAAAACCAGAAATCAGAGTTAGGAATAAATGTTCTATCCCACAGAGTCCTAGAGAAGAGAACAAAATCACAGGAAAGATTAAGTGACATCTGGAAAAGTAGGTCAAAACATGGGGTATAGAAGAGGAGAATAAGATGAGAAGGATACAGGATTAGACCTCATAAATACTCCTGAGCTATTAACTGGCAAGAAACTCCTGTTTTTCCTATGAAAAGTGTGGCAGAAAGCAAAGGGGCAGGAGCTAGGAGAAGAGAGTTAAAGGACAAGAAACTTCTATTAAAGCAGTTCAGAAGATAGGAGAGGAGGCAGAAACAGCATTCATTAGTCTCCAAAGTATACTTTTAGCAAGCATTGTTCTCTACTTTGGGACAATTCTAAATATCTGACATCTGAGGGAAACACCTACACTTTATGAAACTTCTCTTTAATCTCTCACTAAAGTGAAATTTGAAAGAAATAACTTTTTTCCCCTCTGAAAATTCACCAGTAAAACAATTACATACTCTGTACTAATTCAATCTATTGTCAAAAGTTTAGGGTTTTTCGGTTCTTTTCATTGTATAAGATAATCTCTCAGTTGATAGTGCTTAAATTGGGTCAGAAGATAAACCTTGCAAAAAAAAGGGGGGAGGGCTCTATTTAGGCTCTGACATAATTCATTTTATTTGCAACTATACATGAATGCTGAAACCCAAACTTATAAATGCACTTTTATATGGCTGTCAAGAAACATAAACACAGCCACTATTTATCTGATAACATTGGAGAGAAATGCAGTTCCCAAATGATGTGAGGTTAAATCTACAAAGATGAGGTGAATTGTGAAGGGAAGCACTTAACTGGTGAAACCAATCAGCATAGACAAGCAATCAAGACGGCATTGTCACTTTTTCTTCCTTGAGAAAAAGGTTTATCCTGCTGTGCTTTGGGGACAGAGTATCTTAATTATTACATCAAATGCTTACTTCACTTTGCCTGTCTACAAATCATTAAGTCACCATGTGCCATGAATCTGATTGTTGGTGATTCTAAGCAATGTCAGCTCAAATATCCCTGTGTGTTTACTACCCTGTATTATTTTTTTAAAGAGTTCAGGACACATCAGTTTTCTTTAGCATTTTTAAAAAATGTTTATTTTTGTATTTATTTGGAGAGAAAGAGATAGCCAGCAGGGGAGGAGCAGAGAGAGAAGGAGACAGAGAATCCCAAGCAGGCTCTGCAGCTGTCAGTGCAGAGTACAACATAGAGCTCGAACTCATGAACCCTGAAACCATGACCTGAGAATTGGATGCTTAACTGACTGAGTCACTCAGGCCCCCCTACCTGTATTTTTAGTATCTGCTCACTTACCAGCCTCCCTCACCTGTAACTGTGAACTCTTTGAGGACAAGGATAAATCTAATACAGTAGCGTTCAAAGCGTGGTTCCAGGACCAGCAGCATCAGCACCAGCATTACCTAGGAAATGGTTTGAAATGCAAATTCTCGGGCCTGAGCCCAGACCCTGATCCCAAGACTCTGCTTTAAGGAGTCCTCCTGGTGATTCAGATACCTACTAATGGTTTTGAGAACCACTAATGATGAATCACATTCAGGCAGCAAGCACAATACCTGGTAGAGTGTAGAATCCAGAAGGGAAAATGAGGTCTATGGGGAAACCTATCTTGTGCTGCTTTCAGCACATTTGTAGCATACAGTGTCCCATTGCCCTAAATCCCATACAAAAAAGTAGGTAATAACCTGTCTACACTATGGAACCATATTACTCCTTTCTAGGATCTTTTCAATATTAAAAAAAAAAAAAAAATACTAGAGGGGTATCTGGGTGGCTTAGTTGGTTAAGCTTCTGACTCTTGACTTTGGCTTAGGTCGTTCAAGCCCCGCGTTGGGCTGTGCACTGACAGCAGAGCCTGCTTGAGATTCTCCCTCTCTCTTCCCCTCCCCTGCTCACACTCTCTCTGTCTCTGTCTCTAAATAAATAAACAAACAAGCAAACTAGAAATAGTAATGCCTATTGTCTTATGTAGAATTCATTTCAACTTTCTTTTAGAACAGGGGTATCAGGGAAAGCCTCTGATTTAGGTAACAGTTCTTTTACTCCATAGCATCCTAAACTGCATTAGGGCGTTTTCTAGATTTTCTCCTTTCTTTCACTATGTGCTCCTTAATGACAACTACTATGCTCATTTCTTAGACCTCAAGAGCCCAGAACTGTAAGTAGCATGTGGTAGATATCTACTATATATTAAATAAAGGAATGAGTAAATGAACCCTGTAGAAAATCAACTTTCCATTTATAATTACCTAGTCCTGAAATTTATAGATAAATACTTTGGGAATAAGTTCCATCTTCAGAATCCCCTACTCTAATGCAAGCTGAAAAAGTTTTAATCCCATTCACATTGGATAATGCTTATTATCAAACTGTTCAGTCACTCTTTGCTGAGAAAATACAACATGCTGTAGTTCTAGGGATTAAAAGCATTTACGAGCAGGGTTATTCATATTTATGCCCATTCTCTTCAAAACAATAAGCTACTTGAAAGTATTAAGCCAAGAGTTATAAAGCAACACCTATTAACAGAAGTATAACTTTATGAGTGATGTTATTAAGTCACTAAGAAATAAGACAGGTAAGCTAGAGACACCTAGATGGCCATGTATTTATTTTAGGTTTAAGTGAAAATGTTCACACCAGGTCCACCAGCTCGTTGTTTAAATGTGACCAAGGACAACAACCACTATAGTTACTAAAAAGACACAAAGCTCTAACTCTTCCTATCTTCCCAACTATCCATACTCCAAGGAATGAAAAGGGGATTCAAAGGCCTGGATACACTCTTTTCAAAACCACACTTCTATATTGCGGAATATAGAAAATATTCACTAGCATAGAAAATTCTTTGATCTACAGAATTTCATTGAGCATCATTTCAGAATACAGTCTCACAAATTTGTAGAACTAATTCTGATTGTTCACTCTCACTCTAAACACCAATTTTACTTTTTTTACTGTCTGGATAGCATCTTTCTTATTTCACAACACATAAACTAAAACCTATGTAAAACAATGCCTTTTTTTCCCAATTATAAATATTATTCAAATATTCAATATGTTCAAATATTTTCCAGCCTCATATCTATGACTTTTTCATGTACTATAGAAAATGGTCTCTGCAGGGGCACCTAGGTGGCTTTTTGGTTAAGTGTCTGACTTTGGCTCAGGTCGTGATCTCATGGTTCGTGGGTTCGAGCCCCACATCAGGCTTTGTGCTGACAGCTCAGAGCATGAAGCCTGCTTTGGATTCTGTCTCTCTCTCTCTCTGTCTCTCTGTCTCTCTGTCTCTCTGTCCCACCCCTGCCTGTTCTGTCTGTCTCTCTCAAGAATAAATAAATGTTTAAAAAAAGAAGAAGAAAGAAAATGACCCCTGCAAAGGGATCTTTTGCAGCTAAACTATTTCCAAAATCCTACCTCTTCTACCTCTAATTATATTTCAGTCAATCCTGTAATTAAATGACCCTGTAAATAAAATGTAAGAAGAGCCAAATTCCTTTTCTCAAGCCTGATGAAATTCTGCTTATTCTTTAAGTAGCCGAATTGTGAAACTGCTGACCATTTTATTGATACCCTCTTCTGATTAAATCCATGACTGTAGGTACCACCTAGATGCTGGTGATTCACAAATGTATGCTTCATCTCTCCTGAGCTCCAGGCCCATGAAATCCACTTACCATTGGATATCTCAATGTAGCTTTCAAAATACTTCTTTATGACTACAACTTTACTTATAATCTTCTCTGTCAAAACCCATTCCTGTTACTCAAGTCTTTCCATATATGGTTTGCAATCCAAAATCTGGTCACCTTCTTACCCTTTATAGCCAAACTATTTTCCAAATCTTTCTCATCCCAGCTAAATATATTTCAAATCTATCTACTTGACAATATCTCTACCACCACCACCCTAGTCCAGGCCACTTTTATCTCTGACCTGGATCACTGCAGTCGTCACTTAAATGGCCCCACACCCACACTTGAAATCTTGCAAGCCAGCAACCTGACTAGATACCTATAACCACAAATCCAATCATGTCACTCCAAAATTGTAACCTGCCCATGGCATCCTATTGCCTTTACAACGAGGTCTAGAAGGTCTTCCCTCTCTGGTTTTACCTCCTGCCTGTCAGCTCTGCACTCTCTGTGACCTAGCCAAACTGGTCCTCATTTTGTCAGTTAAGCCAAATAGGTGCCCCAACTTAGCATCTTAACTCAGACTGCTTCCTCTGACTATAATGCCTTTTCTTTCTTTTTTTTTTTTTTTTTCAATGTTTTATTTTATATTTGGGACAGAGAGAGACAGAGCATGAACGGGGGAGGGGCAGAGAGAGAGGGAGACACAGAATCGGAAACAGGCTCAACCCAGTGCCTGACGCGGGGCTCGAACTCACTGACCGCGAGATCGTGACCTGGCTAAAGTCGGACGCTTAACCGACTGCGCCACCCAGGCGCCTCTATAATGCCTTTTCATATCCATTTCCTTTCAATCAGCTTCAAGTTAAATATCACTTTCTCAAAGATATTGTGTCAGGTTATATTTTCTTCCCCAAATGAATAGCAATATTCATAGAATAGCAATACTGTCATCTTATATGTCTTCCCAGAAGCTTGTTTCTTGTCCATCAAGAGTTGAAGTCTATTTCTCCTCCTCTTTAAACTTGGCTGCTTTGTGACTTCTCCAACCAGTGTGGCAACAGTGGTGCTATGTGACTTCTGAGGCTAAGCCATTAAAGAGATGCAGCTTCTGCCTAGTACTTTCTTGGGACAGTTACCTTTGGAACTCATTAATACTGTGAGGAAGCCCAAGCATACGTAGAGGCTTTATTTAGGTGTTCTGGCCAGCTAAACCAACTAAGATCTTAGCTAATAGCACTGAGCGCCACACAGGCAAATGAATGTTCTTCAGATAATTCCAGCCTCTATGCTCTGAGTTCTCCAACTGAATCCCCAGTTATCAAAGAGGAGAGACCAGTCATCACACTGTACCCTTTTGAATGCTTGACTCACTGAATCTGTAGGCATAATAGTGCTTGTTTGATGCACTAAATGTGAAGTTAGTTTGTTATGCTTCCCTAGTAATTGGAAGCTATAACTCCCCTTCCTTGAAACTAGGTCCTGCTGTCATAGACATCTTAGCTTTCTTTTCACTGTCTTTAATGTCTGTCTTCTCTTTTACCTTAGAAGTTTGATGAGGATATGGGTTTTATCAGCTCTGTTTACTGCTATATTCACAGTTTAGATATTCAGTAAATATTTGTAAAATTATTGAATAAAATTCTGTTAAAATATATAAAGAAAGAGGAGTTTAGCATTCGGAAATTGAAAAAGAAGCTACAGGGAGTAGCAGAGAAATTATTTTCAATAAATTCTTTAGAAACAAATGAAGGTAAAAGACTATAATGCTGTATTTTGGAATTACATGTTGGTGGTATTTGTATTTCTGAGATAGGAGGAAGCTAAGTAAACATATGATGGGTTACAGCATATATTTTGACATAGAGCCGAGCCAAGACCATAAAGCCCTGGGAATTGGGGAAAAAATGGAAAATATGTTAGTAAGTTAAAAAAAAAAAAAAAAGGCCACCCAAAGCTTTTTAAAAGTCAAATGTCCAAGCGATTGCATTACTAGAAAAATTGGGGAAAAAAGGGACAAAAGGGCATGGAGGAAAAACCAGTATCAGAACCCTGTTGTCAGCAGCTCTAAAAAACAAGATCAAAAACTATTCACAGTTAGATTGAGGCCAAGACACAGAAACAAGCATCAAAGAGCTTCTCTGCCTGAATGCTGTCTTCAACAAAGGAAACAAATTATAAATATTTCATTGAAATTGACATGGATAGAGACCTTAACACTTACTTCTATATCAAATTTGGTAAATCAATGATAGAGGTCTCTTTTCTAATGTCAGATGTGAAAGTTATATAGGTAAGTTCTCTAATACCATTTTCACTACCAGGTCATCAGGGCTTCAAACCTGATTTTTTCTTTTGTTGAATTTTTCAGGATTCTAATTCTCAAGATATATTAGGTCCATTTGTGTTATGATATACAATTATGTGTTTATGAAATTGACTTAAGAGAGTGTTTAAAATAAAAGCAAATATGCATATAAAAAAGAAATGGATGGATATTCATACTTTATGTTATTAAGAAAACCTTGATAAAATTATTTTCATGGATACTTTAAAATCTCAATGTAATTAAAACCTGGATAAATAAAAAAATATAGTTTAAAATCTATAAAGGGAAATCAGCATTTCTTCTGAAGAAAGAAAGGGGAACAATGAGGTATTACAAGGACTAGTGCTAAAATAGATTTGTTTTAACTGATGTAGAAGAGCAGACAATAAATTCTCTAACATTATTTCAAAACCAAGCACTTTAAGATAATGAAATGCCCAGTCAAATGGGTTGTCCTGAAAGATGTCTACAGTGGATAGAAAAAGCCAGCAAAGCTTTACTATAAGCATATGTAAGATAATGTATTAAATAAAAAGTAATCCAAATCCATTTACCATCTAATTGGGTCTCAGTTATCAGCAAAATTCAAGAAACAGTCAGAGAGGACTTTGTAGATTGACAATCCCTAAAGGCATCAATGTGATGCTCTTTTAGTTAGCACCTTTAAACAGAAAGTCTTCTAAAACACCACACTGAAAAAGTAGCCAGGCATACAGCCTCTATTCAAAAACTAATTCCTGAACTGCCCAAATCAATCTCTCAGCTCATCCAGTCTTGCTCTAATTTTCCAGCAATGAACCCCAGTATTCATTTCCCCTTATGGTAGTCAGCTCTCAGATTTGACAACCTGAGCTAGCTCCAACTAAAATCCTGCCCATCTGCCCACTGCAAAGCCTCACCAGCAAGCTTCGTCATATCTATTCTGGCTAGATGTGGCTTTTCCCTAAGCACAGCCCCCTACCAAGTGGAGGGGGCCTCACAGGAAGAGCTGGACATAGTGTCCTGCTGAGGCCACAAGGACAAATAAAGCAATGGAGCAATGGGCATTATTTCAACATGTATTATAGGAAATTTTTTTTTAGTGGAAATACATTTAACTTTATATAACGAAAACAAAAAGAAAATTAAGTTTTACCTCACTGAAATTTGGTTGTGTATATCCTTTCTAGATAGCATCAATGCCAGGGAAAAAAGCTGAATTTTGCCTAATTTATGTTGATGTTGCATGAATATAAATGTCACCATCCTTATTTCTGAGCAGTTACAATCACATCACTGCAGAATATTCTTGGTTTAAATTACAGTATTGTCAAATTAGCAAGAACATAAATAGGCAAGAATAGCAACGAAATCGTTAAGCATATATGCTTTCTAAATTACGATATGTGCAATAATATGTACATTCTTTGGGAAATGCTGTTATCGTATAACTGAAAAATGGCAATTGAATATAAATGTCTTATGTCTTTCTGTGTCTTTTAACTCCCATTGCAGAACACCACTATCTAAACAACTGATCTTCATGGTTTATAATTACAAAGTGCCATATGCCTTTCTTTTAATTAAAATAATTTCCATATTATATCCACTCTGTTTTATTAAAATAAAACCAAAAAGAAAAAAGAAAAAAAAAGCCTGAGTTGACTACAAGATTAACACACAGGCATAACTTAATTCTGCATGAGATCACTCATTTCTATAAACTATATATATATTTTTTAATTCTGTAGAATATCAACAAAACCTGTCTGAATCAGAGATGTCAATGATGGAATGCTACAATTCCCTTTACATTCATGGTGTCCCAAACACAACAAAGGCAGATTTTTAAAACAGGCTGAGACCATTTGTTCATGCCTTCAATATACATGTTTTCAAACTTACTTCAGTCTGGTGTATAGTATGCTTTTGCCATCTACTGGAACAATGATATACTGCAGTTGCAATAATTTTTGCAGCGGTAAGAATGGAAACAATGGTGATTAAACCAGGTTAAGCAGACATTTTAAAGATAACTTCTCAGGGCTCTGAGAAGAGTAAACATTCACTTTCAAGAATTCTAGGAAAGAGATCTTCCAAAATTAGAGACCTTCATGGATGCCTAAGACCTTTCCTTTATCATAAGATTCCTTTCTCTTTCTAAAGGCTCTTTTAAAATGCAAGTATGTCTGTTTTAAATGTGCGACGCTATAATGAGACAAGAGAACAAAGTATTGACTCCCAAAAGCTGGATGCTTAGATAGTAGAGGGGAAAATCAGACTGAATCATTTTCAGTTAACAGTAATTTTTGCTGAAGATTAATTTTGAACTTTTCCATAAATATGATCGATCTGAAAATTTCATCTTTATTTGACAGGTTTCCCATGGTTTCCTTGCATTTAGAGACCACTGTTAACATTCCACTGTATTTTTAATTTATAATAGCATTTTAATCTTGCAATTCTCTGAAGTTGGTAGATTCAACATTATTACCATCATCTGAGTGGTTTGAAAACTGAAGTTGAGAGAATTGTAGCAGGCTGACTCCAGATGGCCTCCAATGATATTCATGCCCTTGGGTAATTTTCTCCTTTTGAGTATAGGCTAGAGCTAGAGAAGTGCCTCTAAAAATAGCATACAATAGAAGAATGGAATGTCACTTGTGAGATTGGGTTATAAAAGACTTGACTTCTTTCTTTCTCTCTCCCTCTCTTTCTTCCTCTGGCTCTTCTTATTGGCTCGCTCTAATGAAGCAGCCACCATATTGTGAGCTGACCTATGGAGAAGCTACAGGGAATGAAAGAATGCCACTGACCAACAGCCAGTGAGAAACTGAGGCCCCCAGTCCAACAACCCATGGGAACCTGAATCCTGCCAAAAGAATGTGAGTAAACTTTATAGGGGATCTTTCCCCATAAAGAACTTTGAGGTAACTCAGCTCTAGAATCATCTTGATTAAAGTACTGTGAGGGACTGTGAGCCAAAGAACCCAGCTAAGTTACACAGATGTTTCATGCATGGAAACCATTTAAATCAAAAATGTGCTTTTAATTCTAAGGTAATAAGTTTTAGGGAAATTTGGTATGCAGCAATTGATAACTAAAACAAGAATGGTAAGTGATTTCCCATAGATATCAGACTGGCTAATGGTATAAAGGAAATAAACACTGTTAAGTTATTTCAGTAAGTCAACAAAAAGTCTCATCCCAGCAAATTAAAAATTAGTCAAGAACAAAAGAAACAAGTGATGGAATGCAGCAAGAGTTTATTGAGCACCTGATCTTTGAAAGGCCTAGATTAGGTAAATAAGAAAAAAATTTAATATTGAATGGGAACTATTATAGACTGAATGTTTGTATACCCCTAAAATTTATATGTTGAAATCTAATCCCCAGTATGATAGTATTTGGAGGTAGTCCTTTGGGAGGTGGTGAGGTCATGATGGTAAGAGCCCTCATAATGCAATTGGTACCCTTATAAAAAAGACCACAGAGAGCTCCTTTGCCCCTTCCACTATGTGACATTTTAATGAAAAATCAGCTGTCTCTGAACCAGGAAGTGGGACCTTACCAGACACCAAACCTGCCTGGTGCCTTGATCGGGGGCTGTTCATCCTTCAGAACTGTAAGAAAAAATATTGTGTTATTTATAAGCCACCTATTCCACAGTAGTTTTGTTATAGAAGCACAGATAGAGACAGGATATAATATAGGTAAAAATGAATCAATATTAGGATGATTAATGTGAAAGATATAAATAATGATGCTAATGTTAGGAAGGCTCAAAGAAAAATATTCTCCCTGGATAAAGGTTGAAGAGGACATTATTGAACAGAGAGCTTTTGAAATAGGCCTTGTAAGGAAGGCTAGGATTTCAAAAGGGGAAGAATTTTGTGTAATGGTTCAAACATTAGAAAATACACAGAAGTGAGAAAATGGGGCATATTTAAGTAAGAATGAGTGGTTCATACATGGAAAGGCAATAATCTGAGGCAATACATGGAATAATACATGGAAAGGCAATAATCTGAGGCAATACATGGAGTGGTTCATACATGGAAAGGCATACATCTGAGGCAATAATCTGCAGCAGTCAAATGTGTGATTGGAGTCCTGAAACCAGGCCTGGGAAGTTTGCACTTAATTAATTCTTCAAGGACCTATTGAAATTGTTTGAGAAGGAGGAGCTTCTAATTAAGACCAAATTCATATTAGGGTGCCTAGGTGACTCAGGCAGTTAAGCTTCTGCGTCAGTTTCCACTCAGGTCATGAACCCATGTTTCATGAGATCAAGCCCTGAATCAGGCTCTATGCTGGCAGTGCAGAGCCTGCTTGGGATTCTTCTTCTCCCTTTTTCTCTGCCCTTCCCCTGCTCACACTCTGTCTCTCAAAATAAATAAATAAACTTAAAAAAAAGACCAAATTAGTATCTTAAAAGAATTATTTTGCAATAAAATGAAGGATGGGTCCAGCTGCTATCAGAAAAAAAACTGTGAAAGACTTTGGGTTATGAATATTTTTATATTTGTAAAAGGTTATAACATGAAACAAAAAGCAAAACTGGGATGAATAAGTGACAAAGAGTGTGTGTGTCCCATAAAGTCTAATATCTAGTCCTTCACAGAAAAATTTGCCAACCTCTGGTCTAAAGAACATTCATCCTTCCAGCTTCTAAAGCTAAGAGATTGGCATTTTTCATGGTATGTCGAAGTATTTTACAAGTCTACAAGTTAGAGATAATTGATAGTACTGCAAATAACTCTTGCCTGTTAGCATGTAAATAAATTCTATCTGATGGAGGGAAATTTTATTTCTCCTCCCTAACCCCATTTCCCCTATCCCTGTAGAAAAGAGTCAATTTTACTATAATGTATAAAATCATCATAATGCCTAAATGTCTATGCTCTCTGAATCATCTTTTGAGCTGGTTGTAACATCTGAGTACATCCTAAATTCATGAGTTAAATCTTTGACATGTGTTCACTTTATGTTTTTTATGAAAGTCAAGATTTGACATTTGTTTTAAGTTTTTATTTATTTATCTTGAGAGAGAGAGAACATGCGAGCAGGAAGGAGGCAAAGAGAGAGAGAGAGAGACAATCCCAATCAGGTTCCATGCTCTCAGCACAGAGCAGGTCTCAAACTCACAAACCATGAGATTATGACCTAAACCAAACCAAGAGTCGGACCCTTAACTGACCAAGTTACCCAGGTGGCCCCAAGATTTAGTTTTTTAAATAAATTTATCCTTTAAACAATCGGAAAAGAAAGAGATAACAAATCAGAGATGAACAAAGCTATCTCTAAGAACCACAAATACCTCAATGTATCATTAAACACTGTTGAGCTCTGAGTGTCTCTGGAGTTGATTAATTTCAGTTACTCCCCACATATATATGGAAATTAGACACTGGGCAGGAAACTCAGCCCTTTCTTGTATTCTGGGTGTTATGAGATGAAGACCAAACAAAATCCAGTAATGCAGAGTAGCACTACTCCTACTATATAGTTACCCAGTGGCTGGATGAAGGGAGAACCGTATCCAGTAAAAAATACTAGCATAAAACCTGGATAAGGTAAAGAAAGGCTCAGTGGGTGAGGCCAGATCTTTTACCTGGACAGGTCAGCAGTTCCCCTCACAGTCGTCCTCTTCCAAGTCTACTCAACAGGGAAATATGGGTCCTTTCCTTTCTTGAAAATCCTCAGTCTTTTCTTTCTCTTCCCTCATCCTCTAATCTCCTTTTTAGGCCATGACATGACTTCTTCACTCAAATATTTTTCCTTCCTTCTTGCTTCTTCAGACACTTTTTTTCTCCCTTCTAAGTGCTATGCAAAATTCTTTTCCACAAATTATTTCTCAATAGACTCTGATAGTCCATTGAAACCAATATAGCAAATAACTATTTTTGCTCTACAGCAGGAAAAGTTTAATTCTTTTTTTTAAGTTTATTTATTTATTTTGAAAGAGAGATTGTACGTGCAAGTGTGGAGAGAGAGAGAGCAAGAGAGAGAGAATCCTAAGCAGGTTCCACGCTGTAGCACAGAGCCTGATTCAGGGTTTGATCTCATGTGAGATCAAGACCTGAGCCAAAATCAAGAGTTAGATGCTTAACTGACTGAGCCACCCATGCACCCCAGTAAAGGTCTAAT
The DNA here is from genome assembly GCF_018350155.1 of Leopardus geoffroyi. Taxonomy (NCBI): domain Eukaryota; kingdom Metazoa; phylum Chordata; class Mammalia; order Carnivora; family Felidae; genus Leopardus; species Leopardus geoffroyi. The sequence goes on from NC_059326.1 coordinate 63,310,572, forward strand.
TCTTAAACTCTGACTGAGTTGATACTTACGTGTCTGGCATGGTGAAAGTGAGATATTTAAATTTTCAAAGTAAATATTAGTAAAATATGAATTAGTAAAATATGAATTAACTTACCTGCTTCTTATGGGCAATGGCAATGGTACTAGGGAAAAACAAGGTGGATTAAGAAGGAATTATGAATGTGTAATATTTATAAATTGTCATTTTATGGAAAATAGAGATAAAACAAAAGAATTGCTCTAAGAGCTATTCTAGTATATGAAGCCTGGTTCATCTGTTAATAATATTTATAGATATGGGGAATTCAGGTCAAGACACTAGTTTGGGAGCTGTTTGGAGAGATTATGACAGGGATTTTTCTCATTGTAAAGACTAATTCGAGTTGTAGTCATTCAACAGAAAAATTTTAAATAGTGATTAGGCCTTAGAAAATGAATGGTGTGAAGTTAATTCTCCTCTATACCACAGATAGGTCATGTTTTGGGGTACTTATTTTGTCTTTTTCACCTAGAGTGGGAACTTTTTCCTGCTCTCATAGAACTTTTCTGTTTTATCCCTGTATTTGAAAAACAAAAACTACAATAAAAATTTTATGTTTGGAATATAATTATATATAAATAATATAATTTTATGTTGGAATATAATTATGGGTTATTCCCTATTTTAAAAAAGCTTCTCCATGCTCTGGTTTCTCTTCAAATTGCATAAATCTTTCGCCTTTTACTAAAAAAGCTTCTCCATATAGCAAAATATGATTATGAACTTTTATTAATCTCTGAAAAATTTAATACCATCATTAATCTTTATTAACTGAGTCCATGGATAATGCATCTCTACAAGATCAGTCAGCAACTTAAGACAATTTTTATCAGTAAAAACTAATATTGGGGGCTGAAGAGATAAGTCATATATCATTTGTTTTATCAGACTAAGTTTATATTTTACTGTTGTTATGCAGATATTGAAAAAAGGGAAGACCTCAGGTTTTCTAATTTAGTTTTCTCTGTATGTGTTTTTTTTAATCTGTGGCAAAAAAAGAAGTTCAGACTCCTAAATTTTCCTATACCTTTTAAAATAAATAAGTAAAAATTAGAAGTATTTAAAAGTCTGATTTTACTTAGTTTAACATAAAAAAATTGTTTTAAACATCCCCCAATTCTTTTCTCCCCTCATTATTTTGTACAAAATACAATTTCATTTATACAAGAAAGGTGTTAAGTTTTTTAAGAAAATGGGTTGTATTCTCACCCATGGCAAATCTATGGAAATCAGCACTCAGTCAAATGAATAATATAAATCCTAGTTTCAGGACTTGCTTTAGGCAAAATATGTCAAATAGGCAATCTCTTCTCGCCTCCCTGGAGACCAGGATGAGAATCTGACAGGGTAGAAACCAGAAAACACATTACCCTCAAACTGAAATATTGTTTAGGCCCCAGCCGTTTCCTATTCACTTTAAGAAAACTAAGACCCACACACTGCGTGACAGTTAATTCCTTTCAAATAAATTTATTTTGTACAGATCTAGTGGTGAACAAAGATTAATCTTCAAGTAAAATACCAAGAAGAAGCATAAACATGTTTTTTTTCTACCTGTTCTAATGAATTAAACATTCTTTTTTGAGGTAAAACAAAGGCTTAGCTGCCTTTGAATGGCCTAGAGCTAATATAGTGACGTACACACAAATTTTTTTTTCATGGAACTGATTTATTACAGTCCTTCAGCATAACCAAGAGCCCACTCCAAACTAAATCATTTCACTGCTGTCAAAAATAGAATTTGCCAAACAGTATTTAAAATGCAAAAACAGTAATCAAAATGAATCCTTAATGAGTTATTACATATATACTTTTTTAACAGAAACTTTGCTAAAGCAAAGTACTGAGGATCTCTTAGGGGTGTTGCATGCAATTAATCATAAAGATTTTTTTTCTGGGAAAATAAATCTATGTAGTTTTTAAAAATATTAGTATTAAGGAGCCTTTTTATCATGAGTTGTGGTAATTGAAGTTTAACTTTGTAAGTAGGACACACAAATCTTTTGAATAGTAAATCTGTCTATTTCACATGTAGTCACACAGGTCAATGCTTTCTAAAGTTTTATGCTGGCAAATTTTCACTAACCATGCTAAGCTTCCTCTTCTGTACAAAATAATTTTTTATACTGCAGGGACAACTACTGCAGCATATCAGAGGCATGCCTTACCTCCAAATCAAACTTATATTAAGCATGGGGTTTAAATTATGTATAATAATTTAATATAGTCCAATATTATAAAAAACAGTTTAATGAAAATATTTTTTATCCAAATGTAATTAATATACAGTGTTATATTCGCTTCAGGTGTACAGTATAATGATTCAGCAACTCTATACACGCCTCAGTTGTCATCAAGATAATTGCACTCTAGGGGTACCAGGGTGGCTCAGTCAGTTAAGCACCTGACTCTTGATTTCGGCTCAGGTCATGATCTCACAGTTCGAGAGGTGGAGCCCCATGTCAGGCCCCATGCTGACAGCATGGAGCCCGCTTGGGATTTTCTCTCACTCTTTCTCTCTCTCCCTCTCTCCCTCTCTCCCCCACTTCTCAAAATAAATTAATAAAAGCTTAAAGATAACTTTAAAACAAGGTAAATGCACTTTTAATCTCCTTTATGTATTTCACCCTTCCCCCCACCAGACTCCCCTCTGGCAAGCACCAGTTTGTTCTCTGTATTTAAGAGTTTGGTTTTTTGTCGCTCTTTTTCTTTGTTCATTTATTTTATTTCTTCAGTTCCACATATGAGTGAAATCATACGGTATTTGTCTTTCTCTGACTGACTTATTTCACTTAGTCCTGGCCATTGTTGCAAATGGCAAGATCTCATTCTTTTTTATGGCTGAATAATATTTCAGTGTGTGTGTGTGTGTGTGTGTGTAATCTCACAACTTCTTTATCCATTCATCTGTTGGATACTTGGGCTCCTTCCATATCTTAGCTATTGTAAAAATAATGCTGCAATAAACATAGGAATGCATATATCTTTTGGAATTAGTATTTTTGTTTTCTTTGGGTAAATAGTAGTGGAATTACTGGATCATGTGGTAATTCTATTTTTAATTTTTTGAAGAACCTCCATACTGTTTTCCACAGTGGCTGTACCAGTTTGCATTCCCATCAATAGTACATGAGGGTTCCTTTTGTCTACATCCTCACCAATACTTCTTGTTTCTTAAAATGTTTCTGATTTGAGCCATTTTGATAAGTATAAAGTGATATCTTGTGGTTTTGATTTGCATTTCTCTAATGACTAGTGATATTGAGCACCCTATTCATGTGTCTGTTGGCTATGTGTATGTCTTCTTTGGAAAATATCTATACAGGTCCTCTGCCCATTTTTAAATTGGATTATTTGTGTTTTGGTGTTGAGTTGTATAAATTCTTTATATACTTTAGAAATTAACCTGTATATCATTGCAAATATTTTCTCCTATTTAGTAGGTTGCATTTTTATTTTGTTAATGATGTCCTTCACTATGCAAAAGCTTTTTATTTTAGTATAGTCTCAACAGTTTAATTTAATGAACATATTTTAATTCTACAGTCTGTCTCCCTATTTTCTTAAACTCTTTAGGTTACTCAGGCAAATAAAAATATTGCCTTATTTATGTAAGAATTGACTATCTGTTTAGAATAAAATTTGTACAAATACAAATATTTTGAGATTACAAAAATTGTAGACCTTTGTTTTTTGAGAGAGGATTAGTGGGAGAGTAGAAAAAGTATGAACTTTTGTTTGGGAGTACTTTCTTCAAATTTGAGTTCTATCATTATTGGCAGTTGGCAATTAGTCTCTGGGAGCCTCAATTTTCTCATCTGTAAAATCGGGCAATAATATAGATTTTGAAGATTTGACAGGCTTGAAAAAGCTGGTCATGTAAATGAACACGCACATGCAGTTGTTCATTGAATTGTAATTCCTTTTTTTGCTGATTACCTGTACCACAAAAGTTTGACAAGAAATGACTTAGATCAACATGCTTTTATTTGAAAGAAATATTTCTTCTAGATTCTGCCTTAGATTCTTGGGACTAGAATACTTTATCAATAAGGCAGGGAACAGGGGCACCTGGGTGGCTCAGTTAGGTATCCAACTCCGGATTCTGGTGTAAGTCATGATCTCACAGTTTGTGAGATGAAGCCCTGCTTTGGGCTCTGCTCTAACACCTCGGAGTCTGCTTGGGATTGTCTCTCTCTCTCTCTCTCTCTCTCCCTCTCCCTCTCCCTCTCCCTCCCTCCCTCTCTCTCTCCCTCTCCCTCTCCCTCTCCCTCTCCCTCCCACTGCCTCTTCCCTGCTTGCACTCTCTCAAAAATAAATAAACATTAAAAAGTATTCATAAAATAGAGCAGGGAATATTTCAATTTTGTTTCCTTCAATTTTTGTCTGTTTATTTGTTTAGAACAGACTCCAATTACAGAATCCTGATGCATTCATATCTAGTCATCTTGCATACTGCCTGGCACTGGTCACCATGGACAAGGACGAATCCACTAATCAGATAAATAATTCTAAGCAGAGTACCTGACTATAAGTTAGCAGTTATCAATCAACAACTATGTGATAACAAAAGGTAGAATTATAAGCTCACTTCTCACACAATTCACTAAAATTGTTGGTAGAAAAAGCAAACAGTATTATGATTTGACATGTCAGAATTATACAAATCACCACATATTCCAAACTTATTTGCCATAATCAGTCATATTATGTTTATTTGAGAGAGGCATGGTGGGTTAGCAGAATACCAAGATTGGATTTTCAGTCCACCCTCCAATACTAGATTCTGGATATATCATTTAGAATCTTTGATATGCTATTTCTTTATCCATATAATAGCAACAGGGCTACTTACCTTGTCTGTCTTGCACAGTTATTAAGGAGATAAAACACATAAGCTGTTTTGAAATTCCAAAGTATTAAACAGAAATGTAAAGCAGTTGATTTCATTGAACTCAGTATGAAAATTTTCTGTAGAGAATATGTGCCTCTATTTCCATTTTAGAAGAAAGAACAATGCCATATTTGGCCTACATGGCCAAAATAACAAAGTTATATTTTGCCAAAAAAAATGTTTATATAGGAAAGAAATTAATATCTCTTTGTATGCATTGCCTTGTTGATTTATAGTTTAGAATTAACATGTTTACCTCACAGTGAAAGTTAAGAATAAAGCAAAATGAAGCTGGTAGAAAAAAAACAGGAGGATTTGATACCAAAAATAAATAAAGTGCAAACTTAACCATGAATAAACTAACTGAGACAGTTTTTGCCTTTTTGCCAAAGACTGACCTTGGTAATTAGCATATCTAACCTGGAAAATATGATTCTTGAGAAGTATTCACCACTGTTTGCCTTGCCAGCAGTTGCTAGGTTATAACTGTACATCTTCAGGTACAATAACATAGCCCATTTTGCTAGTAGCAAAAAAGAGAGACTTGACACTGATGACAACCACAAAAAAGCCTAAATTCTATAATTTGAGAAGCATTATATCTGAGTGAATTTATAACAATTTGTTCATTCCATAAATGTAGAAATCCTGTAAATATTTCTCATATTGAAAAATAACATTAATAGTTTTTTAAGAATAAATTTTACTTACAGTAAGGGAATTTTAAAAATACATTTATTTCTACCCATATTTACTTCAAGAAAATTACTTCTTAGTTTCTCATATAGGCTAAACATAATAAAAATAATTTTCCATAATTGAGACTTTATATATAAAGGAACCTAATAATACGGGAAGCATGTCAGTAAAGAGTAATCTTTATCTATAAATAAAACTCAGATCTCAGAGTAAATGTAGGAAATTGAGGGAAGGGAAGAAGCTAGCATCTCTTGAGCATTTGCTATGGAGCTAGCTCAGTGCTTTCGATTTTATAAACATTTCATTTCACCCCACAAAAAAGTTTATACCGTATTGTAACGTTTTTTTAAAGATGAAGACTCTGAGGTGTAGAAAGTTTATTTAATGCTATACAGATAATAATTTATGGTGTAAGAATTTACACACTAAAAAGACCATTCATGGTCTTTATTTACTGCATTATCTTGACTAGCTATCCATCTCAATGCTTCATTACTAAATGTGTCTAACTGCTTGACATATCTACTACAGATTCAATCTTCTTTCTTCAGGTTTTTCAGAGGCTATTTATAGTATTAACAAAAAACAAAGCAATCAATATAAAATATTTACACAAATATACAATAAATTTAAAATTTTTTAACAAATTAGTAAAGTAACAATTATTCTGACAATTGTCAAACAGTCACACAACTTAAAAGGTTTGAAATATTCAACAAAATTACAAAATCAGTTTGCTCTTCTCAGTCCTGTAGAGTCTCTTTTGATTACATAAAACACTCAGCAGCAGTCCTCAGCAGGTCAGATAGCTTACACCACCAACTGCCATAATTGCATAGGAGCAACCTCCAGGCAAAAACAAGCTAAATACCAGGAATCTTCCCTCAGGGACAGTACTTAGAAGAGATCCGATTTCCCTTTATCTAAAATGTCTGTCTGAATTGAACAAGTAAAGTTAGTGCCAAATTCCTAAAACCAAAAGTTTAAGCATTCTCACTACTTCATTCATCATTTCTGTCCCAGTCCTCAGACTTCATATAATTAAGATATGGACTTCTGTCCATCTCTGCTTTGGAAGCTTAGATGTTTTAAAACCAATACTGAACACCTTAAGAAACTAGAAAAATATGAGCAAATTAAATTCAAACTAAGTGAAGAGAAAAAACAATAATTAGAGCAGAAATCAATAAAATTGAAAACAGGAAATCAGTAGAAAAAAATCAATGAAATTAAAAGGTAGTTCTTTGAAAATATCAATAAAATTGACAAAACATTAGCCAGGCTAGCTAGAAAAAAAGAACCACAGATTACTAATATGAGATGAAAGAGCTGACATCAGTACAGATCCTATGGACACTAAAAAAATAATAAAGAAATAGTATGAGTAACTCTGTGCCCACAAATTTGGTTACTTAGATGAAATGTACCAACTCCTTGAAAAGCACAATCTTCCAAAACTTACACAAAAAATAGACAATCTGATAGGTCTATATCTATTAAAGAAATTTATTCAATAATTAATAATCTCCCTAAACAGAAAACACCAGGTCCAGAAGGGTTCAATAGTGAATTTTATTAAACTTTTAAAAAATAAAGTATACCAATTTTCTATAATCTCCTTCAAAGGATATAAGCAGAGGTTATACTCCCTAACTCATTCTATAAGGCCAGCATTACTGTACTACCAAAACCAGATAATGACTCTATGAGAAAAGTAAAGTACAGATCAGTATCTCTCGTAAAATCCTCAACAAAATATTAGTGTATCTAATTCAACAATATGTAAAAAGAATTATACACCAGAACCACGTGGAATTTATCTCAGGTATGCAAGGCTTATTTAACATTCAGTAATCCATTAAGGTAATCCAGTACATTAATAGGCTTAAAAAAACCAAAAAACAAAAAAAACACCTCACATGATTATAGCAATAGGTGAGGAAAAAGCATTTGGCAAAATCCAACACTCATTCATGATTAAAGATTCTCAGAAAACCAGGAATAGAGGGGGAAAGTCCTAAGTTTAATAAAGAATATTTATAAAAAACATACAACTAACAAACTTACCAATAAGAAACTCAAAACTTTCCCACTAGATCAGATACAAAGCAAAGATGTCCCTTTTATGACTCCTTCTTTACATTGTACTGGAAGTTCTAGCTACTGCAATAAGATAAGAAAAATAAATAAAAGAGGCAGAGTGGGAAAGGGGAAATAAAACTGGCTTTATTCACAGGTGACATGATTGTCTATGTAGAAAGTCTGAAAGAATTAACAAAAGCATTCCTGGAACTAATAAGCAATTATAGCAAGTTTGTAGAATACAGGATTAATATACAAAAGTCAATCACTTCCCCAGGTACCAGAAAGGAAGAAGTGGAATTTGAAATTGAAAACACAATCACACTGACAGATGGTAATTACACTTATCATGGTGAGCATTTTGTACTGTATGTAAATATCAAATCACTATGTCATATACCTGAAACTAATATAATATTGTATGTCTACTTACATGCCAATTAATTTTTTAAATACCATTTATATAAAAACCAAAAAAGTGAAATACTTAGATATAAATCTAACAAAATGTGTATAAGGTCTATATGAGTAAAAGTACAAAATGAATGAAATCAATGAAGGACTAAATAAATGAAGAGATATCCCATGTTCATGGATAGGAAGACTCTTCCCAACTTGGTCTATAGATTCAATGTAATCCCAATCAGAATTCCAGTAAGTTACTCTGTGAACATCAACAAACTCATTCTAAGTTTATATGTGAGCTACCAAGTCATGAAAAGACATGAAGGAGGCTTAAATGAATACTACTAAGTGAAAAAGCCAATCTGAAAAGGCAACATACTTTACAATTCCAACTATATGACATTCTGGGAAAGGCAAAACTAGGAGACAGTAAAAAAAAAAATATATATATATATATGTATATACATATATACTGTATATATATATATATAAGAGATATGTATATATGTATATATATACATATATATATATATACACATACATATACATACACGTATATATATACGTATATGTATATGTATGTGTATATGTGTGTGTGTGTACATATATATATATATATATATATATATATATATATATATATGGTTTCCAGGGTTTGGGGTTGGGGAGAGGATGAATAGGCAGAGCACAGAGGATTTTTAGGACGATGAAAACACCATGTATGATACTATAATGTTAGACATATCATTTGTCTCAACTCACAAAATACACAATAGCAAAGGTGAACCCTAAGGTAAATTATGGAATTTAGGTGATTACATTTATCACTATAGGTTCACCAGGTGTAACAAATATACCAATTCAGTGGTAAATGTTGACAATGAAGGATGCTATGTAAGAGTGGGGGCAAGGGGTATATGGGAAATTTCTGCATCTTCCTCTCAATCTTTTTCTTTTTTTTTAAGGTTTATTTTTGAGAGAGAGAGTGTGAGAGAGAGAGAGCATGCACACAAGAAGGAGAGGGGCAGAGAGAGGGGAACAAAGGATCCAAAGAGGGCTCTGTGATGGCAGCAGCAAGCCCAATGTGGGACTCGAACTCATGAACCACGAGATTGTGACCTGAACCAAAGTCGGGTTCTCAACTGACTGAGCCACACAGGTGCCCCCCTGAATCATTTTCTGAACCAAAAATGCCCTAAAAAATAAACCTTTACCCAAAAAAATCGTACTAGATAAAGATAAATTTAATATTTAAAAACAATTTTGAGCATCACATTTTAATTAATGGTATCAAATCACTTAGGTTCAGCACTGACTCAGCAATTTTCTGATGCTTTTGTTGGAAATTAATAGACACAGGGTAGGATTCAAGCTAGCCAGCGATGCAGATCTAAAACTTTTTAGTTGGAGCTGGCATAATAAAATCTAAAATATATAGTATGTGAGATGAAGTTGGCGGTAGAGGCTAGGAAAAGGATGAAGAAACTGTTAGAGGAAGCTGAAACTGTTCTAGATGGCAACCCATATTCTGTACTGGCAAAACAATTGGTAAAACTGACTCTTGTGGTACCATGGTAACATGGTAACTCTTGTGTACCTATTGAAACTGTTGTACTTGGCAAAGTGATCACCAGGTAAAATATTAAGTATTACATTTAGCTAGTTAAATGCTGGTTGCATTTAGCTCTATAGTCTACAGTAGTATAAGAAGAGATTAACTCAGGCGTGGGGTAGAGAGGATGCCAATTACCAATTTGAAAGTGAATTTGGAGTAAATAGAGTGGCATAACTTGAGATGAAGAGAAGTATAATTTGCAGGTGTGAGGAATGTGAATAAATGGCTCTTAGGGCAGATCTTCTGAAATTGATTACACTTATTGGCCTAGTTCTTCAGTCCTCTCTGTGTTCATATTCTTTACCATGTGATGTTGATTATTGTCTCACTAAAAAGAAACTATTTTCACACTCCTTAAATCTGGACTAGCCTATACCTTACTTTGTCCAATAGAATATAGCAGAAGTAACAGCACATTAACTCCAAATCTAAACTGAAAGAAGTCTTGTGCATTTCTTCTTGCTCTCTTTGGTTCCTCTACTAGCAGCATAAAAATATGTTTGGGCTAGCTTGCTGAAAAATGAAACATGTGAAAGAAACATAGCTGAGTTTCCCTAGTCATCCCAACTAAGACTATCCTAGGCTAGCTGAACTGTGAACAGTTGTTCAAATGAATAAGTCCAGACAAAACCAAAATAACTGTTAAGTTAAACTCTCCCCTAGATCACTGACATATTTAATGTTTTAAAACAGTGAATTTGGGGGCTGCCCGAGTGGCTCAGTTGGTTAGCCTCCAACTTTGACTCAGGTCATGATCTCATGGTTCGTGAGTTCAAGCCCTGTGTCAGGTTCTGTGCTGACAGCTCAGAGCCTGGAGCCTGCTTCAGATTCTGTATCTCCCTCCCTCTCTCTCTCTCTACCCCTCCCCCACTTGTGCTTGGTCTCTCTATCAAAAATAAATAAACATTTAAAAAATTAAAAAAAAAACAATTTTAAAGTGGTTTGTTATGCAGCATTATCATGGCAATGGATGACTAATATAGTACAGAAGTGTTCTAATTTCTACTGTTTTAGGAAGCAATAAATTATTTATTAAAAAACAGATATATCAATAAAGAAGGGTCTAAAGATAAAATTAAAAGTAATGAAGTTAACTACAAGAAGAACAAAGACCATAAACCTTATATATTGTCAGCATAAAAAGACACATAGGTACACACACACACACACGCACACAGATCTCACGCAAAAAAAAACTTGAAAAAACCCAGAAGTACATATTAGATTCCAAAGCTACAAGAAAATGCTGTATACAAAGTATACATCTAAAGCAAAGTGATTCAAAAAAGTTAAATGAAAAAGCTAAGATGAGCCAAGAAATACAATGCAATTACAAAGAAACAAAGAATAAAGAAATATTTTTAAAAGACTAATCAACTTCAGGAGTCCCTATTAATATTGAGAAAATATAATCAAGGTCAAAACGTTACATAAAACAGAAAAAGGCTTTATGGTAATAAAAAAATACAAAATACAATAAAAATCTTCAATCAACTTCTGTGTACCAAATAATATGTCAATATTCATAATGCAAAACTCCAGTAACTACAATGAGAAGTAATAGAAACACAATATTAAATAGAAGACCATGTCTCAGCTCTCAAAGGCCATAATAAATCAAGTAAATAAAAAAATTACTAAGGATTTAAGGGCACTGATGGCAAAATTAATAAACTTTATCTGATAAATATAAAATGATTTCAACATCAGGAAATTAGAAACTGTATCTTATTTTCATGTGTCTATGAACATTTCATAAAAGCAAACTAAATATTAATTTTCAAAGAAAAGCTTAATAATTTCTAGAAGCAGATATGGTACCAAACAAGCTCTATGTTTAAAATACGATATAGTTACAATAATTTTTAAAGTAATAATAAAAAAACCTGAAAATTAAAAGAGAAATATTAACTCTTGGACCAAAGAATAAATTAAAATCCAAACTAAAGAATTTGAAAAGATATTAAGTATGAAACATATCAACTTATAAGATTCACCAAAACCAATGTTCTTCTCTGAGAAAATTCATAGTCTTAACTAATTGTATTACTAAAACTGAGAAATACTAATATGATAGTGGAAGTTCAATTTTAATGAAGCTGTGTTTGAAGTTTCACCATTTAAAACATGATGCTGTCTCCTGATTTGGGATACATTTGTTCTATTTCATTTCCAACTGGATACATTGCAATACAATTCTGACATTAAACCACCTGTAGTTAACATCACACTCCACAGGCTTAGGGCTTAATCTGCCTCAAGACTGCCCTTCTTTCAGATGCCAGCTGTGTTTGGGGGGGACATCAGACAATCTGGACTTCCAGCAAACTGACTACAAATTTGAGGGTTCCCATAATCCTTTCACAGAACTCGAGAAAATGCTATAAGTAATTATTGCAGTTTTACTATATAAAAGATACACATAGAATGAGTTCTGGAAGGGAACAATGCAGAGCTCCCATGCCATCTTCGTGTGGAGGAAGGACATGTCACCTTCTAAGCACATCAGTATTTCCCACTAAGCTTCTAATTATGGTTTTATAATTTAGTCACGATTGACTAAATCATTGGCCATGTGATTGAACTCAGTCTCCAGGTCCTCTTTGCTCCCTGGTGGTCAGGCTGACTCAAAGTCCCCAATTCTCTAAACATGTGCTTGATCTTTTGGGGACCAGACCCCATCCTGAAGTTATGTAGGGGCCTACCAAGAGTCTACCTATTAGCATAACAAAGAAAAATTCTAAGTGTTTTTATAGTTCTGTGCCAGGAATCTTGGACAAAAACCAGATAATTCTCTCTATTTATATAATTTACTAATGTAACACAATATTTGGACATGCTAAGAAAGCTCCCCATCTGAACCCATAACAGAAGGAAAACAGATGGCTCACTGAAATTAAGATAACTTGGTTTTAACAAGAAGACTATTAAGGTAAGGCTGGAGTATTGAGGAACCTCAAAGGGAATTTCCTTAAACCTGGGATTACCCTAAAGATAGAAGGGAGGAGATTGAAGCATTTACCAGAATTCAGAGGGAGAGAATCATGTACAAAAGCCACCTTGAGGGAAGCAGTAACTTTTTTTTAAGGGATAGCTAGAAGCAATGCTTCAGAGAGGAAACAGGAACTAAATATTCTGACCTCATTCTCCTCTCTGTGATCTGCTTCTGGAAGGCAGGCATTTTCATTGACTGAGCCCAGCTAGACCCCAGGGGTTATAACAGTCTTTTTATGGAGTCCATACAGAAGAGCTTCCTGGGGGCATAGAGTAGGGTAAAGAAATGATCTAGAGGGGCAAATGTAATATATTCAGCACACCATGAGAAATGAGTGTTGAGTTCTATATAAAGCTATCTCAGCATCCATGGACAATGATCTTTTGAGTTCACATTTGGTCTATAATGGTAAAAGCTGCCTAAAATTGAGCCATTTTTAGATTTCCCCCCCAAAAGTTTACTTGGTAATGATGCATTAATTTTTCATGGGCTGCTGGATGCTAGTGGTTAACTTTGAGGATTTTTACATTGATGTGCATAAGAAAGATGGCTCTACATTTTTCTTATTGTTCCTAATATCTTCTATTTGTATAAACGACGACTCATTTAAATTCTTTCCAAAACATGAATACAAAAAAATACCAAACTAAAAAAGTGAAAACCCTAGTGTCCACCTTTAGGAATACAAAGAACCAAATCTTGGAAGCTTTTCAAACCTAGGCTTTCCTTATCTACCAACCTTTGCTTTAAAGGAAATGGTAAGGGGAGAGAGAGATTCTACAGGGACCACAGCTTTGTTTGTTTGTTTGCTTGTGTGTTTTTTTGTTTGTTTTTAAGTCCTTCTCCTTACCCTTGTATTGTAGGCTTGTTAGAGTAGGTAGTCCTTTGAGCCATGTTAGAGCCAATAAACATTGCCCTTTCTTTTACTCGGTTGTTTTCTCAAAGCATCAACATTAGAAGGACTTATTATCTTAGTAAATAGGAAGCTCAACATTATAATTTAGGAGTTGCTCAGGATTAAATTAGTTGATGTGTAAAAAGCTATCATCACAGGCTCTGGTACAATCTAAATATCTCCCTTTTTCTTTATAGAAAAAATTCAGTGGTTAATTCTACAAAGAGAAATTCAGGTAGTTTGTAGCATTGGTCATTCTGGCCTTTCTGTGTATTTATATATACTTGACTAATTCTAATAACTAAGATCTTAAAGAATAAAAGTGTGTATGAGCACACACACACACACACACACACACACACACACACCACCCCATCTGCCTAGTAATGATACCATTTTACCATCTCATTTATTTTTTTTTCTTTTTTTCTCTTCAAGAAATGTGCTTAATAAACAATTAGTAGAGATAATAATTGGCCAGTTTCTCTCCTTGTGCAGATGACATTTGAGTCCATAGTAGTGGTGAGACAAATTCAAGGGTGTATTTTACTAGCAATTAGGAAAGATTCTGTGTTCCTCTCCCCAGCCCAAAATTTTAATTGGATGGGTCAGATGCCTCCAACGTGAGTAATTTAACATCTGAAGAGCATATTCTTACAAATCAGAAGAGGTTTCTCAGATATTTCAACGTAGCAATGCATATTTCAAAATATCTTTTATATTTTTTCAGGGACATTAAATCTTTCTGAAAAATGAAGTAGGTTAGAAATATTCAGGACAATTCAATGAGTAAATGAACAATGACACATTTGATATAAAACCAAACAGTTAAAATATTACAACCTATTTGTCACTTAAAACCACTGCCACGTACACTTCTTCATCCTCTTTAAATGTATTTGCCCACCCTTTACTTTAGTATATTGGCAGAAATGTTAAAAAATATAACTAGCATATAGATCAATGTCAACTCTCCTGAATGTTCTGAGAGTCTTTTTCAAAAAGATATGCACACATTCCAAAAGGCCTGTGTGCTTATAAGTTACTATAGCTCAAATGCCGACTATATATTCTTGGTGCTAGTCAAACACTATGGAAATATTTAATGGTAAAGATAAACCAAGCATTTCTAGCCAGTCACTTTCAACTGAGATCAATACAGTGTAATGATGATTTAGGACGCTTCTTAGTTTAACTTAAGTAATTTTCCCTTCTCTCCTTTGAGATTGTAAATCTGACTAATTGCTTTACGCTCTCTAAAAATGCTTCTTCTTGCTAAGTATAATTGCTACGTCTGGATTCTTCTATGCCCCAAGTAATTTTATGGAGGGCTTACCTACTGATCTCATTATACTTCCAACTCTGATGTATCAGGCTCCATGCTGATATTTACCTACTTCAGTATACTTGATAAATTAAAACCAGACCTTGTTAAATTTACCCATTTGAAGCACAAGTATCACAATCTAATATGGATTAAATTAAACTAATAGACATTTTGGTTCTTTCACCATGGAATATATATTACTTGAATTCAATTTGACTACTGAAATACTAGTACTGAAGGAAAAAAATAATAAGGCTGTTTGTGAAATAGATGTGTTTGGGGAAAGAGTATTCTAGGATAATTTTTGAAGTAGAAAGGTGAAAATATTCTATCATGGCTTATTCAGCTCTGAACTATAAAAGTGGATTGCATGGAAGATAAAAAGGAAAACGAGAATGATAAGAGTAGTAAACAAGTAAAGACTAATTGCTACATGGTGCTAACATCCCATTGTAAAGCTATTATTTTGATAACCACAAAGAACTGCCCTTTTAACTTCAGCTGAACAAAGTTTATTTTTTTCACTTAGACCAGATTATTTCAGTCCCATTAAGAAAACCAATCCAATTTGTTGAACTTTTCTATTGCTTTGCTCCTAGGCTCACAGCTAGGGGGAGGGACAGTCCACAGGTTGTCAATTGGAGCCCCACTTCTTTGAAGTTTGTTAGGGTTATAGTTCCCTATGAAGATTTAATCTTTTGACTGTTTTCTCTGAGTAAAACCTTTGAGCAAATACATTTGCATCCACAGTGAGGTTTCACTTACCTGAAACAGTCTAAGAACAAGTGCTCTCACCTTTCTTAGTTTATCTTTGGAACATTTCTCTGCAGAAAATGTGTAGTGTATACCATTTAGAATATGGAGTAGATGTTCAAGTCAGCTCTGAGATTTAAATGTTAAGGAAAACACAGCCTTTCCAAGTGAAATTATTCCTCTAATCAAAGCTTTAGGACTTGGCATGGACATGTTTTTCCTACAGAGAATTCTTAGATGCAAACAAAAATGGACATTTCTAACTTGGATTGGTGCCACTTTAAGGGGAAAAATAAAATAAAAATTTTAAATGATTTTCAAAAATATAAAACACAATCTATTATAAACAGAGTTTCCTGTAATGCACAATAGGGATTTCTTTGATGAATGGGAAGTTCTTTGATGAATGTTAAACCAGACAATAAAGCACTTTGTGTCTATATTATTTATCTATTATTGGGTAACAAATTACCCTCAAACTTAGTAACTTAAAGTGATAAAAATTCATAAATCTTACAGTTTTAGTGGGTCAAGAATTAGCGAGTGGCTTAGCTGAATGATCTGACTCAGCTTTTCTCATGAGGTGATACTGGATGGGGCTGTGGGAAGCTAGTGGTTTGACTGGAATTCAAGAATCCTCCTCTAAATATGCTGACTTATGCAACTATTAGCAGAAGGTCAACACTCACACAGTTGTTGGCAGAAACCCTTGCTGACTTTTGACAGGAGCCCTCAGTTCTTTGCCACAGAGTGCTTTAATGTCCTCCTGACAAGGCTAATGGTTTCCCCCAGAGTGAGTAATCCAGGAAAGAGCAAAAAGATCACAATGCCTTTTGTCTCAGAAGTCATACACCATTACTTCCACCATATTCTATTTGTTAGAAATGAATCACTAAGTCAAGTTTAGTTTCAAGGGGGAGTGGAGATGAAGGGGAAGAATGTAAAAAATTTTATAGACATATTTAAAAACCACTGCAGTGTCCTTCTCACCTACTGATATTTTGACAGGTAACACAATATTGTACTCATGGGGACAGATTTTAAGATGGCCTCCATGAGTTCACTGTCAGGTCTTTATGCCTTTGTTTAATCCTCTTCCATAAGTGTTGGCAGAAACTGGAATGTGGGAAAGGTGATGGGATATACACAATTAATGTAAGAGTACAACACCTGTCCTGCTAGGGTCTCTGTCTATCTCTGGCTTTGAAGAAGCAAGCTGACTTGAATCCTACTGCCATTAGGAAATGAATTTTGCCATAACCTGAGCGAGCCTGGAAGCAGACTTTTCTCCAGTTGAGCCTCCAGTGGAGAATGCAGCCTTGCAGAGGACCAGCAAAGCCATTCCTGGACTTCTTCCCCCAGACACTTTGAGTTAATGGGTATTGCTTTACACCACCAAGTCTGTGGCAATTTGTTATGCAGCAAAACTAATACAGTACTGAAGCCAGGAAACTCAAGTCTGGTTTATATATATTTTTAAATGTTTTAAGCCATAATACTTTGTAGAAATAAGTCTCTTCACATCTCAGAGCCTCAGTTTCCTCATCTGTTAAAAAAGGGGGGGGAAGGTGATTTTAGTCAGATCAATGATATGCCAACTGTTTTAGGTAATGAAACATTACATGAGAGGTCAAGACATAAAACAGCTAAAATAAATCTGTTTATTATGTAGGGAGAAGGTTGCTCAAATATCTGTCCCCCTACATTATAATCCAAGAGTTATAAATAGCATAGATTGAATATCTTTGAATTGGATTGTTTTTAAAGAATCTAGATTCTTATAGCTTAAACATTTTGACAGATTCAAAAGAGAAAGAAAAATGAGGAAGTATAATACACACTCATTCATCAAGTAGAAAAGAGAAATTTCAGGATATAGTATAAAATTTCATTTACTACTGGATAGCATAGCTTCTACCTCTGCTCACGCTTTCCTGATTTTGCCTGTCTCTATGAGGTATGCAGCAAATAAAAAATAGTAGAGGCGTTCAATGCCATTATCCTTTATGATTTTGATTTAAAAATAAAATATGGGGTGTCTGGCTGGCTTAATTGATAGAGCATATGACTCTTGATCCTGTGGTCATGACTTCAGGCCCCACGTTGGACTTAGAGTTTATCTAAAAAATGTATCTAGGGGCACCTGGGTGGCTCAGTCGGTTGGGCGTCTGACTTCGGCTCAGATCATGATCTCACAGTCCGTGAGTTCGAGCCCCACGTCGGGCTCTGTGCTGACAGCTTGGAGCCTGGAGCCTGCTTCGGATTCTGTGTCTCCCTCTCTCTCTGACCCTCCCCTGCTCTTGCTCTGTCTCTCTCTGTCTCAAAAATAAATAAAAACATTAAAAAAATGTATCTGGATCTAGATCTAAATATATATCTGTTTCAAGGTCATGTGAAGTAACATAAACTTTTAAAAACAAACCAGAAATCCACCCAATCTCAGTGGGAAGACATCAGTCAGCTCTGTGTGTGTGTGTGTGTGTGTGTGTGTGTGTGTGTGTGTGTGTGTCTGTGTGTCTGTGTTTGCACGTGCACACATATTGTTTGGGGAGGAGGATTAATAGTACTGGTAACAGTCTTATGATTGGTCCCAGTTCTTAACTCTTCCCTTTGTTTACACCCTTTGATTAGAGAACTTCCAGTTCCTCTAAAAGTAGATTATATTTACCTACCCCTCACATTGGGGCTTGGCCGTGTGACTTGTTTTGCCTGGTGCATATGAGCTGACGGGGCAATGTGCCAGTTCCAAGACTAGACCTTAAGATACCTCCCATCTTTTCTTATGTTGTCTTGTGACTCTGTCATTTCCATGTGGAGGACATGCACTATCAAGCCAGTTGGTCCAAAGAGGATGACAGACACATGACCAGAGCCACCCTAGACAACCTATAGATCTGTGATTAGAAGCAAAATTGCTCAAGCTGGCCCAGCCTGAAGAAGAACTGGTCACCTGAGCCAGTCTAAATCAGTCAGGTCTACTGAACCACAGATCTTTGCAAATAATTGATAGCTATTTTAAGTCATCAAGTGTTGGGGTAATTTGTTACATGGTGTTATTGGTGTATAGCTAATGTATACACTGAGCAAAGGTGTTAGAAAGAAAAGTTGTTCTCTCTTGCATTTAGCTTCTCAAAATACACTATATACCTTCCTTCCCTTATGTGTGCTAATAATTTAAAGCTCCTAACAGTTTTATTACTGATAGTTTTTATCTGCCCAACTAGTGACTCTGTCCCAGAGAAGCATTGGTAAAATTGTTCCGTAATGGAAAAATGTCAATATTGAAAACATTAAAAGGCCAAAGAACACATAAAATTGATATAGAGAATTAATGATCATTAGGATATTGTAAATAGCTGTTCTCTTCAATTGTACAAAAAGCATTGCTATCAAACAAGTTTTTAGAATATGAATCTTCTTGTTTGGTGCATACGCACGTATCATTGCTACACCTTCTTGGTAAATTGACCCTTTTATCATTATGTAAAGTTCCTTTCTGTCTAGTCATCTTCTTTGCTCTGAAGTCTATTTTATCTGCTATTAACATAACCACTCTTGCTTTCTTTTGATTAATGTTTGCATGATACATATATGTTGAGTCTACCTGTATCATTGTATTTGAAGTGGATTTCTTATCAACAGAATATAGGTTAATAATTTTTATTCATTTCTGTCAAACTTTTTTGATTAGTGTATTATACCATTTGTAGTTAGTGAAATTATTGATTTATTAGGGTTAAGCCTACAGTTTTGTTTTCTGTTTATTTACTCTGCTTTCTTTTTCCTGCCTTCTTAAGGCTTCTTTGAACATAGTTTAGAATTCCACTTTATCTGTAGTGTTTTTTAATGTCCCTGCCACATTCTTTTTAACAGCTTCGTAGAATTCCATTGTATTGATATACCATAACTTATTTAATCAGCTCCTAGTCCATTCTTTGTTCACAAACATAGCCTCTTTGAATTGATCTAACATCTGCAACTCCATACCTTTTTCAACTGTGATATTTACTATGTTAAGGATTTTTTTTCCAACATAGTACTTACAGTTTATTTTCCCTAGTAAAAGTGGTAATATTATTGAAAAAGTTACAACCTCCTTGGGCCTCATTTGTCATATGCAATATAATGTGTACAAATACACTTGTATTTTCTCAGACCATACTAGTTATAAAATAAAAAAATCATATTAATAGGAATAAAGATTGTTTTGCCTCTAACAGTAGCCTCTATAATGAAACTCCTGAAATAATCCCTACGTATATTTTTCTCAATGGCTCTGCACATGCCTCTTGTATCTAATAATACAGCCCTCTTGCCAGTAATGTGGCAGGGACTATTTTTCTCTCCTTTTCTAGCTTTAGTTTCCTGAAGTGATGTGGCAGAATATCTGATGTCCATTGAGTCATTCAAAAGATTCTCAATACCACTAGTGCAGTTTCTCCTAAAGAGGATTTTTGTGTGTATCCAATGTTATCACACTGTGTTGGAGATTTTTTTTGGTATTAGAAGTAGAATTACTATTTTCTGGTTGGGGAATTGATTTTATGTTTTTAAGGATGTGTCTATGAAGTACCAAATTCAGTGTACAACTTTTTGTTAGCCAGCTAATTTTTAAACTATAGATCTGAAATGGTTTATGCTTAACCAACTAATCAACTTAACTATCATAATTCCTATATCTTAAACTATGTGTTGCATGCTTATAATTAAAATTATACCACTCTTTTTACTGAATATAGCATGACCATGAGTTGTTCATAATCAGATACATAATTTCTCAAATCAATCAATTAATCAGTAATCCTCAAAAAAATATTTCTTGAATATTGGCTCATTCACGTGGTAGTAGTTTCAATGGTCCTGCATTACAGCTTTTGACTATATCATGAAAAAGCAGCAGATGCATTATTACATTCCTTTAAATTGGTGAGAAGTCAGTATTCAAACTATTAAATAAGGTGTTAACACTCTAATTCAAAGTTCTTCAGCTTAGGGCATTGAATTGAATCTTCTAACAGTGTAAAAGATTTTTTTCAAGGTAATTTTCTATTCCATTACCATATGTGATGCACAAGAGTATAGCTACACGTCATCTTGGTTTTGGGCTGATAGGTTTTTTACTGAGTATTTATAGAGCATATTATCCCATGTTGTAAGGCTTAGTGCATCATGCAGATCTTTTCAAATTTATTATTATGACTTCCTGCAAGAGCCATATCCATTTCAAAGATGGAAAAAAACCTGCAAAAACTTTGACCTTTTGATCCAGAGAATTAGCACACAAATGCAGACTTCTTAACCAGGAAGTCCAATTTGACATGCATTTCCCCATAAAGCCTCATCAGGTTGTCCTCACTGCACTAGTCTGAAAGAACAGTAAGTCTCCTGCAAGCTTACATTTCATGGGCAATTTGCATTAATATAATGTCTGGCAGGAAGAAATGAGAGCTTTGCAGTAACATGTATAAGTTTTAATAAAAACAGTCATACAATTTGCGTGTGACATTTTTGTATAGACATCATTCAAACGAATAGGCTGAAGTCTGGAGTGAGACAGCCTGGATTAAAATCCTGGCTTGGCCACTTAGGAATCTGAATTTAGACGAGTTACTTATTTATTAGGCCTTATTTTCTTCATCTGTAGAATGGGGCTAGTTTTAATACCAATCCTCATGTATTTGTGAAATCACTAAATAAGATTATTCACATAAAGAACTTAGCAGAATTCCTAACTCTTATGCAAAAAATGTTAAAAATCACAATTATTGTTATATTTATAACAATATATACTGTAAGACTTGATATATACTGTCTGATATATACTGTCAGACTTACTAGTGCACTATCATAATAATTGTACCAGAAAATGTAGTCAAAGATTATTTGAGGAACAAGAAGAAGAGAAAAATCAAAGTTCCAAATGCCAAAAGTCATGTGAGATCTGTTGTTTTATTTGCTAGGGTATCGATGTTATAAAAATATAATACTCAAGAGCCCACATCATCTATAAAGGAACACAAAACAGGCATTGCATCTTTATAAATAGGTAATTCTGGGGAGTAAACCCATACAATAAACACTAAAGTAAGCTTCAGAGACAAACATTTAAATCATCATTCTCAAGTTAACATTGTCCAAAAGCTCATCTCATGTTAGTCTTTAAATCAGAATGTACCTTACTAAATATGCCTTATTTCTGCCTCTCAAGATGCCATTACATTTGCTTACTGAGTTCCTTCTTGAATGTAAGAAATAAAACGTACCCATTGCCTTCCAGAGTTCAAAATCATATTGGCTCTTTAAATTAACAACCATCTCTCCAGCAGAGGGAGCAAATAAGTTTCTGCATTTTCATTTTCATTGCTACTGAAAAGAACTTCCCTGAATTCCAATGGGCCATTGGATAAACCATTTTGAATAAGAGGCTATATTAAAGAATATATTTGTAATAAAAATGTATGCAAGTAAACTCAATAGCAGATATTAAATGCTGATGAAATATTCATATGTGTAGGTCCTAAGCTTTTTATTTTTCTAGAGGCAATATATTTGTGAAAATTAAATTCAAAATATTAGCCAAAGAAAAATATTTTTAAGCTCTTGAATACTAAAGTACATATATTTCATTTTCAGCAATAATCTGTTCTGGAATTTTTTAGCTTTGTTTTATTTTTACTCGCCTCTTAGAAAACAATTAGGATAGAAGCATGTCAGATAAACAGCATCTTCTAAATTATTACATCTTCTGGAATAAGCCATTTATTATATAATATTTAATCTACCTTAAGACATTATAATTTATTTAGGCTTCAAAATCACAATATTTAGGTTTGATTAATATCAAATCATTTAATAATTTTGAAGTGGCTTTAAATTTTGATTTAGTAAAATACAAATAGCTTAGTGAGTTTTTTATATCCTATTTTAGTTTTTCTTTCATAGTCTTAGTAATAATGAATTAATAGTCTTAAGAATTAATGACTGTTTATTCTGAGAGATCCTAATAAGGCTTGAAAATTTATTATAGACTTAGTATAAATTTCCATTATTATAGAAAAGACTTTTTATATATACTAATGAATTTAGGTATATAAATTTAGGTATACATAAATTTTT
Source organism: Leopardus geoffroyi (assembly GCF_018350155.1). Classification (NCBI taxonomy): domain Eukaryota; kingdom Metazoa; phylum Chordata; class Mammalia; order Carnivora; family Felidae; genus Leopardus; species Leopardus geoffroyi. The sequence goes on from NC_059326.1 coordinate 63,333,393, forward strand.
AAATTTTCAATATGTATCCTGGAACTAGGTCTGATTTGGATTTCTTGAGTCAGCTGATCTATATCTAGCTATATATGTAACATATAAATTTTATATAAATATATACACACACACACACATATTTATAAGTATATAGCCAGGTGCAAGCAGCTTCAAACACTGGTAGTACTTCTTCTATTTTAATTACAAATATGGGAGAAAAGAACATATAACTCTAGTTAAATATCCCAGTCTGATGTTATCCTCAACATGACAATGTACTTACTGTAAGAGAAAATTATTACCTTCCCTAAAAAGGCTTACCAGGGTTTATTCACTAGGATTCTAGTTCAAGTCTGTTCTTCAGAGATGACTTCCATTTTCTTGTTCCACTAAATGAGAAAAAGAATGACTCTCTCCAATTCCAAATACCTAAAGGAATTTGGTGATGATTTCAATGACTTTATTAAGTTCCTTGGCTCATAATTGGTATCTCCTCTCTGCTGAAGATAATATACAAGGAAAAATAGTGACCCTTTTCTCAGTGAGTGCCACCTCTCTGCCTCTGGTCCAAGCCAGAAAGCCCCAAACCCTCTCTCTCTTAAACATATCAAACACTTTGCTCCTCCCTCCAAAAGTCTGAATCTGTCTTCTGTTTTCTCTTTTCCTCCTGCATTACCTTTCCCAGGACAGTCTCTCATTTGTAAGCTAACTAGACTCCAGACCAGCCCATTCCAGTTCACTCTACACACTGAAGCCAAACTTATTTCATTAAAATGCAAATCCTATCATGTTCATTTCCTATTTTAATCCTGATTTCTAATTGCCCTAGTATAAAATCTAAACTTCTTCACATGGCTTACATGATCCTGAGCAATTTAGACTTGCTTGACTTTCCAGTTTCCTTTCTGCCATTGCTCTGTGCTCTAGACAAAGTGATCCTTTATGTCAGTCTTTGAACCTCTTCTTAACTTTGTCAAGCCTTTCCCTAAGTCAGGTTGTCTCAAACTCAGCACTGTTGGCATTTTGGGTGTGTTCATTCTTAGCTGTGGGGGCTCTCCTGTGCTTCTACCCACCTGATGACAGTAGCATCCAATCCCTAGACAAACAAAAATGTCTCCAGATCTTGCCAGATATTCCCAGGGGGTCTACATCATCTCATATTAATAATCATTGACCTAAGTGAACTAACCCAATCCGTGATTTTATATGCCAACTATGACAAGAGTTTTAAAAGGTACATTTCTTCTGTTCCTCCTTCCCTCACCCTTCTTTCTCCCTGTCCCTAACCCTTTAGTCTCCCTCTCTAATAACAGTCCAGGGGTGAAATCTTTCAATGTTGACATGATAAGTCCAAGACTGTTGGGAACCAAGTTTTCTTCTTTGGCTTCATCAAAATAGAGTCTTTCCTTCATCCACATAGCCTAAGATGGTTTACCACCACTGTTTACATTCTAGCCAACAGGAAAATATAAACCCAGAGAAATGAGTGTTTCCTTTCCTCTTAAGAGCACAACCTCAATGCACATGTCACTTCTACTAGCTTTACAGGAAGCTGGGAAATATAAAAACCAAGTTTCCATTACAAAAATAGTATTAATAAAAATAAATGAATGAATAAAAAATTGAAGTGGGGAGAATGCATATCAGGGAACAGTTATTACTTTTTGCCACAACTTATTTCTTGATCACCGAAATGCTTTATATGCACCTTACTTAAAAGAAATATATTCACCTCTTGCCCAAAGAAAACAACTACAAAATTCCAACCAGTTACTACACCTAGATCAAAGTCCAGGATCTCTGAGAAATAGTCTTCACTATAAGCTTCAATATGGTTTCTCCTGATCAAGTAACTATGAAGTAAAAGGGATGTAATATATACCCCATCACTATTTACACACACATGCTCACAAACTCAACACCAATGATGTCATACGAGCAAAATAACAGTAGTTTTAAAATAAAATAAATAAGAACTTTCCTCCAAAAGAGGTAAGAATAGAAAATGCACAGTTATCTCTGGTCCATAGGAATTATCAACTCCTGCTGGACAGCACCTGGAAAGATGTTTAGCCTAACAAGAGTGTAGTGCCTGACCTGGGAAAGCCTATCTGGCAGCCCAATTCCTACACCCTTAATTTTGCTACTAGGATTTTTTTGTTCTTATTCTCTGTGGTCACATCAATAGTGGGAAAGAAAGGGAATTATGCCCTTTCTAGGGGGCTACACTTTTGCAGCATGTTCCCTGCTAGTTGTGGTTTGGATCCCTGAGGAGCTGAAATAATTACAGGTTTTTCTAGGTCAGGATTATGGGATTGTTTTGTTTTGTTTTGATTTTTGTTTTGCTTATGGTAAATTTCTTTTTCTAGTATCCATTAGCAAAATTTCAGTAAGTTTTGAACCTGAAGATTTTTACTTGCTAGACTCTTGCCCTTCTAGTCTCCCTCTTTTCTCAACTCAATTGTGGCTTCCTTTGGAAGTTGAAAGAATGGGTTTACAGAAGAAGGCAGAAATCTGCTCTTTGCTAATTACTGACAGAAATATATAACAGGACAAAATATTGGAGCCTCAGTCTTACCTCCCACTAAAGTGGTCTCCTCAGAGCTGCCCTTTACAACTGCTTTAATTAATTTAGAGTAAGATGTAGTTGGTTTATTCAACTATGTAGAGCCCCAATGACTAGCCTCATTCAACATAGATCATAATATTCTTGTAGATATTTTTTCTGTGTTCACCAGCATCTAACACTGACTGTGACTTTTAGCAAGTGTTTAGTAACTGGCTTCCAGTGAACTTCAAAAGTAACTATATAGGGCCTGTGAAAAGCACCAAATTGGTGGAAGGCTTGGTGTAAGATGTCTAAAGGAGAGATCACTATGGCTGTGATTGCTACAGATCCTATGGAAGGGTAGGATTTATGGAGAATTTTCCATGTCGTGGACTTTTTTTTTTCTTTTAACTTCGTTATGTCATTAAACCTTCAGATCAATCCCATGAAATAAATGATACATTACCAGTTTACAAATGACAAAACCGAACTTCAAAGCTTCCTTCTTTTTAAAAAATAAAATTCAGCAGCTCCTTGGTGGCTCAGTCGGTTAAGAATAAGACTTCAGGGGCGCCTGGGTGGCTAAGTCAGTTAAGCGGCCGACTTCAGCTCAGGTCACGATCTCGCGGTCCGTGAGTTCGAGCCCCGCATCGGGCTCTGTGCTGACAGCTCGGAGCCTGGAACCTGTTTCAGATTCTGTGTGTCCCTCTCTCTGACCCTCCCCCGTTCATGCTCTGTCTCTCTCTATCTCAAAAATAAATAAACGTTAAAAAAAAAAATAAAAAAAAAAAAGAATAAGACTTCAGCTCAGGTCATGATCTCACAGGTCATGACCTTGTGGGTTTGAGCCCCACGTCGGACTCTGCACTGACAACCCAGAGCCTGTAGCCTGCTTCAAATTCTGTGTCTCCCTCTCTCTCTCTGCCCTTCTCCCACTTGCATACTCTCTCTCAAGAATAAATAAATAAACTTAAAAAGAATAAACTTAAAAAGAATAAATAAACTTAAAAAATAAAATAAATAAAAAATAAAATTCAACTGAGTAAGCTTTAAAGATCTTATTGGCCTTATACAATGATTTATTAATTGGGTAGTATCCAGTCTAACAGATAGAAAGTAGCTCCAAGGAACTATATAAAATTAAAAACTTTTATAGGCAGACAGGAGCAGAAACAAGGAAGTTATACCTGACAAAAAAAAATTATTTGGTTATTATTGCAAGGTTACTTTCCTTTAGCAGATGGCAGGAATCTCTTAGACAGATGACCTAACTAGTGTGGATCAGGTGATTCCTGGATGACTGACTTAAGACTCCATTTCTGAAATAGTTTAAACTGTAATTTAGTGTCAGTTTGGTGACATGAGGCTTAGTTTACATAAGCAACTCCATTTGGGGTCTACTGTTTTGTTTTTAATGTTTCTCACTGTTACACCACTAGTAAGAGGCAGAGGTTGTATTCAAACCCACTTCTCCCAGGTTTCAAAATCTTTGGTCTTCTTATTCTCTAGAACTGTCTCTTGTGATTTAGATAGGCCAATGAGAAGTTGGGGAGACTATTCTAAACACAGGATAGAGTCATAAGCAAATATTATCAAAGAGAAAACAATGTTTGGAAGATAATTTATGTACATAGATCAGCCTGGATTGGGGGGGGGAAGCAGGGTTTTGTATAGAAAAGAAGAAATTAATTAGAGATTAAATGGAGAACAGGGGCACCTGGGTGGCTCAGTCAGTTAAGCGTACGACTTCGGCTCAGGTCATGATCTTGTGGTCCGTGAGTTCGAGCCCCACATCGGGCTCTGTGCTGATAGCTCAGAGTCTAGAGCCTGCTTCAGATTCTGTCTCTGTCTCTCTCTGCCCCTCCCCCATTCATTCTCTTTCTCTCTCTCTCTCTCTCCCTCTCTCTGTCTCCCTCTCTTTCGTTCTCTCTCAAAATAAATAGACATTTTAAAAAATTTAAATGGAGAGTACCCTGACATCAAAAAGTATTTCAAGTAGTTTGATAACTAATGTTCCTTGAATGGGCCTCCATTTTGCTGAATTCCAATACAGAACAAGTTGTACAATAGCAATCTTTTATTTTATGAACCAATTTTTTAATGTTAATTTATTTTTGAGAGAGAGAGAGAGAGAGAAAGATGGATTGGCCGTGAGCAGGGGAGGGGGCAGAGAGAAAGGGAGACAAAGAATCCCAGGCAGGCTCCCCACTGTCAGCTCAGGGCCTAATGTGGGGCTCGAATGCATTAACCATGAGATCATGACCTGAGCCAAAAATCAAGAGTCGGATGCTTAACCAAGTGGGCCACCTAGGTGCCCCTGATAGACTTTTTAATGATTGCCCTCTTACTTTTATGAGGTAATTATTGTTTGATTATCTGGAATAATGGTATATTGTTTTTGCTACATTAAGGAAAAATTGAATTTTTTTCCTTTACAAATATAATTCATGGGGCACCTGGGTGGCTCAGTGGGTTAAGCAGCCGACTTCGGCTCAGGTCATGATCTCGCAGTCTGTGAGTTCAAGCCCTGTGTCAGGCTCTGTGCTGACAGCTCGGAGCCTGGAGCCTGCTTCTGTTTCTGTGTCTCCCTCTCTCTCTCTGCCCCTCCCCCATTCACGCTCTGTCTCTCTCTGCCTTTCAAAAATAAGTAAATGCTAAAAACAAATGACAAATATAATTCATGTTTAATATTTATTTTCTTCATTTATTGCTACTGCTACAAATAACAATGAAGTAAATTATGTTTTTCATTTTCCTTGAAAAATTTTTAGAAAAAGTTATTTAGTATTGGAACATGGAATTATGGCTCTTTTCTCTGAATGCTTTTATCTGACATAAGAAATACAAAGATGCACAAATGAGTTGATTATCTTGGTACCCATTTTAGCAAGCTGGTTTCATTATTAGTGAATTCATTATCATAGAGGAGTTTCGAAAGAAAAATTAAGGTATTTGAGGGTCACTTAATTAGATAAATGGATCTTGGTAATTAGACTTTTTGGGAAAGATAATGTATTTGTCAGATGTATTTAGGCAAGTTTATTTAATAAATATCCCCAGGATGTTAGTTCCTCTTGTATTTAATTGTAATGGGTTTCTATACATATCCTGAGGATATTAGGGAATTTCCTGTTCTGTTAATGGGCTGCTCCAAATTTTCTCTTAGTTTCAGACATGACAGAGGTCTCATCCCAGCATTAATGACTATTTAAAGAATATTGACTGGAGTAGGTGATTAGCAACAGGAAATAGGGTTTATGTAATTGAAATTTATCTTGAACCAAAGGAGACAGAGAAGGCGGGGAGAGAGGAAGGGCTGCAAGGTCTAACAGTTTCTTACTTGCCATTGGATATTGAAGACTGGAAAAGAATACCTTTCTCTTAAATCAGTGTTACTATCTGGCTCATTTGAATCTCCCTTTTAATCTGCAGAAGGGCTATATGTATGTATATATACACATACACACATATAGTAACTCATGTAGGCAAGACAATTTCACTTTGTATTCAAATGAGCCATTCGCCATAAACCAATAAAAGTCCCAAAATTTATAAAATGGAAAGAAAGAATGTGTTAGTGTTGTCACCAAGCAATCAGTAACACATAATCACATGTGGCACTTTTTAGAGGAACATCAATTGTCTAAAAACATGCAAAACAAACATGTTTTGTTTGATGTTTAAATACACATATTTATAAAGTCAAATTGCAGAACTAAACTTTGACCCATGTAGTGACAATAAAGAATTTACATGATCTAAAAAGAGAAAAGAAGAAAGATGCTAATAAGGTTTATCATTGCAAGTGTCGATGGTTACATTTTGAGAATAAATTTCCACTAGAAGAATCAAGTCAAATTCAGGATAATACAGGGGCGCCTGGTTGGCGCAGTCAGTTAAGCGTCCGACGTCAGCCAGGTCACGATCTCGCGGTCCATGAGTTCGAGCCCCGCGTCAGGCTCTGGGCTGATGGCTCAGAGCCTGGAGCCTGTTTCCGATTCTGTGTCTCCCTCTCTCTCTGCCCCTCCCCCGTTCATGCTCTGTCTCTCTCTGTCCCAAAAAAAAAATAAATAAACGTTGAAAAAAAATTTTTTTTTAAAAATTCAGGATAATACAGTGTATGAAAAATTACCTGGTATACTTTCAAGTCCTCACAAATGTGAATTAAATGTCTCAAATCTTGTTGAGGTTCAAGCTGGCACATATAAACAGGTGAAATAATATATGAGGAACCATCATTACTTTTATTTCTCAAATTTAATCAGACTGATTCTTTAATGATCAATTTGATAAGGCGAGGGTGGGATACAAAATTTCTACAGCAATTGAAGTAATAAAAAGAGCAATTCAAGCATTTTTCTTATGTGCTGCCATTGATATAATTTGCAGGAAAAGTGCAGGCTAAAAGACCTGTAGCAGAATTCTCCCAGCAAAATGCAGCAGTGGGGGTGGCAGATGGCAGGTAACCTGGAGTAATGGGAAAAGTAGAAGCTCAGGCATAGGTCAGACCTGTTTGCATCCACTTCCCCCATTTATAGGGCATGACTCCGGGTAAATCATTTAATTTAGTATAACCTCAGTTTCTTAATCTCTGTAATCTCTGAAGTGATGATGATAATGCACATCGCAGGAAGGATAATGAGACAAAGACCTGAGCATTTGTACAAAAATGATTACACAATTCCTGACACATAATAGACATTTTTTTTTTTAGAATATGATATTCCTTTTCCAACTAAATGAAACATGAAGGGCTTATTCTTATAATACAATTGGAAAACTACAAAACCAAAGTGACATTGTGGCAAGCAGAGAATATAAATTAGCATTTATTCTTTTGTTAATAATAAAAGTTGAAACATTTTAAACTCCAAGTTTACTTCTATATAATGGAGATATGGTATATTTCTATATAATCATCCACTGATGATAAGGTTAATATTATATATTATCATTCAATTTGGTTAATAAACTAGCCAGAATCCTTGTCCAGTCTCTGTCTCCTGTTTTGATTTAAATGTCAGAATATGAGTTATGTTTTTCAATAATGTGCATTTAATCCATCTTAAATCACCAAAAATGCAGTTGCTGGAAATTATGCCTTGAAAGACCTGTACTTTCTCACCTTTAATTTATCATATAGTAGCACTCTTTTTTCCCCCATATTTCTGTATGTCTACATGTCTTACCAAGGCTCTGGAAAATGTATTAGGCACAGGCAATATGCTTCCATATAGATCATGAATTTTTAATATAGGTATCTACAGCTCTAAATTTCCTTCTAAACACTGCTTAACCTACAGCTGCATGCACACATTTTGTATGTGTATCTTCATTTCTACTTATTTCAAAGTATTTTCTAATTTCTCTTTTGATTTCTTCTTTGACCCGAAGGTTATTTAGGAGTGTGTTGTTTAATTTTAACATATTTGTGAACTTTCCTAATCTTCTTATTGGTTTATATCTAACTTCATTTTAATGTAGTCAGAGAACATACACTGTATGATTTAAATCCTTTTAAATTTATTGACATTTATTACATGGCCTACCATGTGTCCTATCCTGGACAATATTATACATGTACTCAAGAAGAATGTGGATTCTACCATTGTTGGGTAGAGCATTATATACACATCTCTGAGATCTAGTTGGTTCATAGTGATGTTCAAGTCCTCTGTTTCTTTGTTGATCTTCTGCCTGGTTGTTCTATTACTTAAAGTTGGGTATTGCAGTCTATAGTCATTACTTTTGACTTTTGGCTTGGCTTCCCATCCATTCATCTTTGACTTTGAACCATCTGTCATACTCCTACACTCCACATGATTATAGCAATGGGGCTTCAAGTGGCCATGTTTGTACAATGTTCCTAGGTCCCACTCATAACCCACAGATTGAGAGAGGTCAGGAGTGAGCATCCAAACCCAAACTGATTCTATCAATTATCTCCATTTCCTAAGGAAATTAGGAAGTGGACCAGGAACTTGCCTACATTATTTTCCATGGAACAAATAATGGCTTATACAAGGAATGGGAAGCTGAGGAAGACTGACTTAAAGCAGATTTTCAAACAGACAAAGGAAAGAAGAAACACGTGTACCCAAAAGATTTCCCCGGTCATCTTTTGGCCCTCTATTCACCTCTATCTGTTGTTCTTAAGGTCTGACCATAACTCTGACCTTGAGTCATTGAAACACTTCAGCAACATCAAAATGCATGTCCCATTTTTTCTTACTCTAGCCTCAAGAAGTTTCTATTTATTTCTACCAGAAAATATCAATAAATATACATTGGAAATATTCCTATTGTAGTAATGAACAGTTTAGTTGATAAAATAAAATTTAGGCTGAATTGAAGATATCACCTAGAACTGGCATTCCCAAAAGAATGCCAGTTGTAGAAAATGGAAGAAATTCCTTTAATAAAACATTTCCAGCAAGAGATTTAAATCTAGAAAGTTAGCATAAGAAAATCAGGGATAAATACAAAAACATATATGTACAAGTAGACCATGGTCACATTATTTTTAGTAGCAAAAAATGTCAAAAAATTAGAAATTACATGTTCAAAATTGTGGAACTCATTAAGTATTATAAATTACTTCACATTCATATAAAAATATCTATACTATAATAAATTTGTGCAGATCTATCTACCAAAATATCGGAGAGTTTCTGTAAGTTATTAAAGAAAGAATCCAAATAATTGTGTAAATAATCTCATTTTTACAAATAAGTCTATAGTCATGTATGTGCATGTATGTGTGTGTGTGAACTAAAAAATATTGCATGGATGTATGGCAGTGTATTAACAGTTATTAATCCCTGGTTTGTGGGATAAAGGTAAATTTTTGCTATATTTTAACTGGTAGTTTACATTACTTATAATAAGCATATATTATGTAATTATAAGAAATAAGGCTATTTTCAATTTAAGGAGAAAAAAGAATGAAATGTACATTACCAGAGAAAATTTTTATGTTGAAGAAAAGGCCAGAGAAACTCAAGCATTAAAAGATAAATATAAAGTAGAGTCAGAGACCAAATCTTGGGACACAGAGAAAAGGCTTAATTTCCAGGTAGTGTGAAAGAACTCCTGAGGATTAGGTTTTGTTTCTCTTTTAATAACTCTAGAAAGGTAAGTAGCTCATTCCAGCAAGGAGTAGAAAGAGAAGATCAAGTTCGATGAATAGATTTTTATCCTAAATATCTTGAAGAAAAGCTTTAGATTATCTTACTGGAATAAAAATTGATAGGAATGCTGGTAATATGAGCTTAGGCAATTTGAGTTCAAATTGCTTTAAATTAATGTAACAACTCATCTTTTACTGTACAGATCTTCCATTTGCCCCTATGTGTTTCCTCTGCCCCATCTCAACTCTGCTCAGCTCTGTGAGTTCCAACTGGAACCAAAGCAAGAGCATCTGCTCTGCCTCCTTGTTTGGCTGATGGGAGCCAAGGAAAGGAGCGTGGGCAGCAGTGAGACAGAGTACCAGTTCTGTGGGCAGGCCTTCCTGCCCACGAAGGCAGAAGAACAGAGGTTCTCTTTCCACCGCATTTCTGTGTTCTTTCACTTCATGCCTTCAAGCCAAGGGATGGAAATAAACCCTCTGCCAATACTGCCCTCATCTTCAGGGAGGCTATGCTCACTTCCCCCACTTCCATAAATAGTCCCTTTATTAAACTCCTCAAATCACTGGATGTGGTGTGTCGTTTGTTTCCTGCAGGACCCACACTAATACAAACACTTCTCTGTAAACCAGATTAGCAAGCTCTACCCCTTTATTCTTCATAGGAAACTACTTCATTAGATAATGTTTCATCAGCTTTATGGTTGCTTGTGGAATGTAAATGGTCTTACAACAGACCTTGTCAGCTCTCTGTCCCTATCTCCTACATCTTTTTGCTGGTTTCCTTCATTTTCAGTCCCTAAACTTGTACCTGTTCCCTCCAGTGGCCAGATGGAAGTGCCTAGAAATTTACATACCTCTACTTCTACCCAGCAGCTACTAATTAATGACTTGTGATGTGCTTGTATAAATACTTTGGCTCCCTCTTTCCAGATAGGGGACAAATCTGTAGTGTGACCTATCCTGTCTCCAGATATACCTTGCTGGATTGAGCCATGGGAATTATCTTGATATTGCAAATTTGCTTGAATTCCTCCCCACCCCTCCCCATTCTCCCCTTCCTTGTTCCCACTCATCTATGTGTTTTTCCTGGATATATTTCCTAATAAACCACTTTCATCTAAATCCTCATCTCAGGGCCTGCTTCAGGGCAATTTAAGTAAGAAAATAAATGTTTAAAAATATAAAATGATAGGGGCACCTGGGTGACTCTGTTGGTTGAGCATCCGACTCCTGATTTCGGCTCAGGTCATGATCCCAGGGTGGTGGGATTGAGCCCTGTGTCAGGCTCCATTCTCTTTGTCTCTCTCCCTCTGCTCCTGTCCCCTGCTTGTTCAGGGGATTCTCTCTCTAAAATTTAAAAATGAAAGAGAAATAGAGAGACAGAGAGAGAGAGAGAGAGAGAGAGAAAGAAAGAAAGAGAAAGAAAGAAAAAAAGAGAGGAAAAGAAAGAAAGAAAGAAAAGAAAAGAAAAGAAAAGAAAAGAAAAGAAAAGAAAAGAAAAGAAAAGGAAAGAAATCCTTTATAACCATTGAAGGCCAATGGACATGTGTTTGAAAGACATCCCTAATCAGGGATGTTTGTTTTTTAATCGATAGTGATACAAAATAATTATTAGCATTGACAGAATTTTCTAAAAAGCAATACACAGGAGAGAATTGATTCACTTTCTCTGACATCTTTTTAATGTTGAGACATTAAATCCTAAAAGCAGGAGCTTTGATGAGATCATGTTATCCCTTACCTGTGGATGTGTCACTATAAAGAGTAAAGATAAAGCATTTGCTGTCTTTTCATAATTCCACAGGGCTGGGAAGAAAGTCATAGATGCTCAGTGAACTAGTTACTGTTGGAAAGGTCTCCTGGTCCCTTTTTCCCATACCAGGGCCTCCTGACTCATCTTTATCCTCTCCAGGGGAGAACAGGCATCTTTGTAAAACCAGAGTAACAGAGGGAGAAGAGACCAACAAGACACAGTTCATGATTCTCCTATTGCAGCCTTTACTTTGATAAGTAAGGGCATCAAATCCCAAGAGTGAAAGTGGTTTACATGGAACTATTCAGCTGGTTCATGGAAGGGTGGGGACTTAGCCCCATGTCTCCAAAGTTCTAGTTAAGTGCATGTCCATTGCTGATACCATCTATCCACTTTTAAAATTACGTAAGTATTCTCCAAGATTCTGAGAGAGATACAGATTTTATCTTTCACCACCTTTTGATTTTTTTAAATGGATTTTTTTTTGTAATTTTATCATAAAGTTAAGTGGTTTTGCTTAGTTTAATTACCAAAGTTGATTGAGGTTAATTATTGATAAGTTCACTAGAAAATTTTACCTTTTCATTATCAGCCTGACTTAAAAGTGAGGGATGAAGGAGTGTGGGCCACCCTGTCTTTCCTCCCAGAAGGTTGGTGGTATCATCACCTCCTTCCAGGAAAAGAGCCATGTGTCACCAGCAAACAAACTACTTTGGAGAGACTGTTTGATGTAAAAAGTCATGTTTTATAACCAAAATGTGAAACATACATTCAAGTCAGTAAAAGTATTAAAATAGTCTTCCCTGATCTTTTTTTATTCGTTGATAGAATCAAAAAGATGATTTTCCCTGCTTTAATTTCTAAGCAGTTTATCAATTGAGAATGAATTAACTGAATGAATAATTGCATTCTTAATACACCTACAGAAGATAGTACTGATGTAAGTAACTTTTTCAAAAAAGGTAGTTTCATAAATCCAGGCACCTAAATTAGTTCTCATTGGTAGATCATTGCTATATTTTTCAAATCTAATAAGCAAACATAAGATCTACAAATGAGTTATCCCTGTGCACTGGCATTGATTACAGTGAATATTGTGTTTGGCTCTAGTTTGTGTTTTGGATTAGGCATGGCTAGTTTTGACGTACTTGTAAAAGCCATTCTAAGTTTACATGCGCTTCAGTGACTGTAAGTTAAAAGTAAGAATTCATGGTATGTGGTGGTCTCTTTACAAACAAATCTTAATGATGAAGTTTAAAAATACCTTACAAATATACTTTAAAGATATTAAATTTTGTTTGTGATTTTAATCAGTTTGAATAGCATACATATTGTAAATACAGGTTTTTAATTATTTTGTAAGTCTTCCTTTCCAAGATATGAAGCCATTGTTAGTAGGAGATTTTTAATCGTTTACAAATTAAAATGAAGCAATGTTATACTGTCCTATGATAAATCTACACATTCTATTTCTATAAAACTTGCTTCTACCTACATGCAAACCTAACATTATTTGTCAGAGGAAGATAGGGAGGAATAATTAACATCGCAAAAATAAGAAAACAAACAAACAAAAAACTATACATGTAAGCAAAATCACACCACTTTGAGAGTAACCACCTTATAAAATTAGAGTCATTTTGCAGAAATTTAGTTCATATGCTTGTTTTTGTTTTATATAGACTCAAAATTATCTTTGAGGTGTAACCTTTATTAATCTCCTCCAACATTAACCCTGACAAGAGAGCCTTGAGCCGAATGTGAGAATCCAAACCCACATTCACTGCTCACCAGAAGTGTGACCTCAGGAAGAATAATTAACATCTCTGAGCCTCAGTTTTCCCATCTATATAATGGGGATGTTAATAATAGTAATTACTTCCCAGCAATGCTATTGATTAAAATAAATCAATATATATAAATACTTAGAAGAATGCCTGGCAGTGTTACACTATATATGTTTTTATTATTGTTATTCCCAGTGCATCATATGTGCTTAATAAAAATTTGTTGAATAAATACCCCTTCAAAATAAAATAATACATAGCAGCTCTAATCAAGTAATATCACACAAAATATTCTCGTATTTGATAAATATTCAAGTTCTAAGACTATAAGAAGTTCAGAAACTATTCCAGAGTCTGGTATTCACAAAGCAAGATATTATTTATGCAATGTTATCTGAGGGGCTCTGAGAACCCCACATCATTCCTACAAAATCAGCTCTAGTGCCTAAAGCCCACCCAATAAGACTGGATACACCAAGAAAAGTCCTTTTTAGGAGACAGATGTTAAAGAGTATAAAGAGGTCATGTTACATATTAAACCATAGTTAACCACTTAGAACAAAATAAGGATTAAAATACTATGTACTACAAACTATAGTTTATTAGATTAGGCAACTACTTAGAAACATTCTGGGGGATTATAGCAAAGAACAAGGATGCTAACAGGAGAGTGCTAGAAGGGCTTTGTGATAAGGTGAGAGCAATAAATTGCCTACTTATTGTTTTTCTCAGAGGCTAGTACTCCTCTGTCATCTCAGAATGCTATCAATACTATTTTAAAACAAGAATTTTCAACCTCAGGATATATGTGATAGTGTGTCTAGCTTTTGAAACGACTGACAAAAAGATCTGATAATGCTCCATGTTATGACACTTCCATTATCCCACAAACTAAAGACTTTCTTGCTCTTGAAAAAAAAAAAAAAGTGTTTCCATGCTTCAAAGGAAAAGCTTGTCTCCACCTAACACTGACGGTTTCATTTGTACTATGTGCAGAGTACAAATTATAGTGCAGGAGCTAGTGTGGATCAGTCGGTGACACAGTTAGAGAGCCTGACAGTGGGTTACAAGGGCAGACACTGCTGCAATGTAACCCTGACCTGTTACATTCAAAGGTGGGGAAAGAACTGAGAAACAACTAGTATGCTATGTATGCGAAGCAAATGGCACTAGTTTTTCATAGGCACCTACTGTACTAATTCCAGAAAGTTCACAGTGCTATAGTATTACTTTGAGTTTTAGGGTCTGGGTTAATATGCTCAGAGTGTGTCATAACAGAAACTAAAGGTTGGAAGATTTATCGTAACCAATTGATACTTCTGTTAATTAACGATTATATAAATTGGGGCAGCTTATCTGTATAAAATACTCCTCTCTTTCCTTACCAAGTCTGATAAGATAGACACAGGAGTCAGACTGATGGAAACTGAAGTGTCAGCTCTCTTCTAAAAGATAACTTGGAGGGCACGAGGCATGTGTGCCCACAGATGCTTGCTAACATGTGTGAGTTTGCCTTTCACACTTAACAACCCTGAGATGTGGCCAGAAGCAAAGTCAACTCTGCTATTCGTGGAATAGAGCAGACTAGAATATACTTTTGTTACAGATAGGCAGTCCACCCCCAGAAAAGAGAAAAGATAAGCAAAACACTCAGTGAGTTAAAGAATGCACTTCTCTTCATATGGAGTTTAGGGAAATGTCCAGCATGTGGCTTTCAGCTAGAAATATCCCCTAGGGGACTTTGGGAAAAGCATATGGCTGCTCCCGGCATTTGGCGAGTGAGTGCCAGAGTTGCTGAACATCCTGTAAAGCACACTACAGTCCCAGGCAATGAACAATTATCCTGCCTAAAGTCGAACAGCACTCCTGTTGAGAAGCTCTGCTGGGAACTCTTCCACAGGTAAAGGGGAGCAAGGAATGAGTCACCACAGTTTTGTGAGTGGGTGTATGTGTGTGCACAGGCACATCTGTCCCTATGGGAACACAGCTAAATTTATGTGAACTATTTTTTTTTAATGAAGGTATAATTTACATTCAGCAATCATCATCTGTTTTTGTGGACTTGACCATCATCAGGATATAGAAGAATGCTATCGCCTCCAAAAATGCCCCCTTGCCTCTTACTGTCAGCCCCTCCCATCTCAGGCTTCTAGCAACTGCGATCTGTTCTCCATTCCCATTATTTGCCTTTTCTAGAATATCATATAAATGGAAGCACACTTTCAAATCTAGCTTCTTGCACTTAGCATACCACATTTATGATTGATTCATTCATGTTTCTGGGTCATTGGTCCATTCTATTTGTTCTTTACTAATATTCCTTTGTGTGGATGAACCACAATTTGTTTACCTACTCCACAGATGAAGGGCATTTCATGTGAAACTTGATCCTTTAGAAATTTATGTTGCAAGTAAAATAAATGCCCTTAAAAAGTTGGGTCCAAACATGAACTTGGTGCATCCCTTCTCGTATTCTCCACCAACTCCCCCAGAAAGTCATTCTGATTCATTGAACCCAGATTTCTCATATATGATACTGCCATGTTATTTACTACATTGTAATAGTTTCTCCTATAAACTTCAAGCTCATTGAGGTAGGAATGGTGTCCCATTTAATATTTCTATCCAAAGCACAAGTATAATCGGAGTATATAGGGTATTAATGTTTGTTGAATAACAATGTTTGAACAAATGAATGACAAACTAACATAAGGGTTTTTATATGTGATATGTCATCAAAAAATAACATATCAGTGGGGCACCTGGGTGGCGCAGTCAGTTAAGCATCTGACTTCAGCTCAGGTCATGATCTCATGGTTGGTAGGTTTGAGCCCCATGTCATACTCTGTGCTGACAGCTCACACCTGGAGCCTGCTTGGGATTCTGTGTCTCTCTCCCTCTCTTTCCCTCCCCCTGCTTACACTCTTTCTCTCTCAAAAATAAACCTAAAAAAATAAATAAATAAATAAAAATAACATTAGCTAACAACTCAAATATTTTGTTGTCTAATTACATTGAAAGCAGAAAGTTTGAAACCACATGATCTTCAAAAGTATTTGTTGCTTAGTGGCTTCTGGGTGAGTCAGTCGGTTGAGTGTCCAACTCTTGATTTCAGCTCAGGTCATGATCCTAGGGTCATGGGACAGAGCCCCGCTATAGGCTTCGTGCTGAGCATAGAACCTGCTTTAGGTTCTCTCTCTTCCTCTCTCTCTCTCCCTCCTCCACTGTACATGCTTGCATGTGCTTTTCTCTCTCTCTCAAGATAAACTTTTAAAAAGTTTTTAAAAAGTATTTATTGTTTAGACATTAGAATTTAATGTCTTAGTGTCTATACCAGAAAAAGTTTACAGAAACTTAACAAGGGACTATTAATTATGACTGTAATTCTTCTACTTGGGTCCACCTTTTTATCTTTTACCTTTATTTGGAATCCTGTGAGGCTTCCTACTAAATCATCAAACCTAGAAGTGGTCTTGGGGAGCCTCAACACACCTGGCATACTCAGAAAGGGTTGGAAAAAATAAAAATATAGTTTATTTCAATATACTTTTCCTAATATAATATTTTTGATAACTTTCATCACATCACTTAAGTATATCTCTATACAAACCTTGAACTGGCATATTGTGATTAGTCTATTTATGGAAAACGTCCACAGTATAATCTAATTGGCCAAATGTGACTTGCCTTTATGAGAAATAAGTCACTTTGTAATATTGATTACTAAAGTTTGTCTCATCAAAATTAAGCTGATAGAGATCAAAATATATTCTACCCACATTATAATTTTACAAAATGAAGAGAAAATACAGTTTCTTTTTACTTTGTAATAAGAGTGATATAAATGAATATACACTATAAGAAGCTAAAATTAAAAAAGTTATTTATAAGATAGAGAAGTTATGGCATTCTTTAAAAAAATGTTCATGTGCAGGTATTGAAGTCCTACATTTAACTTTATAGAATAATTAGATAACAATCAAGTATCAAAATCAGAAATCACTAAATTAACTATATATTTCATGATCAAACTTTTTTTAAGTAATGAATGAAGTAGAAAGACATATACCATCAAAGTAAATCCATCCTTGAGCTAGTATATAATTTTAGATTGTCTATATATGGCAGAAAACAGTCACTATTGTATAAGGTGAAATACGATAAGGGTTAGCTATAACTGTAATAAATATTTCACAATATGACTTATTTTTAATCTCAAAAAATCATAACAAAATCATAGCCTTAGACTTCTAACCAATTGCCAATTAAAATTTTGGTAGCCCTTGAAAATATTTCAGTTAGAGTTCAAAAGTCAGTGTCAATAATCTATTTTGTTTGGTCTTCCCAAGGATGAATATTAAGAATAGTTGAAAAGGAATGGCTTATCTTTATATACATGGCAAAATTTTTATTGCTCATTACTTCTTACCAATATTTACTTAGGGATGCTTTCATGAGAATATCCTTCAAAAGTAGTACATTTTTCATTACAGGACAGAGGATGAAAAAAAACAAACAAACACATTTTAAATAAAGGTGGCTATTAATCCCTGAGTAGAACTCTACCAAATACTTGAACTCAGAAGATCCCACAAAGATCCCATACAGACCCAAATACCCTGCTTTCTAATGCTGTGCTATATGCTTAAGAGAATGTGTACAAGGAGGGAAAGATGGAAAGCCCTAAGGGTTTTTTGTGCTTTGCCAGTCGTTAAAGCTTCCACAGGGATCCAAGGGGGTCTAAAGTTCCATTTAGATTTGGGACATGAAGGGATGCTTTATTTTAATAAAATGGAAGAATTATTATGAAAGCATCACAGACTAATTTTAGGAAAGAGTTTATATGTAGAAGATCTGAAACATATCCCTGAAAAACACCTGATCTCTCTTACCCTTTGGAAAATTTTGTCATATTCGCTGATTATATGTGTACCAGTTGGAAGACCACTGGTGACAGGTGCTTCCCTAAATATTCCAAGGACTCTTTATAACCTAACTCTCATATCCAGTTGCAAGTAGGAATATATTGCTGACCCTACCTGTTGTGGACAGTACAGGATAAACTTAGAAATTGAGGATTATGCTTACCTTGGTTCCTGGACCTACTTTCTAATGATTTCTGTCATTCCCCATAGGATTCCACACCACTCTACCCCTAATTTGCTGGCCATTTTTAACTGTGTCTTGTCAGCCTAGATAGCAGCTCTATTAACCTTCTGATGATAGTAATATGATTGACAGATATATGATGACAGATTTATTATCAGATATAAAATCTCTAATGGCAAAAATATATACCCCCCAACATTAATGCAGTGATTTGTTTTTAAATCTTACTGTGAATGGCATCATAACACATGCAAATACATAAATTTCCAATTTTGAATAAAATGAGATTTTTTTTTGAAACTTGGGTTCTTTTATGGAAGAATTCATAGTACTTAAAAGGTTATAAACTGAGAACAACTGGTTTAGGAAATAGAAAATCAATTTGGTGATTACCAGCCCCTGGTTGGTTCCCTTTGATATAATCTCCGGTCAGTGATTGCAGAATTTTGAACCATGACTTCCTATAATTTAGTCAATAGTTTTGACTCTCAAACTAAGTGAAGTGTATTATCTTTAATATATTTCTAATCAATCTTTTTATGTATGTGTAATGTTAAGGTTATCCAGTCATCTGGCATCCAGAATTAGTATCATCACTCTCTGTAAAGTGCTTAAAGTAGTAAAGTGAATAGGAAACTGTGATTACACAGAGATATATATGTAGAAATAAAATCCAAGACAACTTTTGATTCAGTAATCTATTACCCTACCACAGTACATTTTTTTGTAGTTAATAATTATGACTTTCCTCAATTACATTTTTATGCTCTTTGAACCATCAGTCCTTCAAGGGGATAATCTGTAATATATTTCAAAAAGTGGTCTTTACTTTGTTTCATATATGTGATATTTTCAGCACACCCAACACTGAAAGAAGAAAGAAAGAGAAAGAGAGAGAGGAAGGTGAGAGGAAAATAAAAAAGGATGACTGCGAAAATCTGGACACAGAAGAATATCATGTTAAATAAATTATTATATATAAAGTAACCATTCTACCTGTTAAGAGAAAGAAAAATGGAATCATTTCTTTAAACAACCTAATATTAGGTCATTGTTTTTCTGGTATAGAAGGTTTGATATACTAACAAACATATCCACATAAAACAATAGTTAGCACCAACTGACCTAGAATTGAGAGCAAATGAATATCTGATAGATTCCTTAAAAAGCTTAGAAAAACAACTTTCTATTTAATTTATATTTATAATTCGTTAGTGACCCAATTCACCCTATCCAAAAGAAACATTTCTAATGCATATCTGTAATTCAAATATAAAGCAAAAGAAACAGGTATAAACTATGCAATCTGTTGCCATTTTATTTAATTTCTTTCGCTTTATTAAGCACATCCTTATCTAGCTCTTTAGAAACCAGTTCTTTATCCAGGATGACAGTTCAGGAATTATGTATAAAGTTTCTGTGTATTTCTTGCTTAAAATTTCAACTGGACCATTTTACAGTTTCTAAAGGATAATTCAGACCAATCTCATACACAATAATGTGCACTTTTTTCAGAAGAACTGATATTTATGTGCTTAGCCAGTTTTTCAGAAACCACAGCTATCCCAATCTTGATAAATGCATAGTAAGAAGTTATATAAACCATCTATATTCTACATATAAGGTCAAATGAAAATATTAGGGAAACTTTGGAGTATATGAAAAAATTGGGAAATCCATGTGAAGAAAAGTTGGTCAATTTACTTGAACTTCTTCTTTCAAGTATCCAATACAGTCAACACATTGTGGTTATGCAGACATTAAATAAGCTGAGAAAACCTCCAAACATTTGAAATTCACATTTTTCCTCAGTCTTGAATTCCTCTGAGAATTGTACTCAACTCGGAAATGCTTGGGAATGCAGCTCCTAATTCCCCCAAAGAGAAGTTCTTTCCATTTTGATTTTCTCAGCCACAAGCTAATCAGTCTTAATTGCTCCCAGCTGTGATTTCTTCTCTCAGGGGTTGCTTCCTGCTGGTACCCAAGTAGTACAGAACCACGCAGTTTTGTTAAACTCCAATAAATACATGGGAGCTTTGTAAAATCTAATTTACTATACAACAGTTCAAGCACTGTAACTATCAAGTAAACTTTCACTCAACTTTGAAAGCTGATCCCATAATGAAGAGGACCCTTTTTCAAAGAGGTTACAAGGTATTGAGCAATTGGAAGTTATATTTTTACCATTAGGGATTACAATGAAATATTATTTGTACTTGTATTTGTAATGGGTGTGTGTTTGTAGTGTATATCTATGTATATATCTATATATCTATGTGTATATATGTATTTGTGTACATAATACATTCATATTAAATTCTTTGTGTTATATCCAAAACATTTTTCTTGTATATTAGGAATTCTTATTATTATAGCAAAAAGAGATTTAAAGAATCAAAACTGCATGCTGTCTGGAAACAAAACACTGTGGTAACACCAAGGAAGTAAATTAAAATAGGAAATATTGCCACATTAAAGTCTTCATAAAATTAAATAATTGGGTCTCCCTGACATTTTTTACTATGTCATCTGAAAAACTGGGGGAGAAAGATTATAAAATCTTTTATAATTCAAAAATTATAATCCTGGTTATAAGAAGAGCATTTAAAAATGATATCACCTGAAAAGAATAATGAGATTTTATGTTTTTTAGTTTACTTATGGTATAAACACAACCATCATGTTTAATGAATCATTTTCTATTAATTATTTTCATAAAGAAAAAAAGGAAGAAAGAAGAAAAAGATTAAAGGAAATTAACTACATCTGAAAGTGATTTAAGAAGTGACTGTGGGCTTTTTTATTAAAACCAGTGAATCTGAAGTTTCAATTAATGAACCACAATTCATGGCTATTAGCTTGACTAATAAACTTCGTTATTAGACAAAAAACTGAGGGTAATGAAGACAAAGTATCGAAGCTTGAGAACAGGTTGCCATTGGCAGGAATTGAGCAAGTTTAAAATGCCTAAATGAGAAAGTTTGCAAAACAACCTTAAGGAAACCACAAAAATAATTGTTCTTTTGCATCCATGTTCTTAATGAACTCACTTCATATTAAAATATAGCAAGGTTTATTTGTGCTCAAAATAGTACATACATGGGATCAACATGCTGTAATACACACACTAAGGTCTATAAGGCACTATAGAATTGTATAATACTGAGAAAAAATTCATACGTTTTCAGAGTTAAACAGAATTTCTTAGTGTTATTTTTACTTCTGAAAGTAATTTTATATGTAATAATTTATAATTCATGGCTAAACATGTGCCATATTTATACTAATCTCCATGTCAGAAAACCCACTATTTAGACAGAAATCAAATCTAGAAAGTCTAAACTAAGAGAAAGATTAATTCATGCCATACTAATACTTCCACAAACAACTAAAAAAGGCAGATAAATACAAAAATCCTTTACTTAACGCATCATATTACGTTAAGCAATAAAAACAAGCAACTAAGACGTTGGATATGGGAAGACCATGGAAAAGTGAGCTTATGATAGGCAACCATTCTTTTGGGGACAGTTTGTCTTCCTGGGGTGCCAGGAAGGGGGAGAATCTGGCTAGTGTAGGCAGGGAGCCGCTATGGGAGACCAAAACCTGTGGAGTGTTCAGTAGTTGTACAGCTCTGGGGAAACACTATTGTAGAGTTGAGTAGCCTCAGACATAAAGCCTGTTTTCTCCAAAGACGTGTGGAATAATTCTAAGACTTACAGGAAAGAAACAAAATAGCTACGCCAATAACTTCTAAATAGTAAAGCAAATTATTCTATAGTACTGTGATGCCAAAGGGAAAAGACGCTCCAGATGAAGTGGTTCCAGTGAACACAATTATTTTCAGTTGACAGTCTTGGAAGGAGTGGTGCATTGTTGATCCACAGCTGTATTTTCAATTTTTTTTTTCTTCTAATGGGGAAAGTAAGGGATTGAGAATTCATTCTTTTTCCTGGCAAAAGAGTGAGGTTCAGAAAAATCAGCAGAAACATTTGTGGTCCCGTAGGGTAACTATGATAAAATTGAAGACTGGAGGGTTTCTCCTTTAAGACATTTGCTGAATTCTTAAGAAGCCTGAAGAAGAAAGCTAATGAGTAATATCAAGGAATTTTCCTCATTTACTTATTGCAAAAGAGAGAAACATCCTCCAAGGATGGTGATCCCAATGAACACTTTTGAAAACCTGTTCTGAATTGGGATGTCTAGAGTCAAAAACAAAGAACAAACCAGGAGTACAGAGAATTTGTACATCAACTCAGCTTAGAAAATGGAAGATTTAGGTGCCAAACCCCCTTTTCTATTCACTAAATAGAGACAGTAGAGATGCTTCTCTCATGGAAGATAACTTCATCTGAGACCCCTATGGTTTTTCCTTTATAATGTGTGCCATTCAATCAAAACCATTATGTACGAATTAACTAAAACATACCTACTGATGGAATTGTAAATTGGTACAACCATTTTGGAAAACTGTTCAATACAATGTATATGAGCTGTATGTATGCATGTCTTATGACCCTGCAATTTCATTCCTAGTTACACAAAGAACAGAAATTTGTATAAATGCTTATCAAAACACATATGCTAGAATGTTCACAGCAGCAATAGTCCTAGCTGACCCAAGATGGAGACAAAAAAATCCATCATCACTAGAATAGATAAATAAATTATGGTGTATTTATGCTATAGATGACCATAGGCCAATAAGAAATTAATAAACTACAACTACATGCAACAGGAATAAGTCTCACATAAAAAATGTTGAGTAAAACGCCAGATACAAAAAAACTGTCTAGTGTATGATTGCATGCTTATAAAGTTCAAAATCAGGCAAAACTGTCAGTCTTGAGGGTATATGGACTGGAGAGGGAACAAGGCCGCTTCCAGGATACTGGTAATGCTCTCTCTCTTGATCTGGGTTCTTGTGTCACAGATATGTACACTTTGTGGAAATTTTTTGAGTTCTACATTTATAATTAGTCTTCTTCAGTATGTATGTAGGTTTTACTAAAATGTTTACATAAAAGTGAAAAAAAAGAAAGAAAAATTCTTATTCTGTGCTTACTATACCTACCTCTATATATTTAAGTCTGCATAGTCTGAAACTATCTCTGGAAGTTGTTTAAATTGATGGCCTTTGGAAAACATCTTATGCTGATCACTAGATATGGCCCAAAAGAAGAAAATAAAAGCAAGGGAGAAAAAGAGTAGCTTAAAAATACCAGGCAAAGGGGACATCCAGAGTAAGTTTTCTTCTGCTGCTGCCCCACCTGACTGAGCTGAGGTTTTGAATATGGCAGTATTGAATGGAAACATATTTTTTAAATGTTTTATTTATTTATTTTTGAGAGAGGAAGAGCATGAGCAAGAGAGGGAGAGAGAGAATCCCAAGCCGGCTCTACACTGTCAGTACAGAGCCCAGTGTGGGGATCGAACCCATGAACTGTGAGATCATGACCTGAGCTGAAATAAAAAGTTGGATATTTTAACCAACTAAGCCACCCAGTGCCCCAAGAAAGTATTTTAAAGCAATTGTCTATTCAACTTTTGTTTCATGTCAGGCAAATATTGGACTGAAATTTAAGATGAATATTTTATATCAAATTAAGATATATATTTCAGATTTAAGCATCATCCAAAGATAGTTTCAGATATATTCTATGTACCCCAAACTTACCATTTTTACAGCTGCTAGGTATATAGTCTTTCTCCCATTTGAAGTCCTGACATGAGGGATATATCTCACATATGATTATAGTTTCTACCAGTTGTTCTGAAGCCACTTTGTTTTAGAGTCCTCAATCCTTGCTGTCCATAAACTGGTGTAGTTCCTTGTTCTGTATCTATGCTCCTGCTCATCTCCACATTTTTGGTGATTTTTTTTTTTTGGTCTATCTTGGGAGATGAAGAAGGAATTTCCACATCTTGCTTTCAAGCCTCTAGGGGGGTGGAGGCAGTGATTAGTTAAGGAGAACTGTCCCCTCAGTTACATAGTCTTTTATTTTTATCTTGGCCATTTTCTTCTTAAAGCCCACAGTATTGCTGACCTTCTGGGTTTGGGAGTATTAAAGCACAGCTTCATTATATACTTGTAGAATGAAGAACCTTTACCACATCTGACATTCATCCCTACTTATTCAGTCTGGCCTCATTTGTTGGACCCCTTTTTCATTCACGGTAACTCTCTGTCAGGTACCCTTCATGTCTATCCTTACCTTCAGATATAGCAGTCTATCAATCTCTTTATATATATCAATCTCTCTCTCTCTCTCTCTCTCTCTCTCTCTCTATATATATATATATATATATATATATATATATATATATGAATCCCAATTATATATAGTGTTCAAGTTCTTTCTCAAGGAACTGGTGGATCCTCTATGAATCAAGGACTGTTACTGAATATTTCATGAATTAGGAGACTTCTTTGCCAGATGCCAAAAAAGTTGCTGTCTCTACCCATAAGTATATCAAAGTCTAACTGTGTACTTTCCAAGATACCAAAATGTCAAAAAATCAATTTTGCAGGACAGGCAAAGGGATAAATCAATGCGGAATTGTTGAAAGAACAGCATCTTAAATTTCAATCCAAGACTAGCCTGACTTAAAACAAAGACTGAATGACAACTTTTCCAAAGATTCCTTCCTAATTAATACCTCTGTATTCAAACTTCAGCTCAGTCATGTATGAGTGACAGCAGAATAGGAAAACTTGCCAAGGATTGCCCCTTTGCCTGGCATTTTTATGCCATTCCTTTTCTCTGCTTTTATTTTCTCCTGTTTTGCCATTTACAGTGAACAGCATGAGAGCTCTTCCAAAGGGTATCAATTTTAATTGCAACCAGTAATAAAAGAAAGAACTAAGAAATATTGAAAATCACTTAATTTGCCTACTTCAATCTTTATTTCCTCCATCTATAAGACTACGTTGTTTTTGTTCATATAAGATATTAAATTGGCTCTAGTGAATTGCATTCATTATTTAACTTCAGCTTCAGTTTGGGGAAACACTGTTCATGATAGGTCAAGTTCTGGGGTAACAGAAAATCTCCAAATCTCAGAGGCTTAAAAAAGTTTTATTCCTTATAAGCAAGTAGGCAGTGGGTCTGGCCGATGTTTAAGAGGATCTGTCTCCTATGCAATGGTTCAGTATCACACCACCATGTCAGTATTTGCTCCTATGACAACTGGCAAAGGGTGAAAGAACTGATGCATCTCAGAATGAAAGGATTCATCCTGGAAAATATGGGTCATTTGTTCATATTTCATTCAGAACATAGGTCAAAGGCCACTCATAACCTTGAGAGCAGAAAAGTGTCATCTTTCTCTGCAATCCTGTCTTAATAGAAGGCAAATATTAACTATTAGTTAAATAATTTTTTCTTAAAGTTCAATACCTTATACCAGTCATTCAGTTTAGACCAAGTATTAATTTTGAAATAATACAAAGGAGAAAGAATGATTAAACATGAAGAAAGTGAACACCAGATAAGGAAAACGGCATTCTGCTTATTACTGCAATTTAGCATAGCTTCATAAAACACTGACTTGCGAAGAATTCTGAGGCCAATCTTAGCTCAGTAGGAATGAGTGATTTAACAGGTCAATGATATCTGCTCTGAGCACAAGAATGAGGAGTATTGCTATGTCGTAGATTGACTTATTGATCTCAATTCCAACCCTCTTTTTGCATCCAAACCTTTGTGTGGCCTGAAGGAAGGCAGAGTGGACTTCTCCATCACTTGACTTGGGGTTGGCTTGTAACCCATTTTGGTCAATGGCATGTAAGTAGAAGTATGAAGTTTCTGAGACAAGACTTTAATATCCTCCTGTGTTTCCACTTGCTCTCTCAGATCCCTGCCATTCTCATGAGAACATACCACAGGTAGTGCTCTGGTCCCAGGAGAAAGATAACAGATACAAGAAAGGGAACCATCCTGGTCCCCACAGCCTGTAGCAGAGCTACCCCAGGCATCCCATAGTCCTGCACAGAGTGAGAAGCAAAGCTACAAAGCTGAACTTCCACCAACTTTCAGAGAGGCAAAAACAGTTACAAATGATTATTGTTTCAAGCCACAGAATTTTTGGGCAATTTGTTATGCAGGAAGAATTAATCAATCTATGCTACATGTGCCAGCCACTGGCCACTCATAAAGTATAGTGAATGAAAGAAACAAAACAAAACAGAATCTGGAAAACAAAAAGGATGGGATTTGTCACACCAAAGAAAAAATTCTTGAGGATTAGAAAAAAATAAGAATTAATGTATTTAATGTGACTATTTAAACAATTAAGATACATGAACTAAGAATGTATTCTGATTTGTGACTGTATTTACATGAACAAAATTTAAAATTACAAAACTTAGCATTTTTATTTAAGAATTGATTTTATTTTAAAATCAGAAAAAAATAAACTGGAATAGTACCCAACAATATATATTAATGACCATTAATAATCAGTCTCTAAAATTATAAACTGAGCATGATTCCAAAATCCTGTTGTATTAGAATTAAAGGGATGTCTGAGTTTGAAGGAGATGATTGTTGGGAAAACAAACCTAAGCATTATTTCAAACAGTAAAACTGTATAATTTAGTGACAATAAAATACATACAAATGTAAATAGGTTTTTCGTAGTAAATTTCAGAATGGCAGTTTTTCAGATGAGATAAGATATTTAAGAAGGCTAATTTGAAATACCTACTAAAATCTCAAGAGAGTAGCTAAGCCCCAGATACTGTATGGGAGCAAATATTGATTTGGTAAGATTATTCATCCAACCCAAACTTTTAATATTTTCATAAATATGCAAGTGCAAAAGCAAATAAAGGGAATAGTAAGAGGCTTAGGAGTAAATAGGGATCAATAGTTGAAGTACTCAAAGTGGCCCCACGCTGATTTTCTTTCATTGATGTTACTAAAACTCAAGCTCAAGGATTCCCACATTCACTTTGCATCAGAACCACTTGTGAAGCTTTTTAAAATACAGGTTCCCAGGCCTCACCTCAGATTCCATTGGGCTGATATTGGTATTTTTTTTTAAAGATCTCAGTGCCATTTTAAAGTGTAACCAGGGTAAGCAATCATAACTACTTTGACCTATTCCAAGTATACATAAGTCAATTAATGATTAATTACAGTTAACAACTCTCCAATTCCAGGCTGTTCCCAGTCTCATTGCATTCAACCCAGTTTGGTCATATGTTCTATCAAAACCTGGAGAAACTATAATACTATTAAATATCTACAGAGTAATACAGTAATATTTTTAAGCCGTGTTCACAGTAAAGTGAATTATGTAACAAAGGCAAAAGATTACCAGGTAACCCCCAAAAGTATCTGCTATCTCTATAGAAATGAATTTTGCAAAAAGTACTAGTTTCCAATTATATGAAGCAGAGTACCTGTTTAGTTTCAGCATTATGCTATATAAGGTACTGAACAACAGGAAAGATCTTGAATGTATAGGTTCAACTTTTGGAAAACAGGATACATTTTAAATATAGATAATATATTGAATATTAAATTTACAGGTGATTTATAAAAGTCACAGAAAAAATGTTAACTGAATATTGACTAAAGTCTAGCGTTAGGATCTAGGTGCATGAAATACAAAAGGGCACAAAACTGACCCTTTTACCAAAAAGAAAGGAAGGAAGGAAGGAAGGAAGGAAGGAAGGAAGGAAGGAAGGAAGGAAGGAAAGGAGAAACAAAGGAAAGAGGTAGAGAGGGAGGAAGAATAAAAAGGAAAATAACTTTTTCCTTTCAATTTTGGAGAAAATCAAGCAAATAAAAAAAATGAAACTGAAACTATTTGCCAACCTTGCTACTTGATTGAAGCAATTACATTAGAAAACTCTTTTTGGAGTTTTCTGTAAGTAAATAGATGTGTTTGCAACTATAGAACATTTCTAATACTCTTACAGTTTCATGTAGCCTAAAAACAGAGAGTATAACATAGGTAGTAGACCCTGAGCAGCTTTAGCAAGAAAAAAAAAAGTTGAACAGTACTGTGCTATCCATGTTTCTCTTCCAAAGAGCAAGCTTGATTATAACTCTTCAGATTTGCAAGTTACTCATCTGAGTAAAGGGGGGAGATGTATCAGCCTTCTCTGGCCACAGCTGAGCAGGTGACAGAGCAAACTGGCAGCAGGAAACATTAACAGAAGGAGCCAGAGAGTTTCCTGCCCAGGCCAACAGAGAGGAGAGGGAAGAAGAAGAAAGAAAATGGTAACAGAAATGTTTCTAATGCCAGAAATGTAAGAGTGCCTTTGTTATAAAACACAGGCATCGATTTCCTGTTTCCATAACTTGTGATTGGTGAGTTATTTTTACATTTATCTTAATGAGGTTACACCCTGCTCTGAGATTTCATAAGCCATTTTCCTGCCTCTGAAACAAACAAAATATTCTTCACTCCAATTCCATTTCTTTGTTGACCTTGGGAAAACCGAACAAGAGAATAGTGTGGGTTACACATTAACCTATGTGTCCAAGATTGTGGGGGGAGAAGGAGCAATCAGGCTTTGTGAAAGCTGAGAAATTATTTGCCTGCAAGACTTGGTTCAGTGTTGTGTTTTTTTTTTTTTACAAACTTTTAATTGTACCTTGAAAAGTTACATTTCTTAAATTCTGGAGGAAAAGTTCTCTCAAAAAAAGAGTGTAAATATGTATTTGGCCTTGCACAATGCATTCCAAATCAATTCTGACAAAAATCTTGTGTGGGTGAATAAAAATTAATGGAACATGATTCATTGTGGGCATCAAATATTCAAATTAATAAAGAGCATAGCCAAGTAGACACAATTATTTTATTCTTTGGTTATTACCTGCATGCTGCAGTGGACAGAGGAATTTGGAATGTGTCCTTTATTGCTGCTATGCTGCTTCGGGCCCTGGCTTGAGAATTAAGGATTCATGCTTCTACATAATGATATATGATTAGCACTGTGAAAGTAATTGAACTCTTCATTCTAGACAATCCCTTGCAGTGTCAGCAAGAAGCTGGAACAAACTGTGTCATTTAACAGAGTTATGCTGTAAGTGAGAAAAACCTCTGATCCCTGAACAATTAACTTCCTAATAATTTTAGGTTTTCAAGATTAAATGAGGGAATTAATATAATAGACCATGTAAATGTGCATCAGAGAAATAAAGCAAGGCAAAGACACTAAAAGGGATGGAAAATTTAAGGAAATTAACAATTGCTCTCAAATATAATAAGAGACAGGTGTCAGGCTGTTAAAAGGATGATTGTTGTAACTGGAGCAGCTGAGGATGGTAAATGTGCAGCTGTTACAAAGATTAGTTGTGTTGTAACAGAATACTTGTTTTTCTGGTGCACTCTACTAAACTAAATTATATTACAACGAGCTCATAAAGTATCCTGGAAAGTGAAGTAATAACGATATTGACACCTATTTTCCATAATAAAATACCATACCTCGAATCATTTATCGTAACTATGCATTAAAATCTCAGAAAAATGGCTTTATTATTTATGAAATTTCTCAATTTTCTTCATTAAGTGTATGAAATATCTCAATAACATTTTAAGACAACAATAATACAATTGCATTATCTTCCATCAACTTCAAAATGGTCAAATTTTGGTGTTCACTAGTTCTAAACACCCTTTTATTCTGGGAATTTAGTTTTATCAAAATGTTAATTCAGGGGCGCCTGGGTGGCGCAGTCGGTTAAGCGTCCGACTTCAGCCAGGTCACGATCTCGCGGTTCGTGAGTTCGAGCCCCGCGTCGGGCTCTGGGCTGATGGCTCAGAGCCTGGAGCCTGTTTCCGATTCTGTGTCTCCCTCTCTCTGCCCCTCCCCTGTTCATGCTCTGTCTCTCTCTGTCCCAAAAATAAATAAACGTTGGAAAAAAAAAATTTTTTTTTAAATGTTAATTCAGTGTACAGTGATGAGCTGTATTTCAGGTAATTCTGTAAAATGTGATGAGTGTTCCTCCAGCATAAGGACTAGGTTATATTTGGTTCAGTCTAGGACTCACAGTGTCCTTTAGGAAAAAAAGGAAAGAAAAGAGATTTATTCTCAATCTCAATCTCAATTATTCTCAAATGAATTTGTTGCAACGCCATCTGATTAATTAATGTTCTCGTGTACAACACAGAACATTGGGCAGAAAGAAAAAAAATGTATCAAAATAGAGGTGACTGTATTGATGGCAGTCTATGGTGTTGGTTTTTTTTTTTTTTTTTTTTTTTTTTTTTAATTTTTTTTTTCAACGTTTTATTTATTTTTGGGACAGAGAGAGACAGAGCATGAACGGGGGAGGGGCAGAGAGAGAGGGAGACACAGAATCGGAAACAGGCTCCAGGCTCTGAGCCATCAGCCCAGAGCCCGACGCGGGGCTCGAACTCACGGACCGCGAGATCGTGACCTGGCTGAAGTCGGACGCTTAACCGACTGCGCCACCCAGGCGCCCCTGGTGTTGGTTTTTTAAAAGAGTCTGAATTTTAGTCAACTCATTCACAACCTTCTGAAAAGAGTGTTATGTTCCTTGGTGTCAGGAAACTGGGTTTATTCAGGGAAGTTTTGTTCATAATATTTTGTTTTGATAAAGTATACAATTTCTCCTTCATGCCTCTCTTAGTCAATACCATCCCATATGAGTTCCATTCACATTAGCAAGTGAATGCTAGTTCTACCAAACACATGAATTGAAAATTAAATTATCAATATATTTAAGCTGATAAATTACTCTGAGAATTGATCACCATTCTTATGCAACTTTGGAAACTCTTCTGTGTGTTTTATGCATACTTGATGGCTGGCTAAATAAACTTGACTCACCTTACCAATGTTAAATTGACCAGACACCAGACACAAAATACTAGCCATTAATTTGTTAGTGATTAGAAAAACTTTCTATCTACCTGAATAGATTTAAACAAAGCATTCATCTTTTACTATTAAAGTGAATCTGATATGGCAAAATTCAAATGCTTACAATTTTATTCTTTCAGCTTTTTCTGCCTTGTTTTTATTCGTGTTTTTAGTTTTTGCTGGAGTGAGGTTGCTATGCAGATAAGCTTCCGTGAGTTTTTAATAACCACTGGCTCATTGAATTTGGATACAAGGTTTGATGGACATGAACACTCTAGCTGGTTTCCTTGCAGATTCGTTTGAATAATCAAAAAGACCAATGTGAAGTGATGATGAATTTTTATATTGCTGAACTACTATCCTTATAAAGAATGAAAAAAAAATTATGTTGACTATGATAGTTTTGGTTTAACCTTTTCTAAACATTTCTATAAGTTTGAATAAACTTTTCTATACATTCAAGTGAGCAGTTACCTCACTTGTGAATTCTAAAACCATAATGAAATTTTACTTATAAGAAAGTGGGTAGGGGGCACCTGGGTGGCTCAGTCAGTTAAGCATATGAGTTTGGCTTAGGTCATGGTTTGTGGTTTGCAAGTTCAAGCCCCGCATACAGCTCTGTTCCTAGAGCTTGTAGCCTGTAGCCTGCTTCAGATTCTATGTCTCCCTCTCTCTCAACCCCTCCCCCACTTGCGCCCTGTTTCTCTGTCAAATATAAACATTAAAAAAGAAGAAGAAAGTGAGTACAATACTTCAATGAAAACTTACATTGTTGCTGCTGATATGCATGAGTGTCAAAGGTATATCTTCTGGGTAACATCAGCATTTTGAGGTAGTGAATCTGGTTGTGCCATATTTAATAGTATGCTGTAATCAGTTGACTTTTCTGTTATTATAATTATAACACAAGCTACTCTAAATCTTTTGTTTTCATCAAAGTAATTGTGGGTTGAACAAATGCACAGAAATATGTAAGTTTATAAATGTATAAAAATGTATGCAAGTAACAAAAAAGTCCATTATATTCAGTTCTAATATCATGACAAATTCCAGAGCATATAAAAAGCATGCTGTTGGGTCTGAAAAGTCAGCAAATTAAGGCTTTGGGCTAAGTAGTACATCAGCAATAAGAAATAATAGTGAGGCATTTTGAAATCCGTGTAATTCTCTATACATGCTTGTGTCTCTTACTTTATTCAAATGTATTTGTTATTTGTTTACTTATCTTTCCTCCCTTTCTCTCTGCCTCATACCTTTTTCCAAAGATGTGTCAATGGCATAAGAATAGGCTTTTGTTTTTCTTATAGTTCTGTGTCCTGCCATGTCCAACAGATTGCCTTTCATTTAAAGAGTTCATGAATAAGTTTAAATGAATTGATCAGAGGGACACCCATGGATTCAAAGCTGGAGAACAAACTCAAGATAATGTACAGAAACCAAAGGGGCAGAAAGTGTTCAGAAAGCAATAGGGAAAATAAATGAAAACAGCAGAAGCTCTAAAAAAAAATACAGAGAGGCAAGCAGACTGCCTTCAAGAAGGCTGGGTCAGTTGAAGAAACTGGGCATTCATTCCATTCAATACCCAAATACTAGTCATGATGAACACTGAGTGAGAGCAGTGAAAAGAAAAGCCTCTTCCCTGACCTCCTGCAGTTTGTTGCCTAGTAGAAAGATGAAGGAAATAAACATTATGCTTGGGTAGATAATAATGGATGGACAAAGTGTGCAGTGGTCAGCCAGGACTCCTCTGAATAGATGATATTTATTCTGAGACCTAAAAGGTGAGGGGGGGGGAAGAACAGCTATTCAAAAGTGGGATGAATTATAGTCTAAACAGAGTGAATGTGTACCAAATTCCTGAGATGAGAGAAAACTTGGAATGTCCAAGGAACTGCAAATAAAAGCCAGGGAGGCTGGAGGAGTGAGTGAGAGATGAGGTTTGGTGGAAGATGAAGATGGAGAAAGAGGCAGTAGCAAAATAATGTAGAATCTTAGAAAACAAGGTAAAGGTTTGATTCTAGGTACAGTGGGAGATGTCATACTGATTCCATGTGCAACAGAAATCATGACATAATTTAACTTAAAAGGAAAATGAATAAAAATACCCCTCTGGTTGCCATATGAAGAATAGATTTTTAAGTATAGTTGACGCATAATGTTATATTAGTTTTAGGTGTACAACATAGAGATTTGACAAGTTTATACATTATGCTATACTCACCACAAGTATTGCTACCATGTCACCATATACTATTATAGTACCATTGACTATATTCCCTATGCTGTACCTTTTGTTCCCCTTACTTATTCATTCCATAACTGGAAACCTGGGGGGCACTTGGCTGGCTCAGTCAATAGAAAATGCAACTCTTCATCTCAGGGTCATGAGTTCAGTCCCCACGTTGTGGGTAGAGCTTACTTTAAAAAAAAAAACAAACCTGTATTTCCCACTCTCTTTCACCCATTTTGCCCATCCTCACCATCGCCCTCCACTCGTGGCAACCATCAGTTTATTCTGTGTATTTGTGGATCTGTTTCTGCTCTTTATCTATTCTTTTTTTTTTGATTCCACATTTAAGTGAAATCATATAGTTTTTGTCTTTCTCTGCCTTATTTCATATTATTATACCCTCTGGATCCATCCATGTTGTTATAAATGGCAAGATCTCATCCTTTTTTGTGGCTGCATGATATTTCTGTGTATGTGTGCAGATGTGTATGTGTGTGTGTGTGTGTGTATACACACACACACACACACCACATCTTCCATATGCATTATTCTATCAGTGGACACTTAAGTTGTTTCTGTATCTTGGCTGTTCTAAATAATGCTTCAGTGAACATAAGGGTGCATTGATTTTTTCAAATCAGTGTTTGGTTTTATTGGGGGGGGGGTGGATACCCAGTAGTACAATTTCTGGATCATATATATTTCTGTTTTTAATTTGTGAGGAACCTCCATACTATTTTATAGAGTGGCTGTACCAATTTACATTCCCACTAACAGTGTTCCACATCTTCACCAACACTTGTTATTTCTTACCATGTGAAAATTAGATTTTAAGGGAAACCAGAGTAGAAGTGGGAAAGCCAGTTGGAAGGCTGTAGAAGCATCTCTGATGTGAAACTATGGCAGCCTCAATTTGGGCAATCACAATGAAACAGTGAAAAGTAGAGCTGTTTGATTAACTAGCACCTGCTGAAGGATTATATAGCAGAGATAGGAATGGAGAAAGTAAATGAACCACCACTGACTTACAGGTGCCAAGTTTGAGATCAATTAGAAACTGTTGAAAATTACTGCATTTACTCAGATGGGGAACCCAACAAAAGGGAGAGAAAACAAAGGTTGGATAGAAGTATGAATCAGTATGGGGTGCCTGGGTGGCGCAGTTGAGCGTCCGACTTCAGCCAGGTCACGATCTCGCGGTCCGGGAGTTCGAGCCCCGCGTCAGGCTCTGGGCTGATGGCTCAGAGCCTGGAGCCTGTTTCCGATTCTGTGTCTCCCTCTCTCTCTGCCCCTCCCCCGTTCATGCTCTGTCTCTCTCTGTCCCAAAAATAAATAAATGTTGAAAAAAAATTAAAAAAAAAAGAAGAATGAATCAGTAGTCCACTTTTAGATATATTCATGTGGAGATATTTATTAGAGGACCAAATGGACATGTCTGCCCATGTGAATTTGGAGATCAGATGAGGATGTCTTGGCTGAGACTTTAACTTGGAAATCATCAGCACAATATAATATTTAAAGGAATGGCCAGGCACCTGGGTGGCTCAGTTGGTTAAGCATCCTACTCTTGGCTTCAGCTCAGGTCATGATCTCACGGTTCATGAGTTTGAGCCCCACATCAGGCTCTGTGCTGACAGTGTGGAGCCTGCTTGGGATTCTCTTTCCCTCCCTCCCCCTCTGCCCCTCCCATGCTTCTCTCTCTCTCTCTCTCTCTCTCAAAATTTATAAACTTATTAAAAAAACTCATTTATCTAAATAAATGAATACATGGAAGTATATGAAATCATCCAGAGTCAAAAGTAGAGAAAAGATCCAAGTACCACCAGCAATTAGAAATGTCATGGAGGGTAGGTGGGTGATGGGTATTGAGGAGGGCACCTGTTGGGATGAGCACTGGGTGTTGTGTGGAAACCAGTTTGACAATAAATTTCATAATCAATCAATAAAAAGAAAGAAAGAGAAAGAAAGAAATGCCATGACATGACTATTCCTGTAAGTTGTGTTTCTACCATAGGCAGACCTCCTTAGACCTTTCCAGCTAGGATCAGCTGCATGGAACAGGACATAGTTTTCATAGGTTCTCCCAGTGGAAATAGGAGATTCATTGCTAACTGAGTAGGGAATATTCATGGCTAGAAAAAAATACCAGGTGTTAATTTTTTAATTTATTTTGTTTAAGTTTATTTGTTTATTTTGAGAGAGAGGGAGAGAGAATTCCAAGCGAGCTCTGCACTGTCAGTGTGAGGAGTCCAATGCAGGGCTCAAACTCACGAACCCCTGAGATCATGACCTGAACTGAAATCAAGAGTTGGATGCTTCACCAGCTGAGCCACCAGGCACCCCAGTATTAATAATCTGAAGTTTCTGTCATAGTACAACATAGCTTTTGATTGAGAAACATGCTGACACTAAATCTGAAGCCTAGTCTACAACCTGGGCAAGGGGAAACCTTTCCTCTGTGTAAACATTCAATCTTCTAAAAGCCTTAAGTTTCCTGGATGCAACTGGTTAAATTTACTAATGGAATGTTTGTCTTTTGCATCCCAAGTCACCTACTCTATCTTACCCACTCCCCACTGGGCATGGTTTTCTTTTGTTGATCAACATCAATCTTAGAAATAGATCCAAAGTTAATTCTGACATAAGTGAAAATGACTGGTAACTTTTAAAATATTACTTTTCCCTGAAGAATTTCTTTTCAACAAAAATTTGGAAAATTACAGTGACATTTAAAACATTAAAGGTTTTGTAATTAAAGCCTTTACTTGTGGAATTTCAGATATTTGCATTCAGGAGAAATTAACTGGGGTGAAGGAGGGAGAAGAATTTTTATGCTACTATTGGTAGCATTAACATATTCAATGAAAAACACATTTTGGAAGCAGAGAATACAGATTTTGCTACAATGCGTATCTAAGATATTTTATTCCCTTCATTTATTGTAACACATGATACTCAACTGAATTCTGTGTAAAAGTACAAATGAGATATCAAGATTTTCCTAAAAAAAATTATTTTTTCTTAAAGAACTGAAAACTATGTTTCTCATAACGTAAAAATAATAATGATGGTGCCTAAGGTTTGTTTTATATTTATGCATTTTTATTTTTCTTCCTTGTAAAAAACGATTTTGAGATTACTTTAAAAATTGCCTTCAGCACCCTTCCTCTTAGGAGAAACAGAAGCAACACACGCTTGAAAGTACTAGATTTAAAAATAGAGCAGAGGCCCTATTATTTGAAACACAGTTCAAGGCAACACAGACAATAAAGCCATTGGCTGGGGTAAAATTTAACTGACCCTTTCAAGGTTGAAATAGGTCTTCAATCAAAATGTTTCTTTCTCAGTAAAGGAAGAGCTCTGCATTGAACTGATTTAACAGTAAAACCTACTGAAAAAGCTCTCACTGGGGAAACAAGCTAAAACAAAAACAACAACAATAAAAACCCACTACAATTGTGGTAACTAGACTTGTTGAGCTGTATTTCTCTACTCCAAAGGATACAACAGAGGAGAGGATTTTTTCTTAAAGTAAAACAAGTCAGATGGACAATGTGTTTGTTTTGTTTTGTTTTTTTTGGAATTATGTTATTCCTTACTCCTGCTGCGTTTATTCAGTTGTTGTATACTTCTCACGAGATTTTAGACTTCTCATAAGTAATATTTAAATAAAAAGGCTCTAGTTTTTAACACAAAAGGATATATATGGTTTGCTCTAATGCTTTTTTCTATCAATGTACTGACCTGCCTTTAGGTTGAATCTGGTTGTAAGTTTTCACTACAGTAAATGAGTCATAGTAAAGACATTAGCTTGTGCTTCGTGGGAAATGTAAAAAAATTTTCCTTGGAAGTTGAGGATATAAATTTCATCCTAGTGAAGTATCTTTCAGTGGCTCTATTTTGCTTTCCAAGCTCTTGACCACTGTAGTAATAATCACATCAGATGCACAGGCCATCAAGCTGGACATATTAAAATCAATGGGAGGTTTGAAATGATTCAACAAGGTGAGACCAGTGTATCTTCTTGGTTTCAAAATCAAGAACAGCAAAAAGTATTACTTCACTTCTATTGATTCAGGTTGGGAGCAAATCTGATTGGTGCATAAATCCCTGACAAAGAAATGTTAATAGAAGCCATAATTCTGAAACCTCCTCAAGTTGTGGAAAGTGAGTCAGACCACACAACAAACCCAGCTCCGTTATTAATTTCATACTTGAGTAAAACCACACAGTTAAGCATTCACCACCTGAATTCAAACTACAGCAGACAACAGGATTCGGTGGCAACCATAAAGAAAAGTTGAGTTAAAAAAAAAAACTAGAATACAAGGCTTTCTGTCACAAAAAAAGTCATTTTACTAAGATATGTATTTATTGAATTTAATCATAATATATATGTATATAATATGAACCAGCAATAAGGCCAAAGCTTATACCATCCAAATTAATTAAAGCACAAAAGTAATTTTCCAGATAATTCTATAAATGACTATTTCTCTTGCCTGGAATCTGAATCAGGCAGAATTCTGTTAATTAGAATTAACAGTATTCTATTCTCTTTCTTTTCCTATCCCTAGTTGTTATAATTATTTTTACATTTTGCCCAGTTCTTCACTTTGACAGTGCAGATTTCTTTCAATTATCAAATTGTCTCAAATAATTTTGTGAACCTTAGAAACCCCATGTAAAGTATTGAATATATAGATCAGGAGAGCACCATAGAAACAGTGGTCTGTGTTACAAATAAGTATCACTACAACCACTGATTGCACTGTTAAATGCATGGCCGGTAGCAATTTAGAGTGGTACTGGCTTAGGAAAATGTGTCAAGAAAGGAAGAAAAGGAGAAATTACCAAACACAAATTTGCTTGCCAATTGATGGAAACTGATACACTTTTTGAAGTAATGTCTTATTGAAATGTAAGAATTTCACCTAACTTTTAGCTCTTTTCAACATAAAACATAATTTGCATGTGCGCACATGTGCACACATACACACACACACACACACACACACACACACACACACACACACAGAGCTTCATGCATTTGTCTTAAGACCTGCATCTGTTTCAGGCCCATAAATGAGATCTTTGGGTGGTGTGAATTTCTAGTCATCAGACATGAGTAATGGACTCATGTTCACTTAGCATTTTACTTTCTTTGTATAAGGAAACATGTATTCTAGTCTAAATCAATGTCCTGTTTCCTAAGCTAATACCTGCAGCTGCACCCTATCATCAGATGATTGGATGCTGTTAACACAGGTGTTAATGACAAAAAACAACTATAAAGTGAAAATACTGGTTTTAAAAAAAGGTAGCATACTGGGGTGCCTGGGTGGCTCAGTCGGTTAGGTGTCCGACTTTGGCTCAGGTCATGATCTCACGGCTCATAAGTTTGAGCCCTACATCGGGCTCTGTGCTGACAGCTCAGAGCCTGGAGCCTGTTTCAGACTCTGTGTCTCTGTCTCTCCCCCCACCCCCCTCAAGTAAATTGACATCAAAAAAGTCATTAAAAACAAAGTAGCATATCCCTCAAAACTAATTGTTACTGACTTGAGTATTCTGGAAGCCTGTTCCAAGCAAAACCATTTACCAAAATATAATTGGAACCATGATAATTCAAACCCAAACAATGATTTACTGAAAGCAAAGGTGGAAAGCATATGAATTGAGAAAAGCTCAATTTTCTATTTTAAGTTTTGTGTATAAATGTGGTCTAGGGTATATAAGTTTTCCCCATTAGAAAATCACCACTTTATTTTTTTATTTACAAAAAAATTATTTAATGTTTATTTATTGTTGAGAGACAGAGAGCATGAGTGGGGGAGTGTCAGAGAGAGACAGAGACACGGAATGCAAAGCAGGCTCCCAGGCTCTGAGCTATCAGTACAGCTTGGTATTTATATAATATATATATAATAATTATATATAATAATATATATGTGTATGTATATTATATATAATTTTCTGTATTATATATATTATCACTGTATATAATATTTATATATTATATACATAAACTTATTTGAGATCTAGACAAAGCAAAAGTAAAAAAAAGTAAAAATTAAAAATTAGTGAAACAAATTTGGTAGTGTTTTTTTTTTTTATTTTTTTTTAATGTTTATTTATTTTTGAGACAGAGAGAGAGCATGAACGGGGAGGGGCAGAGGGAGAGGGAGACACAGAATCTGAAACAGGCTCCAGGCTCTGAGCTGTCAGCCCAGAGCCCGACGCGGGGCTCGAACTCACGGACCGCGAGATCATGATCTGAGCCGAAGTCGGCCGCTTAACCTACTGAGCCACCCAGGCGCCCCGGTAGTGTTTTTGAAATGGCTTTTTGGAAGAGATTTACTAGTAGTGACCCCTTGCCTCTTTGCCTTAAACTGTTAAAAGTTGACTAGCTCATACTAAGTCTTACCTCAGAAAGACATTTTTAAGATTTAGGAATGCATTTGAGCTGTGTTTGCCATTTGATTTATCATTTGTGTAATGAATTTTCTAGTAATATGAAGGGTGGAATTACTCAAAAACAAAGAACATACTATTTTTAAATCTGTTTGCATTAGAATATAGAAAGATATGAGGGTGGGGTTGAAATAATGCTACACTGTTTACCATTTCCTGACCTGTCCCTCCTCTCTTCACTTCCCATATCTCCTCCTGCCCTTGGTCCTGTGTCATAGCCCATTCTATAGGCAGTGTGGTTTTACTACAGCCTGCTGCTGCAAAACCTCTGGTCTGTGTGCCCGTTGTGCTTATGTTCCATATATTGTCATGAGAAATCAATAATACTACTTTTTCTAAGGGGATCTAGGAGGCTGGGGCTTAAGGGAAGTTATGGTCCAATATGACAGTTTTTACAACTAGAGAAGTTAAAAAATTTACAAGGACTCTTTATATTTTCTCACTTCTTAAACATAGTTCTAAGTTTATAGAGAAGGCACTTTATTTAATAATTTATATATTCAAAAAAAGGATTGAACAAATAGCACTGATTAATTCCATTCAACATGCATGTACTCAATTATTTTGGCAGTTAAGTCATAGAACCACCACTCTGATATTGTTTAAACAAATAGAAAGTCTCAAATTCTTTTTTGACAGAAGGATCTTCGAAGATTTGGCCAAATAGATAAAACTATGACAGATATTCAAAATTTAATCAGATATTACTATTATATTTGCAAAAGTTATATGGCCCCAAAGAGATACAAAGAATATGAAACAAATGCGGGATCCCCCCAGTTTTGAATATCTTCATAATTGGCAAAGAAGGCCATTTAAATATTAAGAGCCAAAGAAATGGTAGAGCCTAATCAAATAATGTAGCATCATCGGTGGGAATTTCAGATTTCCATGATTAAAACTGAAAAATAGACTGCTGAGGCTACTAGGGCTATGCCTATAAACAGGACTCAGGGTATCTCATCAGTGTCATGAAAAAGAGTCCAGAGAATATTCTCTCAAATGTCCCTGGTCATTATGCAGTCATAACCAATTGAGAAGCTATCCTCCAAATTGCTTGGGATAATATCATTGTTTATTTAACAAATAAGATTCATTAAAATGAGGAAGGGTATAAAATTAAGTACAGAAAGGCCTAAGAGAATCAAACATATTGTGTTAATATTTTTGTATTAAGATATGTGGGCATTTAGTTTCTATGATGTGTAATGTTCACGGGAATTTGTGCTATTAGAACAGCCTTGTGATTCTAATTTAATATGTGTCACTGAATAATTGATTTCAACTTGTGATTTAAAGCTGAAAAGTGTAAATGAAATGCTAATGAAAAATACTGGACATTTAATAGAACTTACAAATAGTCATTTCAATAAGTTTAATAAGTAGAAGTATTACTTGAATACTTGAAAGCTGGTTAGTCAGAAAATCAAATTACTTTAAAAGTATATTTGAATACATGAAATGAGAATTTAATTTAAAATATTTACTAATCTTTAAGTTTTAAATATTACCAACTATTAATTAAAGATCTCTTTAAAGTGGTATTAAATTCTTCTAGTATCACAACTATATAAATTGATTTATAAGCCTAACAAAGAACTAAATTTTAATATGTGTAACTTTAATAAATGTCTTTTTATGTAATCTTTTTTCTAAGTTTTTATTTAAATTCCAGTTAGCATAGTATAATATTAGTTTCAGGCATACAATATAGTAATTCAACACTTCTATATATCACCTGGTGCTCATCCCAACAAGTGCACTCCTTAATTCCCATCACCAGTTTAATCCATTCCCCACCCACCTCCCTACTATTAACCATCAGCTTGTCCTCTATAGTTAAAAGTCTGTTTCTTGGTTTGCCTCTCTTTTTTCTTCCCGTTTGCATATTCAATATGTTTCTTCAGCTACACATATGAGTGAAATCATATGGTATTTGTCTTTCTCTGACTTCTTTCACTTAGCATAATACTCTGTAGCTCCATGCATGTTGTTGCAAACAGCAAGATTTCATCTTTTTTATGTCTGAACAATATTCCTGTGTGTGTGTCTATCGATGGACACTTGGGCTGTTTCCATAATTTGGTTATTGTAAATAATGCTGCTATAAACATCAAAGTACCTGTATCATGTTGAATTAGTATTTTTGTATCTTTGGGTAAATACCTAGCAGTGCAATTGCTGGACCATAGGGTAGTTCTATTTTTTTTAAATATTCAATGACATTTTTTAAGTTTATTTTTGAAACAGAGCATGAGAAGAGCAGGGCAGAGAGAGAAGAGACAAAGAATCACAAGCAGGCTTCAGGTTGTTAGCACAGAGCTCTTGCTTGTTGTTGTTGCTTGAGATTTTCTTTTTCTTTTTTTTTTATGTATAATTTATTGTCAAATTGGTTTCCATATAACACGCAGTGCTCATCCCAATAGGTGGCCTCCTCAATGCCCATCACCCACTTTGCACTCCCTCCCACCCCCAATCAACCCTAAGTTTATTTTCAGTTTTTTAAGAGTCTCATATGGTTTGCCTCCTTCCCTCTCTGTAACTTTTTCCCCCTTCCTTTTCCCCATGGTCTTCTGTTAACTTTCTCAGGATCCACATAAGAGTGAAAACATATGGTATCTGTCTTTCTCTGCCTGACTTATTTCACTTAGCATAACACACTCCAGTTCCATCCAAGTTGTTACAAAAGGCCATATTTCATTCTTTCTCATTGCCAAGTAGTATTCCATTGTATATATAAACCACACCTTCTTTATCCATTTGTCAGCTGAGGGACATTTAGGCTCTTCCCATAATTCAGCTGTTGTTGAAAGCGCTGCTATAAACATTGGGGTACAAGTGCCTCTATGCATCAGTACTCCTGTATCCCTTGGGTACATTCCTAGCAGAGCTATTGCTGGGTCATAGGCTAGATCTACTTTTAATTTTTTGAGGAACCTCCACACTATTTTCCAGAGTGGCTGTACCAGTTTGCATT
Organism: Leopardus geoffroyi; assembly: GCF_018350155.1. Classification (NCBI taxonomy): domain Eukaryota; kingdom Metazoa; phylum Chordata; class Mammalia; order Carnivora; family Felidae; genus Leopardus; species Leopardus geoffroyi. Next base: position 63,376,229 of record NC_059326.1, read on the forward strand.
CCCACCAACAGTGCAAGAGGGTTCCCGTTTCTCCACATCCTCTCCAGCATCTATAGTCTCCTGATTTGTTCATTTTAGCCACTCTGACTGGCGTGAGGTGGTATCTCAGTGTGGTTTTGATTTGTATTTCCCTGATAAGGAGCGACATTGAGCATCTTTTCATGTGCCTGTTGGCCATCCGGATGTCTTCTTTAGAGAAGTGTCTATTCATGTTTTCTGCCCATTTCTTCACTGGATTATTTGTTTTTTGGGTGTGGAGTTTGGTGAGCTCTTTATAGATTTTGGATACTAGCCCTTTGTCCAATATGTCATTTGCAAATATCTTTTCCCATTCCTTCAGTTGCCTTTTAGTTTTGTTGATTGTTTCCTTTGCAGTGCAGAAGCTTTATATCTTGATGAGACCCCAATAGTTCATTTTTGCTTTTAATTCCCTTGCCTTTGGAGATGTGTCAAGTAAGAAATTGCTGTGGCTGAGTTCAGAGAGGTTTTTTCCTTCTTTCTTCTCTAGGGTTTGGATGGTTTCCTGTCTCATATTCAGGTCCTTCATTCATTTTCGTGAATGGTGTAAGAAAGTGGTCTAGTTTCATTCTTCTGCATGTTGCTGTCCAGTTGTCCTAGCACCATTTGTTAAAGAGACTGTCTCCGGGCGCCTGGGTGGCTCAGTCAGTTAAGCAGCCGACTTTGGCTCAGGTCACGATCTCACGGTCCGTGAGTTCAAGCCCCGCGTCGGGCTCTGTGCTGACCGCTCAGAGCCTGGAGCCTGTTTCAGATTCTGTCTCCCTCTCTCTCTGACCCTCCCCCGTTCATGCTCTGTCTCTCTCTGTCTCAAAAATGAATAAACATTAAAAAAATTTTAAAAAAAAGAGACTGTCTTTATTCCATTGGATATTCTTTCCTGCTTTGTCAAAGATTAGTTGGCCATACTTTGTGGGTCCAATTCCAGAGTCTCTATTCTATTCCATTAGTCTATGTGTCTGTTTTTGTGCCAATACATGCTGTCTTGAGGATTACAGTTTTGTAGTAGAGGCTAAAGTCTGGGATTGTGATGCCTCCTGCTTTGGTCTTCTTCAATATTACTTTGGCTATTTGGGGTCTTTTGTGGTTCTATACAAATTTTAGGATTGCTTGTTCTAGCTTGGAGAAGAATGCTGGTGCAATTGTGATTGGGATTGCATTGAATGTGTAGATTGCTTTGGGTGGTATTGACATTTTAACAATATTTATTCTTCCAATCCATGAACATGGAATGTTTTTCCATTTCTTTGTATCTTCTTCAATTTCCTTCATAAGCTTACTATAGTTTTCAGCATACAGACCTTTTACATCTTTGGTTAGGTTTATTTCTAGGTATTTTATGATTCTTGGTGCGATTGTGAATGGGATCAGTTTCTTTATTTGTCTTTCTGTTGCTTCATCTGTGCCAATTTTGATGCCTTTGTTGTCTGATTGCTGATGCTAGAATTTCTAATATGTTCAACAACAGCAGTGAGAGTGGACATCCCTGTCGTGTTCCTGATCTCAGGGGGAAAGCTCTCAGTTTTTCCCCATGGAGGATGATATTATCTGCGGGCTTTTCATAAATAGCTTTTATGATGTTTAAGTATGTTCCTTCTATCCCAACTTTCTCGAGGGTCTTTATTAAGAAAGGATGCTGAATTTTGTCAAATGATTCTTCTGCATTGATTGACAGGATCATATGGTTCTTATCTTTTATTAATGTGATGTATCACATTGATTTGTGAATATTGAACCTACCCTGCAGCCCAGGAATGAATCCCACTTGATCATAGTGAATAATTCTTTTTATATGCTGTTGAATTCAATTTGCTAGTATCTTGTTGAGAATTTTTTCATCCATATTCATCAGGGATATTGGCCTGTAGTTCTCTTTTTTGCTGGGTCTCTGTCTGGTTTGGGAATCAAAGTAATGCTGGCTTCATAGAATGAGTATGGAAGTTTTCCTTCCCTTTCTATTTTTTGGAACAGCTTGAGCAGGATAGGTATGATCTCTGCTTTAAATGTCTGGTAGAATTCCCCAGGGAAGCTATCTGGTCCTGGACTCTTATTTGTTGGGAGACTTTTTATAACTGATTCAATTTCTTCACCAGTTATGGGTCTGTTCAAATTTTCTATTTCTTCCCGTTTGAGTTTGGGAAGTGTGTGGGTGTTTAGGAATTTGTCCCTTCTTCCAGGTTGTCCAGTTTGTTGGTATATAATTTTTCATAGTATTCCCTGATAATTGCTTGTATTTCTGAAGGATTGGTTGTAATAATTCGATTTTCATTCGTGATTTTATCTATTTGGGTCCTCTCCCTTTTCTTTTTGAGAAGCCTGGCTAGAGGTTTATCAATTTTATTTTTTCAAAAAACCAACTCTTGGTTTCATTGATCTGCTCTACAGTTTTTTTAGATTTGATATTGTTTATTTCTGCTCTGATCTTTATTATTTCTCTTCTTCTACTGGGTTTGGAGTGTCTTTGCTGTTCTGCTTCTATTTCCTTTAGGTGTGCTGTTAGATTTTGTATTTGGGATTTTTCTTGTTTCTTGAGATATGCCTGGATTGCAATGTATTTTCCTCTTAGGACTGACTTCGTTGCATCCCAAGCGTTTGGATTGTTGTATTTTCATTTGTTTCCATATTTTTTTTTTTAATTTCTTCTCTAATTGCCTGGTTGACCCATTCATTCTTTAGTAGGATGTTATTTAACCTCCATGCTTTTGGAGGTTTTCCAGACTTTCTCTTGTGGTTAATTTCATGGTACATGGTATGATCTCCATTCTTTTACACTTATAAAGGGCTGTTTTGTGACCCAGTATGTGATCTATCTTGGAGAATGTTCCATGTGCACTCAAGAAGAAAGTATATTCTGTTGCTTTGGGATGCAGAGTTCTAAATATATCTCTCAAGTCCATCTGATCCAATGTATCATTCAGGGCCCTTGTTTCTTTATTGACCATGTGTCTAGATGATCTATCCATTGTTGTAAGTGGAGTATTAAAGTCCCCTGAAATTACCACATTCTTATCAATAAGATTGCTTATGTTTGTGATTATTTTATATATTTGGGTGCTTTCGAATTCAGGGCATAGACATTTATAATTGTTGGCTCTTCCTGATGGATAGACCCTGTAATTATTATATAATGCCCTTCTTCATCTCTTGTTACAGCCTTTAATTTAAAGTCTAGTTTGTCTGGGGCTTCTGGGTGACTCGGTTGAGCGGCCAACTTCAGCTCAGGTCATGATCTCACAGCTCGTGAGTTTGAGCCCCTCATCGGGCTCTGTGCTGACAGCTCAGAGCCTGGAGACTGCTTCGGATTCTGTGTCTCCCTCTCTCTCTGCCCCTAATCCACTCGCATTCTGTCTCTGTCTCTCTCAAAAATGAAATAAAAAAAAAACATTAGTTTGTCTGATATAAGTATGGCTACTCCACCTTTCTTTTGACTTCCAGTAGCATGATAGATAGTTCTCCATCCTCTCACTTTCAATGTGAAGGTGTCCTCAGGTGTAAAATGAGTCTCTTGTAGACAGCAAATAGATGGGTCTTGTTTTTTTATCCATTCTTTTTTTTTTAACATTTTTAATTTTATTTTTGAGAGAGAATAAAATATTTTTTAAGTGTTTTATTTTTGAGGCAGAGAGAGACAGAGAGTGAGTGGGGGAGGGGCAGAGAGAGAGGGTGACACAGAATCTGAAGGAGGCTCCAGGCTCTCAGCTCTCAGCAGAGCCCGATGCGGGGCTCGAACCCACAAACCATGAGACCGTGACCTGAGCTGAAGTCGGCCACTTAACCGACTGAGCCACCCAGGCACCTTCCATTCTGATACCCTATGTCTTTTGGTTAGAGCATTTAGTCCATTTACATTCAGTGTTATTACTAAAAGATATGGGTTTAGAGTCATTGTGATATCTGTAGATTTCATGCTTGTAGTGGTGTCTCTGGTACTTTGTGGTCCTTGCAACATTTCACTCAGAGTCCACCTTAGAATCTCTTGTAGGGCTGGTTTAGTGGTGAAGAATTCCTTCAGTTTTTGTTTGTTTGGGAAAACCTTTTTCTCTTCTATTCTGAATGACAGACTTGCTGGGTTAAAGATTCTTGGCTGCATATTTTTTCTGTTCATCACATTGAAGATTTCCTGCCATTCCTTTCTGGCCTGCCAAGTTTCAGTAGATAGGTCTGCTACTACCCTTATGTATCTACCTTTGTATGTTAGGGCCTATTTATCCCTAACTGCTTTCAGAATTCTCTCATTATCCTTGTATTTTGCCAGTTTCACTATGATATGCTGTGCAGAAGAGCAATTCAAGTTACGTCTGAAGGGAGTTCTCTGTACCTCTTAGATTTCAATGCCTTTTTCCTTTCCTAGATCCGGGAGGTTCTCAGCTATGATTTGTTCAAGTACACCTTCAGCCCCTTTCTCTCTCTCTCTTCTTCTGGAATTCCTATGATTCAGATATTGTTCCATTTGATTGCATCAGTTAGCTCTCTAATTCTCCCCTCATACTCCTGGATTTTTATTATTTTTCTTTTTCTCAGCTTCCCCTTTTTCCATAATTTTATCCTTTAATTCACCTGTTCTCTCCTCTGCCTCTTCAATCCGTGCTATGGCCACCTCCATTTGATTTTACACCTCATTTATAGCATCTTTTAATTCCTCATGACTATTTTTTAGTCCCTTAATCTCTGTAGCAATAGATTCTCTGCTATCGTCTGTGCTTTTTTCAAGCCCAGCAATTAATTTTATGACTATTATTCTAAATTCTTGTTCTGTTATATTGCTTAAATCAGTTTTGATCAATTCGTTAGCTGTCGCTACTTCCTGGAGTTTCTTTTCAGAATTCTTCCATTTCGTCATTTTGGGTAGGGTCTGCAGTAGCTCCAAACTACAGGGCACTTCCCCTGTGCTATCCAAAGAAACTTGTGTTGGTGGGTAGGGCTGCAGTCAGACTCGATGTCTGCCTCCAGCCCACCACTGGGGCCACAGTCAGACTGGTGTGTACCTTATCTTCCCCTCTCCCAGGGGCAGGACTCACTGTGGAGTGGTGTGGCCCCTGTCTGGGCTGCTTGCACACAGCCAGGCTTGTGGTGCTGCTTCGATGGGACCTGGCCAAGGGCATATTAGCTGGGGTGGATCGGTGCACAGGGGCAGGAGGGGCAGGGTTAGCTAGCTTTGCTGTAGGTGGTCCCCTTGGGAGGGGACCTACAGCACCTGGAGGGAGGCAGGCCCGTCCGAGGGATGGGTCCACAGGAGCACAGGGTTGGGCGTTTGTGAGGTGCAAGCAAGTTCAGTGATAGGAACTGGTTCCCTTTGGAATTTTGGCTGGGGGATGGGAGAGGGAAATGGCACTTGCCAGCGCCTTTGTTCCCCCACCGAGCTCTGTCCTTCTGGGGCTCAACAACTCTCCCTCCAGGTGTCCTCTCGCCCTCCCCTTTCTCCGAGAGCAGAGCTGTTGACTTTTAACTTTCCAGATGTTAAGTCCTACTGGCTGTCAGAACTCATAGAGTCCGACCCCTCTGCTTTTGCAAGCCAGACTTTGGGGGCTCTGCCTTGCCTGGAGGGCTGCCCCTCCACTGCCCTGGCTCCCTCCTGCCAATCCGTGTAGTGTGCACCTCGCTGCCCTTCCTACCCTCTTCTTTGGGCCTTTTGTCTATGCTTGGCTCCAGAGAGTCCATTCTGCTAGTCTTCCGGCAGTTTTGGGGTTATTTAGGCTGATGTGTGTGGAATCTAAGCAATCAGCAGGACGAGGTGAGCCCAGAGTCCTCCTACGCTGCCATCTTTTTTCCTCTTTCCAGGTATGTAACTTTTACAAATAGAATTGAAAAAATTCCCACAGGAACATACTGAAATGGACACAAAATTAAATATTGGAAATAACAGTCTCTCTCTTCCTAACTTCAGTAGTCCTGTACCAATCCTGTGTGTTTCTCACAAACATACTTTATTTATCTGCTCAAGACTTTTACTGGACTCTAGACTTTTACTGGGATGAGATAATGGGTAGAGAATGGTGCCTACAAAATCTAAATTAGTTTCTTCAAGAAAAAACAGAGCTCCATTTGGTAAAAGGTAAGAAAAGAAGTGATCTGGAAGAACGTGTGGAATGTAGTAGGCTAGAGTTTTGAGAGATAATAGGGAAATAAATTTGAGAAATAACTACCAATATGATTGGGACTTCAGGGAGAGAGAGAGATAAAAGAGATTTTAAAAATTAACAGCAATAATAAACATCTATTATTAATTCTGTAATAGGTACTGTTCTAAGTGGCTTACATGTATGAATTGAACTAGATTGTCCAGCAATTGTATAAGATAGTTATACAATTTTAGCATCCTCTACATTATAAATGAGAAAACTCTGGAACATTGAAAATAAGTAACTTGCCTAAGGTTAATCAACTAAAAGTCGCAGAGTTGTAATTCACACCCAAGCAGTTTGTCCCTTAACTTGTTCATTTAACAGTTAGACTATAGATGCTTTACTTAGAAAATATGCATACAGCCATTTCAAAAAATATTTACAGAAAACATCCACAAAGATATTTACTTTCCAGTACTTTTTGAGTTAAGATCTGTGTTTCTTTTAATCTTGTTAGCACATTTTAACTGACATTAATGGAGTACAGCTTTATTCAAATTATACAAGTAAAATTAAAAGAATCTCAAAACTAATGTCCTAGTTACTATGACATTCAAATAAAATTAAATATAACATGGATTGTGCTACTTAATGTTCTGTGGCTAAAAGATGAAAGTTCAAAAAAATTCCTTTGGCAGTGTGCAGTTATTGTAACTTATAGGTGTACAATTTTACACATCAAAAACCTTTACAAATGGTCTCATACTCTTAACACAGAGTGACAAAGGAAGAACCTTATAGGCTACATAAGACTCAAGGAATATAAATCCAAAGTTTGTCTTGCATTAGGCAAGACCTATAAGAAATAAAGCCTAACATTTCTATGCAGGTGCTATCACTGGAAAACATCCACTTATTTTGGTTGTGGCCAAAGTCCAGTCTTTGACCTGTATTTGAAGGTTTATGTGCTAGAAATGCTGTAAATTAATGAAGTGGATGCTCCATTTAAGCATTAGTAGCAAAGTACCAGAAAAAGGCCAGAGGGAAAGTAAGAAATGAACCTGGGCTCAGAAAAAGAAAAAAAAAAGTCAACTTGAAGAATAATAACCTGAGATTGGAATCTTCACTTTTACATAGTCACCATCCCCACCGCCATGTCCTTGGAGCCTCTGTCTGTAAAGGGGAATGGTATTTCATCAAATATAAGACATTAAATAAGATGCACCATTGGTTTATGTAGAGTTAATTTTTAAAAATCAACCAATTAAAATGACACAGTGTTTTCTCATAATTTAGAATTATTTCATATTTGTTGAAAAATGGATTTATATCTGCATATAATAAAAGGAAAATAAAAATTGGTGGAAGAATTACAAATCTTCATAAGATTTTATTTTTTGGGAAAACTTCAAACAAAGTTTTGATACCTCTGTTTTCCCATAAAATATCACCCTCTATGCCATAGAGAGCACTGGTGATGCTACTAAAATATGACTCAATATTGTCTTTGGGGTCTTATTCCAAGCTTCTGACATTTTGTAAGTTTTGATGCTGGTGCTTTCTTGATATTAACTGATGCTGACAATGGAGGACTTCAGGTAACACTCAAAACCTTCTACTATAGACTAAATGTTTACATATCTTCAAAATTCATGTGTCGAAACCTAATCCCCACTGTGATGGTATTTAGAAGTGGGGCCTTAGGGAGACTATAAGGTTATGAGGATGGAGCCCTCTTGAAAAGAACTGGTGCCCCTATGAAAACACCCCCTAGAGAGCTCCTTTGCCTCTTCCATCGTGTGAAGACACAGCTACAAGATAGCCATTCTGTGAACCAGACACTAAATCTACCTGTGCCTTGATCTTAGATTTCCCAACCTCCAGAAAGAACTGTGATAAATAAATTTCTGTTATATATAAGTCACCCAGTATATGGTATTTTTGTTTTAGCAGCCTAAATCAACAAAGACATGATCCTATTAAGGTCCTTAGATAGTTTATGATTGAAACACAGAAAGTTTTACCTTTCCCACCATGCAGGCAAAAATAACAGCCAAGGTTCGATATGCTCAAGCAATAACACATCATTACTTCCACCCGGTCAGAGTTCATTTTAAGATTCCATTAATTGTAAGACATATCCCAATTTCAGAAAAGTTAGCAGGTAGAAATTGTGCAGCTTAAAATCAATGAAATTAAGTGTATGAGCTGCTCCATGTTATGTTAACTCCTGAATAATTAGGAGTTTTGACACCATTTTTTTTTTTTTTTTTGGTCATTAGAGTGAAATATCTGTTGTTAACCTGCCTGTGTGACTTTTCCTTGCATAAAAATGCCAGCCTTCCTGCCCTCAAATTCATTATGTTGGAGGCTCCTACATTGCCCTCCATGCTTGAATCTAAGAAATTGTAATGTCAATAGGTTGCTTTCTCAGAGTCTATTTTGTAAACGCTTCTTCTCTCAGAAAAGGATCTAACATTTTTTTTTAACCAAGTAGTAAAACACATAATAAAATACTGTCTAGTTTAAAGTTTAAGAGTACAAGCTCTATAATCCCTTCTCTAAGACCTTGAGACAGAAATGTTTCAGAATTCTTAATTTTCTTTTAATTTTATAAAGATAGTAATCACACATGTACCATATCCTATATAACACCAATAGATTCTAGAGTGGGATACTGTAATCAAGGTTGTTAATACTTTTGCAATAAGATGGATGAATTGTAATAGGGATAAGGACTATAAATGGCCTCATGTAAATTCAGACTGGATTTGGCCACCAAATGAGACAAGGGCAGGTAAATTTTCCCACCAAGTGAATTATACAAATCTTTCAGTTTTCCAAGCTAATGGAACTCAGAATTGCAAATAAGGGTTTGTGGACATAGGTTAAGCATAAATATTCTAGTTTTTGCCTAGAGCTTTAGGCATGGGCTGGAAAGTGAATGTTATTTTAGAAGGATGAGGGAAGTGCCAAGTTTTCTCAGTTTCCAAGTAATCACATCTTATTTGGAGAAAAAGAACACATCCACAATTGAGGTTGGCCATGTGGCTTTGAAAACTGGCCTCATTGCATAATCTTCTTCCTCCTTATATTTCCTCATCTCAGTAAATGGTATCACAAACTACCCAATTTCTCAAGCCAAAAACCTTACAGTTTTCCTATATTCTGTTCTCATCTCTCATCATATCAAAAAGTCTTACCAATCTACTTCTATATATGCCCTTTTGGAACATACACGTTATAGGACATCCAGTCTTTCTATCTCCAGGGCTACCACCTCAATCCAAGCCACATCATGTCTTCTGAATTAAGATAACTTCCTATTCCATGTACTCTTTTGGCTCTCATCTCCCAGCAGCCATTGCTCACACAACAGCTACAGTGATCTTTAAATCACAAGTCAGATGTCTCCTTTGCCTGCTTAAGAACTCCAAAACTCTTACAATGACCAATGCTTTGCATGACCTGGACCTCTTCTCCTCCCACTTTCCTTTCATTTACTGTACTTTATTCACCCCTGCCAGCTTTCTTTCTGTTCTGCAAATAAGCAAGTTTCTTCCTCCTTTACAGCCTTTGCATTTGCTGCTCGCTTGGGGATGCAGCTAGGGACACTGAGACCTGAGACCTTTGCCTCTCTGGCTTCTTCTTGTACTTTAGTTGTCAGCTCAGATGTCAGTTCCTCATCCTGGATTTTCTTGGCTCCCAATCCAAGCTAGATCTGACCCCTAATCACTCAATGGATGACCTTTGTTGATTTTCTTTTGGGTATTACCATTTTGAAATTATCTTGGTGAATTGTTTCTTTACATATTCACTCCAGTGTCTCTGCCTTCTAGACTGTAAGTTTCATACAGGCAAGGACTGTTTACCATTGTTTATCCACTGCCCAGACCATTGGCTGGTATATAGAAGAGGTTTATTAAATATATTTCAAATAAATGTATAAAATCCAAATAATTGATAGTCTAAAATGTTAATTCTATTATTACCATCAATCAGATTATTGGTATTCTTAGTTCACGCAAATTGGAGTAGACTATGGACATTTTAGAGAATGGTGATATGTCCAGAATACCAGAGCATGGTATGTTTTTAGTTAATTTGATATTTTGGCCACTTAAATCATTAATATAGATCTGTAACTTGGGTTACATTTAATGAATGCTTTCTGTGGAACATAATGCTGTAGGACTTAAATATATAACATCATTTTATCTTTCTATCAACTGAAAAAACTAAGTGACTTGCCCAATGTCTCATATCTAGAATGCAGCTGCTCTAGGATTGAATCCAGATTCCTCAGAGCACAAACCTGACAAAATGAATGTAATCAATTTATATTGAAAGAAATTTAACTTTCTTTTAATGATTCAAATGCAATTATTAAAATATTGCTATTCTATATAGCACAATGAAAACATAGTTATCTGAGTTCTATGAGAGTTTTAAAGAATGTGAAGTTAGAAGAGTTTCATGTCTTTATACTGGAACGATTATCTTTTCTTTGGAAAAATCCTGAGTTGGAGCCTCCAGGTTTATTTCCTCTTATGGTTACAGAAGATATAAATAAATTAAAAAATTACTTTTATGAAACTCACCTGGTTTGCAAGGCTATCATTTTAATAAGGAAACCAAAATTCTTTCTTCTACTGTTTTATTTCATTTTAATTTCAGTATAGTTAACATACAGTGTCAAATTAGTTTCAGGTATACAGTATCGTGATTCACTGACTCTATACACTGCCCATTATTCATAATGGTAAGAGTATTTTTTAATTCCCATGACATATTTAACCCATCCCCCTCACCCACCTCTCTTCTGATAACCATCATTGTTTTCTCATTAGTTAGGTGTCTGTTTCTTGATTTGTCTCTCTCTCTTTTAAGCTTTGTTCATTTGTTGTGTTTCTTAAATTATACATATACATGAAATCCTATGGATTGTCTTTCTCTGACTTATTTCTTTTAGTCTTACACTATTTAGATCCATCCATGTTGTTGCAAATGGGAAGATTTCATTCTTTTTTATGGCTGAATAATATTCCATTCGCATGCACACACACAAACACACACGCACACACCACTTCTTTACCAGTTCACCTATGGATGGACACGTGAGCTGTTTCCATAATTTGGCTATTGTAAATAATGCTGCAATAAACATAGCAGTGCATATATCCTTTTGAATTAGTGTTTTCATATTTTGGGGGTAAATACAAAGTAGTGCTATTACTGCATCATATGGAAGTTCTTTTTTTAAATTTTAAGGAACCTCTGTCCCATTTTCCAGAGTGTCTGCCCAAGTTTGCATTTCCACCAACAGTGCATAAGGGTTCCTTTTTCTCCACATTCTTGCCAATACCTGTTGGTTCTTGTGTTTTTTATTTTAACCATTCTGACAGGTTTCAGATAATAGCTCATTGTAGTTTAGATTTGCATTTCCCTGATGATGAGTGATGTTGAGCATCTTTTCATGTGTCTGTTGGCCATCTGTATGTCTTTTTTGGAAAAATGTCTATTACATTTTTAAATTGGATTACCGGGAGAGGGTTGGTGTTGAATTCTTTAGAGGTTTTGTATACTAACCCTTTATCAAATATATCCTTTGCAAATACTTCTCCAATTCAGTAGGATTTCTTTTAGTTTTGTTGATAGTTTCATTCACTGTGTGCAGAAGCATTTTTTTTATTTAGTCCTAAAAGTTTATTTTTGCTTTTGTTCCCTTTGCCTCAGCAGACATATCTAAAAAAATGCTGTTATGGCCAATGTTGGAGAAATTACTACCTGTGCTCTCTTCTAGAATTTTTATGGTTTCAGGTCTCACATTTAGGTCCTTAATCCATTTTGAGTTTATTTTTGTGTGTACTGTTAGAAAGTGATCCAGTTTCGTTCTTTTGCATGTAGCTGTCCAGTTTTCTCAACATCATTTGTTGAAGAGACTGTCTTTTCCCCACTGCATATCCTTTCTTTCTTTGTCAAAAATTAATTTACCATATAACCATGGGTTTATTTCTGGGCTTTCTATTCTGTTCTCTTGGTTTCTGTGTCTGTTTTTATGCCAATACAATACTGTTTTGTTTTGTTTTAATGTTTATTTGTTTATTTTGAGAGGGACGAGGGGCAGAGAGAGAGGGAGAAAGAGAGTCCTGAGCAGGCTCCATGCTACCAGCACAGAGACCAATGTGGGGCTTGCTCTCATGAGCCATGACATCATGACCTGATCCTAAATCAAGAGTCAGACAAATAACAGACTGAGCCACCCAGGCACCCCATCATACTGTTTTGATTATTACAGCTATGTAGTATAACTTGAAATCTGGAATTATGCTACCTCCAGGTTTGTTTCTCTTTTTCAAGATTGCTTTGACTGTTCAGGGTCTTTTGTGGTTCCATACAAATTTTAGGATTGTTTGTTCTAGTTCTGTGAAAAATGCTGTTGGTATTTTGATAAAGATTGCATTAAATCTGTAGATTGTTTCGGGTACTGTAGACATTTTAACAATATTTGTTCTTCCCCATGAGCATGGAATGTCTTTCCATTTTTTGTGTCTTTTTCAATTTCTTTCATAAGTGTTTTATATCACCTTCTTAGTTAAATTTATAACTAGATATTATTTTGTTGCAATTATAAAAATGATTGATTCCTTAATTTCTCTTTATGCTGCTTCATTATTGGCATATAGAGATGCAGTATTTTTTTGTATGTTGATTTTGTATCCTGTGACCTTACTGAATTTGTTTATCAATTCTAGCAGTTTTTTGGCAGAATCTTCCAGTTTTCTATACAGAGTATCATCTCATCTGCAAATAATGAAAGTTTTACTTATTCCTTTCTGAATTGGATGTCTTTTGTTTCTTTTTGTTATCTGTTTGCTGTGGCTAGGAGTTCCAGTGCTATGGTGAATAAAAGTGGTGAGAGTGGACATCCCTGTCTTTTTCTTGACTGTGTGGAAGAAAAGCTGTCAGTTTTTCCCCATTGAGGATGATGTTAGCTGTGAGTTTTTTGTATATGGCCTTTATTATGTTGAGAGTTTCTATCATGAATGGATTCTGTACTTTTCAGATACTTTTTCATTTTGTCCATTGAAATGATCTTACAGTTTTTAATCCTTTCTCTCATTGATGTGAAGTGTCATGTCGGTTGATTTGCAAATACTGAATCACCCTTGCAGCTGAGGAATAAATCCCACTTGATTGTGGTGAATGATTTTTTTTTCATGCATTGTTGGATTTGGTGTGCTAGTATTTTTATTAAGGCTTTTTGCATCCATGTTCATCAGAGGTTTTGGCCTGTAGTTCTCTTGTTTTGTGGTGTCATTATCTGCTTTTGGTGTCAGGGTAATGCTGGCCTCATAGAATGAATTTGGAAGCTTTCCTTCCTCTTATTTTTGGAATATTTTGAGAAAAATAGGTATTAACTCATCTTTAAATGTTTGGTAGGATTCATCTGTGAAGCTGTATGGTCCTGGACTTTTGTTTATTTGGAATTTTTTTTATTACTAATTCAATTTGATTGTTGGTAATCTGTCTTTTCAAATTTTCTATTATTCACTTTTGGGAGGTTCTGTGTTTCTAGGAATTTGTCCATTTCTTCTAGGTTGTCCAATTTGTTGGCATATAGTTTTTCATAACATTCTCTTTGAATCCTTTGTATTGTGTAGTGTCAGTTTCCCCGCTTTCATTTCTGATTTTGTTTGAGTCCTCTCTCTGTCTCTCATCTCATCTCACTTTCTCTTTTTATGAATCTGGCTAAAGGTTTATGAATTCTGTTGGTCTTCTCAAAGAATCATCTCCTACCCAGTTTCATTAATTTGTTTTATTGGGTTTTTTTTTTTTTAGTTTCTATTTTATTTCTGCTCTATTCTATGATTTTCCTCCATCTATTTGTTTTGAGTTTTCATGGTTCTTCTTTTTTAGCTCCTTTGTGTGTCAGGTTAGGTTGTTTATTTGAGATTTTTTTTCTTCTTTAAGTAGGCCAAATTTTAGCTATATACCTTTTCTTAGAACAGCTTTTGTTACATCCCAAATTTTGGACCATTGTGTTTTCATTTTGATTTGTCTCCATGTATTTTTTGAGTTCCTCTTTGATTTTTTGGTTGACTCATGCATTATTTAGTAGCATATCATTTAACCCCCCTGTATTTTTTCTCTTTCCAGATTTTTTCTTGTGGTTAATTTTTAGTTTCATAGTGTTGTGGGCAGAAAAGATGCATGGTATGACTTCAATCTTTCTGAATTTGTTAAGGCTTGTTTTGTAGCCTAATATGTGATCTATTCTGGAGAATGTTTCATGTGCACTTGAAAGGAATGTGTATTATGCTGTTTTAGGATGGAATGTTCTAAATATATCTGTGAAATCCATCTGGTCCAATATGTCATTCAAAGCCACTGTTTCCTTGTTGATTTTCTGTTTGTATGATCTATCCATTGATGTAAGTGGGGTGTTAAAATCCCCTACTGTTATTGTATTACTATCAATTATTTCCTTTATGCTTATTATTAACTGCTTTGTGTATTTGGGTGCTCCCATGTTGGGTGAATAAATATTCACAGTTGTTATATCGTCTTGTTGAATTGTTCCCTTTATGATTATATAATGTCCTTTGTCTCTTGTTACAGTCTTTGTTTTAAAGTCCTTTTTGTCTGATATAAGTATTGCTACCCTGGCTTTCTTTTCACATCCATTCATATGACAAATACTTCTCCATCCCTTCAATTTCACTCTGCTTGTGTCTTTGTTTTTTTAACGTCTATTTATTTATTTTGAGAGAATGTGTGTGTGGGTTGGGCAGGGTCAGAGAGAGAGGGAGAGACAGAATCCCATCCAGGCTCTGCACTGTCAATGTGGAACCTGGATGTGGGGCTCAAACTCACAAACTGTGAGATCATAACCTGAGCCAAAATCAAGAGTCAGACATTTAACGACTGAACCACCCAGGCGCCCCACTCTGCAGGTGTCTTTAGGTCTGAAATGAATCTCTTGTAGACAGCATATAGATGGATTTTCTTCTTTTATTCTTTCCATCACCCTGTGCCTTTTGGTTGGAGCAATCAGTGCATTTACGTTCAAAGTAATTATTGATACATATGTATTTATTGCCTTTTTGTTACTCATTTTATGGTTGTTATAATTCCTCTGTTCCTTTCTCCCTTTGCTCTCTTTTCACAATTAGTTGTCTTTCTTTAGTGATTTACTTGGATTTCTTTCTGTTTATTTTTTTTGCATATATATTACCGGTTTTTGATTTGTGGTTACCATTTCTTTTGTATATAACATCTTCTGAATGTAACAGTCTATATTAAGTTGGTGGTCACTAAGTTAGAACCCATTCTGTCCCCTACATTTTAGGCATATGGTGTCATTCTTTTTTTTTTAACATTTATTCATTTTTGAGAGATGGAGAGAAACAGAATATGAGTGGGGAGGGGCAGAGAGAGGGAGACACAGAATCTGAAGCACGCTCCAGGCTCTGACCTGTCAGCACAGAGCCTGATGTGGGGCTCAAACCCATGAGCTGTGAGATCTTGACCTGAGCTGAAGTCCGGATGCTTAACCAACTGAGCCACCCAGGCGCCCCCATATGGTGTCATTTTGTGAGTCCCTTGACTGATATTTACAGATATACTTATTTTTACTGCTTTTCTGCTTCCTACTTTCTTACTCTTACTTATGGTCTTTCCTTTCCCCTGAAAGAATCCCTTTTAATATTTCTTGTAGGACTGGTTTACAGTAGGAATTCCTTTAACTTTTGTTTTTCTGGGAAACTCTTTATCTCTCCTTTTATTCTGAATGATAGCCTTGCTATGCTAGATAGAATATTCTTGACTGTAGAATTTTTCCTTTCAGAACTTTCAATATATCATGCCACTGCTTTCTGGCCTGCAAAGATTTGACTGAAAAATCTGCTGATAGCATTATGGGGTTTCCCTTGTATGTAATTGTTCTCTTTTGCCTGCTGCCTTCAAAATTCTCCCTTTATCACTACTTTTTGACATTTCAATTACTATGTGTCTTAGTGTGGCACTCCTTGGATTGATTTTTTTAGAGGCTCCTTGTGTCTCCTATGTCTGAATGTCTGTTTCCTTCCCCAGATTCCAGAAATGTTCAGCTATTATTTCTTCAAATAAGTTTTCTGCCCCCTTTTCTCCTTCTGGGATCCCTATAATGTGAATGTTATTTTGCTTGATGGTGTCACTGAATTTCCTGTGTCTATTCTCCTTTTGCATATTTTTTTTTCTCTCTCACCTGCTCAGCTTGATTACTTTCCATTACTCTGTCCTCCAGGTTGCTGATTTGTTCCTCTGCTTCCCCTAGTGTGCTATTTATTTCATATAGTTTTATTTTCTTAATTTCATTTATCATTTTCTTCATTTGGATTGATTCTTTTTTATCTCTTTGTTGAAGATCTCACTGATGTCCTCCACTTTTTTCTCAAGTCCAGTGAGTATCTTTATGATCATTATTTTAAATTCTCTATCAGGCATATTACTTACTCCATTTTACTTAGATCTCTTGCTGTGATTTTTCCTGTTCTTTCATCTGGGGTATGTTCCTCTGTCTCCTCATTTTGTCTCTTTGTGTCTGCTTCTGTGTTTTAGGAAAGTCAACTATACGCCCTACTCTTGAAAGTAGTGGCTTTTTGTAGCAGAGGTTCTGTAGTTCCTTGCAGTGCAATATCCCCTGTTCAGTAGAACCTGGCACTTCAGGGTTGTCTCCTATGTGTGTTGATTGCACCTTGCTGTTGTGGCTGAGTCACTTTTTCCTTCAGTCCAATTGTCTGGCTCTCTTTGCCTGTTGTGGCAGTGTATGGTCCCTGTGGTGTTAGTGGGCCAGTCTGGACCCGCCTGGGCTTAAGTTGAGTCATACCATGCATTTGCAAGATGTAGTAGCACCAAACTTCATGGCACTTTCCCTGCATTGTCCCCTGAGCTTTCATTGGTAGGTGGGTCCTGCAGTACGACCAGATGTCTGCCCCCAGCTCACTGCTGGGACTGCAGTCTGACTGGTGTGTGTGCTTATCTTTCCCTCTCCCTGGCACAGAAGTCTCATTGGAGTGGTGCTGGCCCCTCTCTGGGCTGCTTTCACACTGCCAGGCTTATGATACAACTTTGGATGGGCTCTGGCCATGAGCATATTGGGGGGAGTGGATCCACAATGTGCACAGTGTGGGGCATGGTGTTTTTGGCAAGGGTTGTGCCAGTCCTCTAGGAGAGGGGAACTGCAGTAGTGGACTGAGGTTGGCCTGGCTAGAAGGGGTGGATACTCTGAAGCACAAGTAGGAGGGCTGGTGTTATCAGCAAGTTAGGTAGTGAGTGTGGTGGTGTGCTGATTTGTGCAGGTGACGGTGAGTTTATGTTGGGAGCAGGGTAGGGAAATGGCACCTGCCAGCTCCCCTGCTCCTGAAGGAGTCTCCCCAGTTATCTCTTTCCCTTCATGATGTGCTCTGAGATGAGTAAACAAGTCTCCCTCCAGTAAGTACCAGGTGTTTTTCAAACTGCTGCTTCTCTGCTGTATCTCAGAGGGGCTGTTTGTTGTTCTGTCTCTTTTAGGGTGGGGACTCAATTTCCTCTCACCCTCCCACTCTTCCAGAGCATAGCCCACTGGTTTTTAAAATTCCAGGTTTTAAGTCCTGCTGGTTGTAAGCACTCATGAAATCCAGTCCCTTTAGTTTTCAAAGCCAAATGCTATGGGGATTTGTGTTCTCCATGCGGGCTCCCAGGTGTAATAGTCTGCCTCTCTCTCTGTCTACATGTGCAGGCCCCTCCCTCCATCAGATAGTGCTGTGGGTATTTAGTTCACTACTGGTCTCTGTTCTTCATACTCTCTTTGGGGTTGCTTCTTCTCTACCTTTAGCTTTGGTGTTTGTTCTGCCAGTCTTTGAGTCATTTTCTGGGTTATTTACAATGATGTGAGTGTTACAATGATGTTAGTTGTATCTGTGTAATGAAGTAGCCTAGGGTCCTCCTACTTCACCATCTTTCCAGCCTTTCTCTTCTCTATTTTTGACCTGAAGGTGGACATGTTTCCTGTAAGAAATTAAAATGTTCTGGTGTAATATTTAGAAGAATATTGGCCCTGTTACAATGAAGAAAATCCAGACTACTTATCAGGACAAAGCATTTTTATGTAGTTTAATTAAAACTATAGGAAGACAACGTATTGCAACCAAATTGGTGTCGGACAAGTCTCCTGAATAGACCAACAAGGTGAATAAGATGAAAGCCTTAAACTGTCTCATGCACTATTTATGTGCCCGTTGAAAGACACACTGTCTACTTCTTTGGGCTACCCACCATTTTAAAAATTATTTTCTCATTTCTTTATTATGTGTATTATTATTTCTTTATTATGTTGCAAGAAAGTGTGAGGTTTCCTCCAAATGACATTAACACACACAAAAAAGTAGAATTTTAAATAAAAAGTTGTCTTGAGGTTTTATTTTCAACTCTTCCCATCAACACTTCTGATGCTGACTATATTTAGTGAAACTTCCTTTATAAGTGTGTAACGACCCTTTCCGCTATAACTATCCCTGTTATTATTAACAGCTAAAATTTGAGGTGTGACTTTTCACATGCCAAAAGTATTTCATTTTTTTTTGAGGCGTCAAATCCTTTTTTTAATTGTTGGCTTTACCCAAAGGCTAAAATCATTCCAGAAAGTAATATAAAATGTATTTCAAAAACATTACCAAAGTAATTTTAAAATGTAGATTTTTTAAAATTATAAATACACCAATACATGTTAGATACAGAAAATTTATGTCTGCAGAATAGTTATTTGAAACATTTGAATGTCTCTTTTCAGATTTCTTGAAGCAATATTATAATGCCAAAAAAAAAATGGTTAAGTTTCTGAAGGATACAAAAGAAAGAAATCTAAACAATCCATATGTAAGTCCCATGACTACATAAAAATTACTGCATCCATAATAACCATAACAACAGAGAAAAATGTATGCATTTGAAAGTTTTTCTAATGTATGTAGTAATATTATTATACAATGATGTCATCACATACCTCCAGTGTATATTACTTCAGTTATTTTAAGTAACTTAATTTTACTAGATCTTTGTTTCTGTATTTCTCAATTGCAAAGCCACCACACATTGAAGGGAAAGCTGTCTTTGCATGAGAACATTTTGTGGCTGATATAGAACATGCAGACTAGACTGAATGGGGTTTATGCTGAGTCCTAGCTTATGGACTGAAATAGGGAAGGCTGAAATCTAACCAGCACAGCCTAATCTAGGCTATATCTTTTACCAGCACATCAAGAAACAAGTTTGGAGGCTCAAGTCCTAAAGCTCCTCCAGAGGGAAGGTACTACTGACATTCCTTATTGCATTTAATCCTCCTAATAGCCCTTTCTGTTGGGTTCTGCTATGGTTCTCGTGTTACAAATAGAAGATACCGAGGCACAAACAGCCAGTCATAAGCAAGGGTTTGAATTAAAGATTTCTTTGATTGTAGATGCAGGTTCATTCTACTGATCATACTTTCTTGCCAAACAAAGAACTGAGAGATTTACAGAGGGGTAAAGAGGGTCAAGGCCTATTTATTTATAAAATGACATTATTTATAAATAAATAGTGGCATGTGTGTGTGTGTATGAATATATATTCATACATACATTGAGAAGGAGAATGTACATATATGTAACGATGTACCTGTGGTTTGGTAGAAAATAGAAAGTTTTAAGAGCAAATATAAAAAATGTAAAATATAAAGATTAAAAAACAGGAGGATTAATGCTAAATTGCTTATTTAGTAAGGAAGATTTTTTTTCCTGTACATTTCCATACTTGAAATCACTTCTCCACAAGTATTTAGGTCATCCTTCATTCACATTAAGAGAAATTAATTGCTTTCCATTTCAATTTATTTTTTCTTCAAGCTAGCTAGTTTTTTTTCCTTGGTATTAGAGACTCATGCTTCCCAGACACCATGAACTTAAAAAAAAAAAAAGTTAATGACAAGGAAGGAATGAAAGGATTAGAATTTGAACTTTATCTTCACATTGCCTGGATTCAAATCAACTGTACCTCAGTTTTCTCTCCCGTAAGATGGAAGTTGTGAGGATTAAATCAGAAGATACAAAAAAAGCACTTAAGGCATCTGATAAACATTAAATCATAGCTCTCACATCAAAGTAACGCACAGAAGTGATCATTTGAACGTCTTAGATACTAAAACCACCTCAGTGGTCAATAATTCATATTAGATCTTCATTGGACTATTGAATCAATTTTCTAACAAATAAAATATTGATTATCATTTGCCCTAAATCTTTATTTTTTTTTTAAAATTTCTTTTCTTTTTTTTCCAACGTTTATTTATTTTTGGGACAGAGAGAGACAGAAGCATGAACGAGGGAGGGGCAGAGAGAGAGGGAGACACAGAATCGGAAACAGGCTCCAGGCTCTGAGCCACCAGCCCAGAGCCTGATACAGGGCTCGAACTCCCGGACCGCGAGATCATGACCTGGCTGAAGTCGGACGCTTAACCGACTGCGCCACCCAGGCGCCCCTAAATCTTTAAATAATAAGGTTTTCTTTTGAAATTTTTTTTACATTTTTTATTTTAGAGAGAGAGTGGGAGAGAGGTAGAGAGAGAGAATCTTAAGCAGGCTCAGTGCTCAACACAGAACCCCACGTGGGGCTCAACCCCACGACTGTGCAAATTCATCACCAGAACTGAAATCAAAAGTCAGGGGCGCCTGGGTGGCGCAGTCGGTTAAGCGTCCGACTTCAGCCAGGTCACGATCTCGCGGTCCGCGGTCTGGGAGTTCGAGCCCCGCGTCAGGCTCTGGGCTGATGGCTCAGAACCTGGAGCCTGTTTCCGATCTGTGTCTCCCTCTCTCTCTGCCCCTCCCCCGTTCATGCTCTGTCTCTCTCTGTCCCAAAAATAAATAAATGTTGAAAAAAAAATTTTTTTTAATAAAAAAAAAAAACAAAAACAAAAGTCAGATGCTTAACCGACTAAGCTACCTTAGACACCCCAAAATAAATAAGGTTTTCTTATAATTGAAAGATACTCTATAGGTACAAATTTCCCATGTCTCTTGATCTTAAAACCACACTCTAAGCCATTCATGAATCACTTGATTTAGGCACTTGGAAGTGTTAAACTAGAAAAATACAGATGAACAATATCCCTAATGTTACACTGTAAAAGATTTACTCATAAGTAAACAAGAGAATCATGATTAGCATCTTCCTGAAGTATGACTATTTTGAAAGTCTGAAAAGAATAATAAGCTCTGTAGGTTAAGCATTTTACCTCTGAAATTCCTGATTTCCTGAGGGTTAGATTAAGAAAGGTATGGTTGAATAATTAATGCCCAGGATTCCAAGAGTAAGACTGTATTGCCCCCAAGTAGCAATAAGTAAACTTTCATTTATAACTAACATATTGTAACATGTGCATGTGTTCATTGCTTTGTGTGATTAAGTCAAACCTGGAGATAATTGGGTTTGTTCTTTGTTCTTGCATTTGTTATTTGTCAGCAAGAGAGGAATTACTCTAGGTGCCTACATGAATTTCAGATATCATAGGTATGATGGGATAATATCTATGGTGATAATATAATATCTCTAATATCTATCTAATACTAAACCATTTTTTGTTTACCAATGCCTAGAATATGGCACAGACAAGTGCTCAGTAAGTTATCTGTTGACTAAGTGAAGAAATGAATAAGGCAAAGCTTTGAAGTTACTGACTGACGAAGGAAAACGGAAAGAAGACTCAAGATAGAGGTGGCAGGAAAAAGAAAGTAGCAATCTATTAGGTGAGAGTAATAACATGGTGCCAAAAGGCACAGAAAATTAAATATCCAACAAATTCAACACACATTTTTTAGTCACATTTTTGTGTTCATTATTTTCCACATTTCAGTCTTTTTTTTTTTTAAGGTCTTTCACCGTTTGCCATATTAGGTAACCCCTATGGGGTATTTTTCTTTAAATGAAGCTTAAATGGACTCACGTTTTAAAAATGTTCCCCATTCTACACAGTATTACCTGTCAGATCATGGGTTTGATTCTTCATCCCTATTTCTCAAACTTTGTTATGTGCACAAGTCACCTGGAGACAAAACTAAGGTTAAACATCTGACTCTTGATTTTGGCTCAGGTCATGATCTCACAGTTGTGAGATCAAGCCCCAAGTCTGGATCAGACCTAAGCATGGAGCCTACTTAAAATTCTCTCTCCCTTTTCCTCTGCCCTTCCCCCATGTGAACACTGTCTGTCTGCATGTCTGTCTGTCTCTCAAAAAAAAAAAGATTCTGGTGCATTAAGTCTGGGTGGGGCACCTTTCTGCATTTCTCATGAGCTCCCAGTGAGGTTGAGGACACACTTTGAATATCAGGAAGCTACACACACACACACACACACACACACACACACACATAAATATATACTCAAATCCTAAACTAGCAATGTTTTAAAATTTATCTTAATATCCTGTGAAATCATCTCAGGTACCCCACCAGTGGTAAATCTAATGATATAAATAGACATTCTGCTGGGATTGAAAAAAAGTATTTTAAATGTCCTTTGTATTCAGACAACTCACTGTGTCAAGAAGAAAGGTATTTATGTAAGAAACCAAGATAACATATGCTATGGGCTATCCTAGAGCTTGGTACAAAACCCTTCGAGAAAACCCTACAAAGTTTGGGGAAGGCCATGGAAGAAGCATGTCTCAGCGGCTGAGGAGAAGCTTTCACAGGATGACCCAGAATACAGGCTGTATGCTGCCTGCCCCTGAGCCCCTGTTGTCAGGCTGTGCCCCATGCAAAAGAACCCAGCTGAGGCTATATGGGCTCTCTGCTTATCTCTCTCCACCGTCTTTCACAGGACCGCATCAGCCTGAGTAGGGGTTCTTTTTGAAACCATCTTCCCCAACCATGGGGGTGGGGTAACCTTTTGGGACTTTATCTGCTTAGAAAAGGCCCCCTTTTCTCTTTCTTTAAGAGGCCCCTTTTCTAATCCTTCTTCCTGAAGGAGCATCTGTATTCTAATTTGTATAGACCCCATAGAGCCACACACTGTATATTATGAGCATAATTTCTTGCCAGATGGGGTTCAATTTCCTTCCCCTTTCTTAACTTTCTCTCCCATTATTATGAAGAAAATGGATAGTTTGAGGGGAGCAGGGGTGCAAAGAAGCTCCAGTCCTTGCTGAGTCATAGTGGCCTCTCTTCAGTATTCTTCCTATTTACTCTCTGCTATAGGCAAAATAATGGCTCCTCCAAGGTGTCTGTGTTCTAATTTCCTGAATCTGTGAATTTGTTGTGATACATGATAGAGGGGAATTATGGTTGCAGATGGAATTAATGTTGCTAATTGGCTGATTTTAAAATAAAGTATCCTGGCATATCCAGATGAGTTCCATGTAATCACAAGGTTTTTTTTTTTTTTTTAAGTGGAAGAAGGAGGGGTGCCTGGGTGGCTCAGGCAGTTGAGGGTTGACTCTTGATTTTGGCTCAGGTCATGATCCTGGGGTCATGGGCTCAAACCCTTTGCTGGGCTCCATGCTGGGTGTGGAGCCTGCTTGGGTCTCTCTCTCTCTCTCTCTCTCTCTCACACACACACACACACACACACACACACACACACACATAATAAATAAAAAATTAAAGAGTTTTTTTAAGTGGAAAAGGGAAGCAGGAAAAGAGGTTAGACTAATGTGAAATAAAAAGGACTGGACACAACATGTCTTTGCGGGAGAAGGGGGCCAAAGCCAAGGACTGTAAGCAGCTTCTAGAAACTGGAAAGAGTAGGCAGCTGATTCTCACCTAGAGCCTCCAAAAGTAGAACAGCTCTGCCAACAGCTTGATCTTAGCCCACTGAGATCCACATCAAACTCTGACCCACAGAATTGTAAACTAATAGTTTTGTGTTAAGCCAATAGGCAGTAGCATTTTGTAACAGCAGCAATGGAAATGAATGCACCCTCTCTCTGGTTCCAGAGACCCCTCTGTTTTGCCTCTTTTTGTTTCCAGTATGCTACCCTTTCCTGATTTGATATCTTTTACCTCTCCTTCACAATCTCTTTTGTTAAGTTCTCCTTATTATCTCTAAAAATACATTCTTCCCCAGGTTACACAGTTAGTTCCCTTTAGTCACGCTGCAGGAATCACAGATTGGCTGAACATGGCCCAGGGTCAGCTTGCAGATATGTTTTCTTAGGCCTCAGTGTTTTTCACAAGCCAAACTGAACTGCATTTAGGTGAGATATGTATCCTCTTATTTTCCATAATTCTTATTATCCCATACTGCATCTAACCTGACCTACTTCCCCGGTTTGCGTGATTTGCTTTGTCCTTAAAGGTTTTGAGTTGAAGATCCCTCTTTTAAGCCATAGATGTGTATTAAGATGTTAAGATGTTACATTAAAAAGGATTATTGGGTCAAATAGGTTTAGGAAATGCCAACTTAGGCAAAGTAAGGTAAGTTGTTAATATGTTGGGAATTGACAGCCTTGATTATGTTATCACATATCTATGTATATGTATCTATGTACAGCTATATATATGGCTGTATAGTTGTATATAGCAGATAGCTGCCTATAGCATGCAGCATCTTCCTAATTTATATCTTTAGGAACTAGTGGAGCACCTTATAGGTAGAATAGTCCAAGTATACACATTGAGGTTTATCATTCAGTATACTCTTTTCATCTCTTCCCATTAACTGCAACCATTGCTTATATCTTGATGAATCCCCCAAGCTATACATATAATAAATCAAACACTTTTAAAGCATGTACCGTGAAAGCAGGTAAGTGCTTTCACACCTACAAGTTGATTCACAATGCTGATACGATAATAGGCATTATTCTCATTTTATTTTATTGTGAAAAAACTGAGATCTAGAGAGCTTGTCATATTCCCAGTGTCACACAACTAGAAAGCTGCAAAGTTGAAATGTGAACTCAACTTGCTCTGGAGTCTGCACTGAACTCACACCTCCATGTGAGGCGCTCTTGAGCTGAACCTGTGGGTCCAATGTAAGAAAACACTTCCTACCCAGAGGTGATTGAAAATCTAGCAAGCTATCTCAGATCAGGTTGAATTCATTGCCTCCAGAGATGTTCAAGAAGAGACTGAGGAAAATTCTTAGAAGGGGATTTTATGGGAAGCATAATGACTGGAGACAACTAATTCATCCATAAGGTCTTTCCAAAGAAAAGATTCTAAAAAGATGAGAGAGTCTGTTCTGTCTGGGAAGGTACCATGAGCAAAGATGAGGACTGTGGTTTGGAAGTAGACCAACCTGGCTATTATGAAAAACTTATGGAGAGAAATAGTTGCAAGTAATGCTACAAAGGTATGTCAGAAAAATAGGGGTTTGATAATCCTTTAACTGATGGGGAGCCAAAAATATCTCATCAGGAAAGTGACAGATAATTTTTATATACTAAGTGATTTGAAGGAAATTAGTCAAATGAGAGTCATGATCTACTGAGCGGTGTCTCATCAGGCCTCTATTGCATCTTCTCTTCCTCCTCCTTTCCACTAGGTGGCACCAGAACTCAAAGTCAAGCATCTGGAAAAGGCTATCTGTTCTAAGCCTTTATTGTTGAATGGATGACTTGTATAAAGATATTTGAAGTGATGTGAACATATCAAAAATACTTTTATTGCCAATTCTTAATATGCCTCTTCATTCACCCTGGGGTATTTTTCCAGTAGGTAACAATTTTCAGCTTAACTGACTGTAGCGTTCTGAGGAAGAGCTTCTGGGGACCGTGCCAGTTTAGAGTACTGTTGTAGACCAACATATTAACACTGTCCTGCAGAAATTGCTAACAGCCAGCTGGAAGTTGATACAGTGGAATTTATTCAACTCTTGATGGCTTCAATAAGGGTGGAACTGTTCTAATTCTTAAGACAGGGCAGATTTTCAGGTGGCCGGTTGAATTACCTCCTAGACACTTAACTCTACTTAGAGTTGGAAAGGGTGAAAACCTGAGCTAACTTACTGCCTAATTCTTCAGGAAAGAAATATGAGAGCCCAGCACATTGTCCCCTCTTTGCTTTAGGAACGCCTTTCTCAATATAAACTAGTTTACACAGAAGAAGGTTCCTCCTTTACACATTACTTAATTGAAACTTCTTTCTTAATGGTACAGTTCTGCTTTTGTTTAGTCTTTTGAAAGGATGGTGGGAAAGTAAGCTTTCAATTTGTTGACAAGTTTGTGTTCTCACAAATCTGTATAAAAAAGCAGTCATTTCTGGTCACTTGTAAATATGTGTATAGGGACAAAAGTACCCTAAATTGGGATTCCTATTTTAAATATCTAAGACTAGTTCACATGATTCAAAGAATCAGAAAGCAAATGGCATATCTCCCAAATCACAGGTAAGTGGGCACATGGCATTTTTCCCTAATCCTTCAAACTGAAATTTGAGGAAGAAACACAAAGTTAGTGAACATGTCACAAAGCAGGTATTGTTTAAAGATCAATAGGCTTTTGTCTAAATACCATAGTCTCCATTTTTCCCTGATGCTAAAGAAAAGGAAAAAAAGATATATGTACTCTGCTTAATTTTGTTTATTTGAAATGTTTATGCTTTAGTTTTCCCAGACCTGCTTCTTCCAAAATGGGAAATAGAAGAGGGAGGCTAAAATAGATGATAGAATTATGGACTTAGATAAATAATTAATGGCCTGGAGTAATTAGCTGGAAGATATTTAATCATTAATCTGTCTGAGTCATCACAGGCATTTGAGTCTACCCACAAAATATTGTACTAATTATGAGTGTATATATTTTGTCAAAATGGAAATTAATATATGATGAGAATTAGTACCTTGAAAAATTAAAATATGGAACACGTCTGTTTAGTCTACTCTTTGTTAAAGATAAACAGAATTTCGCTTTTCTTTATTTTACCTAATAAGAAAAAACTTATATAAACTCCATCTGTATGTATTATCAAGAAATTTGACTTCTTGGTTAGGGAGGCAAAGTAGTTGGATAGTTTTGTCTTTCTTGAAGGACTTCTCCCAGGGAAAAAAAATAAAAATAAAGCAAAAAATAATAATAATAAAACAAAAACAAAAACACTTCATTATTAAAGTATCTGGTAAACAATTAGGGTTCTTTCAGAGGACTTGAGGGAAAAAAAATGTCCTTTAACATAATGCTACGTTTTGCAATTTATGGCTATGTTCTTCAATGTGGTGTTTTCCAATACAATTTTATTACAGGCTCTAAATTATACTTTCACAGGAAAGGTCTGTCTTTAAACTTTTAGGTCAGAATTGTTCAGATCTTTTCACACTGAATCAATCAGGTTTAAAGCTGGCAAAATCCTTGGCAGCCTTGTAAATCTTTCAAAAGATGTTATCCAATTACCCTTCATGGGCCACAGGATTCTACAGCGTGACTATTTCCTTCTCTATGAGGAATTAAGTGCTCATGAGAGGTTAGAAACCAATGGAGTTGAAAAGTAAGGTTCTGCATTTTTCCTCCAGTTCACATGGTATAGATATAGCTGCAGCCACTAATATATTGTGAGATCTGCCAGACACTCTGACCTAAACAGAGGCCCTGACATCATTGATGTTTTGTATTTGTTTTAAATAAAAATGTATA
Source organism: Leopardus geoffroyi (assembly GCF_018350155.1). Taxonomy (NCBI): domain Eukaryota; kingdom Metazoa; phylum Chordata; class Mammalia; order Carnivora; family Felidae; genus Leopardus; species Leopardus geoffroyi. Next base: position 63,403,925 of record NC_059326.1, read on the forward strand.
TATAATAATGCCAGAATGGTTCCTGTTACAAAACCTTATTTTGGACCTGTATTAAGAACTTAACTCTAAAGATATATCCCCAATAGAAAGCATAAGAGACCACTATTGCTCTTACTTAAGTCTTTCAAGGAAAACAAAATTTTAGGTACATTCAATAAATACACATGGGATTGAAAAAGAAAATAACAAAAAGATAAATATACCTCTTTGGGTTTTGAACTTTTAAAAAATGTGCTTATTTTCCATTTAAAAAAACACATATTAATCTCTGTTAGTTCCTCCTCCTCTAGGTTGCCAGTATAGAATACTAATAAAAAGCTAAGGAGACATTCAATTTATATAAAAGCCTATTTCATGCCACTTGGTTTCAAGGGGAAAAATCATGGGCAGAATCATTCTGAAATAATTTTTCAAGGAAAACTGGGAAGATAGATTCCTTCACAGAAGTTAGGAAAGCATTGCTGTCCTTTGTAATGTAAAAAGCCAGAGTGGAGGTTATGGGATTCCAGTTGCACCTCTGACCTCAAAGCCTCTGGAGTCAGTCACTTGTCATGACCCTTGACCTTTGGCAAATCACGACCCTGACTCTCTGTTTCACTTGATTTTTACTACCTATAACAAAAGGTCTTCCCCCTTCTGGAATACATAAACAGAAGTCATATAAATGTTTGAAAATAATTTATCGGCCAACAATCTGGCAAAGAGAGGATAAGTATCAAAAACAAAAAAACAAGGAAAGCACAAAGCATGAAGGCAAATGCTCTCACATTTAAAATGTCCTCCAGTGGAGTAGATTGATTTCAGGGGCTACAGTCAAACAGTTGGCCACATGTTTCCTCTTTTAGGATCTTTGTTTTCTTTGATTTAAAATGTGATGTAGCAAGAGGTAGGAAGGTCAGTGTTTTTATAAATGGTGATTCTGATTCTTTGCAGGACAGTCATTAAATATTGTAGACATCACCCCTGCAGCTGCTTGTTCATCCACACTTCCTTTTAGCCACTATCTAGATTGCTTCCATCTCCAAAGAAATGTGGTTCCGCTTATCAGGAGTGTGAGTGAAAGGTGAATATGTGTATACATGGGGAGAACAGTGTAGTATTGGGGCCAATTCAAGTACAAATGAGGAAGCCAGGCAGTTATAGTTTTAAAAACGTATATAGAAGCCCTCTGGATTGAATATTCAGTTACTTAATATGTATAATTCTGAGTCCTAAATGTTAATTAATCTTTATGATATCAACTGTTAAGAATCTATTTAATACACGCTGCTAATTGGTAACAATCAAATTCTTCCAGTTTTCATAAGTTTTCCTTTCTAATACTCTAGCCTGTTTGTTTGCTCACTGATTTGTTTTAAGCAAATAATAGTGGGGTGGGGAAGACTTGAAGGTATAAATTAATTAAAGCATCTAGTGGGCTCAACAGTACAAAAAGTAATGTATACTTTTTCACCCAGATAAAAACATATAGAATCTCTGGAATTATAATATTCTAGGATTTTCCTACTTAAGAAATACTTTTCATGGTTATTTATTTCCCAGCCAACATGAAGATTCTTATTTTTCCTTTTTGCATGAAGATAGAAGTTTTTTTTTTAATATTTCTTTTGAGGACAGTTTTATTTTTAGCTACTTTCACTGGCTGTTAGCATTCAATCACAGTCCATCTTTTTTTTTTTTCCTGACAGTTTCTCTTTGTCTAAGGATCAAAGGAAGTGTCTGATAATTTGAAAATACAGTGAGAATTAGTACTTTGATGAAGTTGGGTCTAGGTGGGCCAACATGCCTGGTTCAATCAGAATTTGAAAGGAAAATTAAGTTTGCCGAAAAGAACAGAGTTTGCCAAATACTCAAGTCTGGTTACAACCTTTGCAATGGTTTTCAGTATTCATAATTTATTTAAAGAGAGTTGAAAACAAAATCTCTTCTAAAAATCTTACCACAAAGCTGGTTATAGAAGTATATCTACAATCTATACTTTTCATGATCTCTGGACAGAAAGGATTGGGGGTTAAAAGGTGTCCGAATGTTAAGATATTATCCTTTCTGAGTTAAAGATAGGGTAAATTGAATGGGCTACAAACTGTACATTGATTTGCTGTGCTGTCTGAATGTCTTGTGACATACTGGGCTGTCTGAATACACTTTTTCCTAATTTTCACATCTATCACTGCAATACCAAAAACTTCCTACAGCAATCAGGATCCTTTCCCCTCAGAGCTCAGCTAAGGGTCCTATGGCTGCAAATTAGAAATCTCAGAATTTAGTCTTCATTACCTTTCCACCATAATATTTATGACTTCCTGTACAGCTAGTCTTAAGTAACACTTAACCATATGGAAATTTGGGGAAATTTGTTGCATACTTACCTGGAAAATTTAAGTCTGAAAGTTGAGTTGATAGAAAACAAATCAATTCCTTAATTTCACAGAAATCAGTCACACATGTCATTTGAATGAGATAACTGAAGGATGAACATTATCCATCTTTTAATTGTTTCCCCCTATGTTAAACCATTTGAATAATGCTATCACTCACTTTCTCCTTCTTCCTGAGGAATGGGGTTCAGAATTTTTATGGCTATACTTTAAAAATAATAATAATACTATGAAAAATTATAAACAAATGAATTTCACTTAAGGTTTTACAAGGCTAACAATGACAGCAGTATTTCTTAAGACCCCTTTGATCACAATGTGTGTCTACTATGGACTTTCTCCAGACCAAGATATTTTTGAAATGCAAAAGATCAGTCTCACTGATCTTTCCTCCTACCACCCACCCCAACCCCTGACCCTGGTCCTGCTTAAAATATTTCAATGGCTATCCATTCAGACAGAGCAGGATTTTTCAACCTTGCTACTATTGACAATATAGAAGGGATAATTTTTTGTTGTCGGGGGGTTATGTTTATTCAATTTAGAAGGTTTAGCCTGGTCTCTACTCCCTGGATGCCAATATCAGCTTCCCCAAGTGATGGCAACCAAAAACGTCTCCAGACATTGCTAAGCGTCCCCCAAACTGCCCCCATTTGAGAACCATTGACACAGTGTATTAAATCCTTAAGAAGTAGCCATATGTGTTTTCCTACCTACCAAAATCTGTATTAGTCGGAATTCTCCAGAGGAATAGAGCCATTAGGATATGTGATGTATATATAGAAAGATTTTATTATAAGGAATTGGCTCACATGATTATGGAGGCTAGTAAGTCCAAATCTGCAGTATGGACCAGTAGGCTGGAGACCCAGAAGAGCCTTTGGCACAGATGAAGTCAAAGGCAGTTAGCTGGAGAATTCATCTCTCTCAGCGATCCCTTCCCATGATCCCTAGGCTTCAGGCACACAGATCTTTCAGTTCCTTGAATATATCTTCTTTCCCATCATAGGGTCTTTGCACAGGATATGCCTGGCACTGCTTTTTGCCCACCACACCCTACCCTTAGGCAACTAACTCCTCCTCTCAGCTAACCCTCAACTGCACTTCTGAGAATTCTGCACAATCTTCCTGAGTAGGTGAAGTCTCCCTATAATTCTCATTCATAGCACTTATGCATCTTCTTCACAGCACTTATCACTGTAAATTCTTTGGGGCTTTTTAATTTTTATCTTGCTCCATATCCCTAGCATCTAGTGTATAATAGATATTTACCAAATATCTGTTGGCTGACTGAATAAATGAATTAACATTTACCCAAAATATGGTCTCATTTTTCAGATGATTATTGGCTAAGTTGTTGTGATGCTCTAAATCACAAACTTGTATACCATGAATATTAAAAAGTTATTATAGCAATACAGTATGCTTATTTGACAAACTTCCATTGTCAACTGCCCATGGGAGTGCTGGAGAAATTGCTAGTACCCTAGATCCCACTGCCACTGTTTCTTATCCCAACACTGTAACATGCATCACTTTATGTACTGTAACATAAAATGCATAATGAACATTTGTATATGCATATTACACATTGAAGAATGTAATGACTTAGGGGAAGGTAGGTATGCCAGTTGTCCATTTTTTTGCCTCCAATCTTCAAATTCACCCTTTATTGTCCTGCTTTGTGATACTGGTTTGGAATCAGTGCAGACTTCTCCTTTTCCAGCTGGCACCATGTTAAGCTTTGTCAGCGGAAGGTGTCAGAGGAGAGGTAGTACCAGACAGAGGAAGAGACTTCTCTTGACTTGATTGCTTTCTGTCTTCTTGCTCCTAGAGCTCAGCTGCTAGAGGTTATGGGGAGCAGAGGGGTGGGGAGGGGAGGAGGGACACACCCTCCACCAAGTTTTGCTGGGACTCCAATGGAAGGTTTTCTGAATGCCAGTCCCTGCTTGAGTTCCCTGCACACCAGCCCCTGCCAACTGGCTGTGACAAAAGTTCGCCTGGGTGATACAGTGAACTTTTCTGCCAACCAGTGTGGCCAGCTAGATACACCCTCTCCAGTGAAGTCTAAATCTAAGCATTGCAGAAGATGCCCCACTCCAAGTGCATTCCTTCACTGGGTACTGTTTCTCAGCCCTCATGTATTCTTTGAGTTCTCTTTTATCCCCTCTTAGTGCTGGCTACTCACTTGCTACCAGTTAATAATTCCTTTTTTTAAAATATTCTCTTTTTAAATTACTGGTGTGGATTCTATTTCCTTTCTGGACCTTGCCTAGTACAGTAGATCAATCAATGAGCAAAAAGTTTGAATATATACACACAAACACGCACACATACATATAGTCTTATTTCAAGACTATTCAACCTTTCTAAGATGAAAAATGTTAGTAAGCAGAACTTTTTAAGGACCTACTGTAATGATCAAAATGCAAGAAACAGAATTTTACTTCTGGACAGAGCCCAAGAGGTCACTCAGGCCCTCATTTTCCAATTGAAGCATCTTGGTCACTAAGAGGTTAAGTGACTTCATTTACTGAGTACTGAGAGGATGCCAGACCCCAGAGGCCTGATAGGAGGCAGCTCCTCCATGAAATGTTCCCACCCCCTATGAGGATACTCTCCAGGAGCCTCACCAGATATAAGTCATTGGCTTTTTTATGAGGATCCAAGGGAGGGAGAAAATTCTCTCAAGTCTAAGTACTGGGAGTAATTATGCTTTTTCTGAATAACTGCACTAGATTTAGCTCATGGGCAATGTGAATTATGTAACCATTTGTTCCCCATTTAGGATGGTGGCCAGAAAGCTTGGGGGCAAATCCGTAGCCCTCTCCTGGCAAAGGGGCAGCACCTCATAACACTCATACCTTTTGCATTCCCATCCTTGCTCAGGCTTTAATCTCAAGTTATTTTCTCCTCTGCTTTTCCATTTGCCTTGACTGACTCACATATTTATTATTGTTAACCTGTTGTATATCAGATACTTTAATGTATAGGCTTAAGAAGAGGTTGGCTACAAATGAAATACTGGAGTACAAGTCTTCAATTTTCCTTATGCTAACCTCAGCATTCTTTTCCTAACAGTTTGCCTGCAATGGAAAAAAAAATTTAAATACTTACCTTCTTCCAAGAATAGGCACACACCGGATGCCTATAGGAAATTCATTCAGATATTTCAAAATTTTTCCTGCCACTTGCTTACCTACTAAATACGTTTAATAAATTTCCAATGTCATATCCAAATAATAAAAAATGTTGGACTTATCAACTTTCTTAGCAAATCTTTCAATGCAAAGGTATCCAAATTGATAAAGCTTGACTATAACAAAGCTGACCAGAAGTAACTCTTTGATCTCACAGAGAAAGTATTTATGAAGATTCTCAAACCCTATGAGGAATGGGAAGGAAACTATTCCAAAGCACCACAGGTAGAAATATATATACCACTCAACAAGAAAGATAATTTTTGCTGAACACACATCACTGGAGTGGCCAAGTCCAGTAGGAAGGAAATGAAGGCTCGGGAAGACAGGGACACAGTGTGACAGGTAGCTGAGGAGCAAAGAGTTGAGGAATTTCATATTTCTATTTTCTCTAAAGGAGGTGATGAAGTCATATGCTGATAAGAATGTTATGTTTGTGACTAGTGTTCAGCAATACAATTATAACCAAAAAAATAAAAAAAAAATAAAAAAAAAAAACAAAAAACAAAGCTGACCATAGGCTCAGAAGAGATAGAATTTTATTTTTTCTTATCTGTTCATTGAATTATAGTGTCCAAATTCAGTTTGTTTCAAGGATGGTCATTTAGCAGTATTCCACAAAATGTAGGAAAAGAAAATCTCTGTCCTTTTTCTTTACCTTTGTGTTCTTATAATATTTTTTGTGCTGAGTAAACACCTTTCTTTTTGCATGCGTCCCAAGGATGGTGAAAGGTAGATAGCCAAAACCTTATTTACACCTGGATCCCCGTATGTTTTTGTACTTCTACATCCTGACTTCTTCACATTTTATTTATCGGGCAATGACTCAGACTTCATAGGGGCAAAATAAATATTTGCTGAATAATTGGTAGAGCTGCTACCAAAAATGGGAAATGTTGGAAACAAAGAAGCAATCACAGAAACTGCAGCTGTAGAAATAGAGGAATTGCATGATAGTCCTGCTCTTCTGCTCATAATTCTTCCAAAGAGAGAAAGATTTTGATTCTCTGTACTGACGCTAAAAAACAATATACTTTTGGCTTTGTGTGGTTTCAAAGAAATAATCTAAACAGTGTTTTTCTTATTTTCCTTTAATTCAGAGAAACCCAGACACTTAATGTCATTGTTAAATATTCATTCTTTTAAGTATCTATGTGAGTATTTGCCAAAGCTTTTGTGCAAATATACCAGGTAATCTTTTGACTCATGTCCCAGAAAACCTTTGGTGAAACAAGGTCAGGCATATTGACCTGCAGGCCAGCCTAATGGGGGGAATTCTGGGAAACAGACCGCAGAAACAAACGGGCTGAATAAGAAGTTAGAATGGAGCGATAAGGAACCGATGTCTCTGCTCTCCTCTTGATGTAACCAGTAATATACTGAGCCTTCCTGCAGTCTCCTATTTAACTGAGTGTGGCTAACAGATAAACAAGCCCTTTTAACTATCAGATTTTCCATTTATTCCAGAAAATATAAGATCACTTTTCCATGTCATTCAGTTGACTTATTGGGTTAATGCCCTTCATGCCCTTAAACATATTCTTGTGCCTTTTTTGTGTTACCCACGTATTGATCTTCAAAACTGAAGTCTTTGTTTCTCTTGAGGCTCTTCTGGGATGAAGGAGAACTGATATAAACCAATGAGGCATGGACCTTTTATTTTGTACACCCTACTTTCGTCACCCTGAACTAACAGAAATCAAAATAGACAAAGGAATCAGAAAAGCACATTTCAGACACCATATGCTTTTGGTTGATATTTATCAGAAGAGGCTATTATATTTTCAAGTATATACTGGTCTTGAAAATTAGTTGTATTTGAAATTATTCAGATGATAATGTTTATTTTTCTAGTGTTATCAATCATTTAAAAATTTCTGATGAGTACTTTTAAGACATTTTAACAGAACAGTCTTTGCCAGAAGTTTGTAATCCTTTGCTTCAGGAAAGCATATACACTGTGTGAGTTCTCCTGGCATGGTGATGTAGGATCAGGCAGTGATGTGAAAGGCAGTGCCACAGCAAAAATAGAGCTTTCTGGATTCTGTGCACAAAGAGGAGCCAAGGGAAGCTTAGCTTATGTTGAAATTTGCTGCAGTTATATTTGCTCCTGCTCTGCATGGTCAGCTTACTTCTGATAAGATGTAGAATCCTTGAGTAATTAAATCAGAACCCTAAACTTCTCACCAGAGAGCCTGTCCAAGTTTACAGTGGCCCTGGCCATGTAGGCTGGATTACCTGAGCTTCCCCTTGTCAAACACAGAAGTTCCTCAAAGGCTATTTGTAGGATAATGTGAGCAAGTAAACATGAAGAGAAGCCTGGTTTGCACAATACTTAGCAATATAAATATGACAATTCCTGTTGCTATTTTTGATTCTTACAGAATTACAATAGGAATAAGGAAGCATGGAAATTCTGTGGCTTAAGTGTGCTTAGTTTTGGGGGTGAAGGTAGAGATAAGAGTTGATATGGTTAAAAATAAATGATTCTGTTGCCATGGTTTCCTTTTTTATAAATTCTTTTCAACATGAATGGCTTTTGTTGTGTTTAATTTTAGATTCATGCAGATTTTTGACAAATAAGGATCCCTATACATCTGAGAAATGGTTTTTCAAAAGCTGTAGGAAAAGGTTTTTGGCAGTCTGGCTTAAACATTTCTGAGCAAAATAACCCACAGGGTTCTGGCTTTAGACAACTACCAAAGGAAAATGAATAAAGAGAATTAGAAGTTAGAGAACCCTTAAGACTATGTTTAACCTTCTGATTAAAACATGAGTTCATATTATTGCAACATTTAAGGGCACGTTGAGTATTGATGACTGCCTCTCAGAACCGTAGGAAGACAGGTATCCCTCCAGTGGGATAGCTCTCTTGACAACCAACTCATAAAGGATTATAGGTACAAAATGTTAATTCAGATAAATATGCATTTATTAATATCAAGGTCTCTAATTGTGTTTTCAGAATCTGTGATATACCTCAAATATGATTCAATTTTCTTGAATAGGGTGCCGAGATTACTTATAATTTATACCTACTTTAAAATAGCTATGTCTCACTCTTCAAAATTAATAATAGATATTTCAAATACAGAAAACATAAATGAAAATGAAGAGTTGCCTTTACCAAAGGAATTTTTTTCTTTTTTCTTTTAATTTTATTTATTTTTGACAGAGACAGAGTGCGAGCATGAGCTGGGGAGGTGCAGAGAGAGAGAGGGAGACACAGAAGCCGAAGTAGGCTCCAGGCTCCAAGCTGTCAGCACAGAGCCTGACATGGGGCTCAAACTCACGAACTGTGGGATCATGACCTGGGCCAAAGTCGGACGCTTAACCGACTGAGCCACCCAGGTGCCCCCAAAGGAATGTTTTTCTTATGCATTTATTACAGGGTTGTTTCAATAATGAAATTCCCTGCAACAATTAGAATAAAATCTTATTTTTAAATTATAATGTATAATACAATTTCTATGTAAACAGTGAACACTGGAATGTTTTCGAATGTTTGTTTCAAAACATTTGGGTGGCTCAGTCAGTTAAGGATAAAGGTCCAACTCTCGATCTCGGCTCAGATCATGGTCCCTCAGTTCCTGAGATCAAGCCCTACATCAGGCTGCATGCTGATAGCATGGAGCCTGCTTAGGATTCTCTCTCTCCCTCTCTTTCTGCCCCTCCCCTGCTCGTGTTCTCTCTTTCTCTCTCTCTCAAAATAAATAAACTTTAAAAAAAGGATATACTTAATAGTTAAATGGTTCACAGTATTTTAAATTTGATTTTCACTGTTTATTTTCTTTTTCTAAGGATTTTGAAGTTAATCCTAAGAATCTAATAAAATTAAAAATTTAGAAGTAATAACACATTAAGATACTAAGGGATAGAATTCATTATAACCAAAAGGAAATGAAGAAACCATATTTGTCATTAAAAACTTATTTTTTTAATTCTGTTACTCTGATTTCTATAGTGACTATTTTGTTTATTGTATAGTTAGTGGTTTAGTCTTACTAATTCCATTCTTGCTTATTTAAAAAAAAACTTTGAAAACTCAGAAAATAAAAAAGTGATTCTTGTAGTATTCTATTCCAGTTAAAGATGAAACAGTACTTCTGGGTATTTCTCTTGATTTACTCTAAATTTGAATTTACACATACAGATATTGGAGAGTTTTGGGGAGTAGCAGGGAATTTGATTGTGAAGATATTTCTTTTGTGTGTGTGTGTGTGTGTGTGTGTGTGTGAGTGAGAGAGAGAGAGAGAGAGAGAGAGAGAGAGAGAGAGAGACCTTGCATGGGTGAACGTGGGAGGGGCAGAGGGAGAATCTTAAGCAGACTCCATCCCCAGCACAGAGTCCAATACAGGGCTTGATCTTGCAAACATGAGATCATGACCTGAGCTGAAATCAAGAGTCAGACACTTAACCAAGCCACCCAGGCACCCCCAAGATACTTAATTAATAGCCCAAACAGTGTCCAAGCTGATAAAGTAATTATATCATTCTCCACTTCTCTCTGTAGGTATGAAGGAGCTGCTTCATGTTTTGTAATATTTCTATTATATAACAATTGGACAAAAGAATATTATAAAAATTCAGAGGTTTTGACATTTTCATGGATAGTATACAGCTACTCCTTTCTAGAATTTATCAAGCATCTGCTCTTTCTAGGGAGATGGAATGGTCAAGGACATACTTCTTTGATTTGCTCTGAGCTTTGTTTATTGCTGACTTGGAAAAACAGCTCACCAGGTTTTTCTTGATCTCAGCTTGCCTCTGCCCCAAAGCTAAAAGTCACATGGGCTAAAAGTCATATTGCCCAACCCAGGGGGTTCTGTGGGTACTAAGTTATTTGGCTTTGCCATAAAATTCAAGGTAAATACCTCTGGCTATGGCAGACTAAGATAGACTGGTTTTCCCACCAAGCTTTTGACAAGCTTGACAAAATGCTTTTTAAGAATCTGCTTAAAGGAGTGCCTGGGTGACTTGGTTGAGCATCCAACTCTTGATTGCGGCTCAGGTCACAATCCCAGGGTCATTGGATTGAGTCCCACATTGGCTCCACAATGAGTGTGGAGCCTACTTGAGATTATTTCTTTCTCTCCCTCTGCCTCTTTCTCTTAAAAAAAAAAAACAGTCTGCTTGTAGATTTTATAGAGCTCTCAAGGAAGCCAAATTTAAGGAGCCAAGATCCCAAAGGGAAGAGAAATTCGTTGGAATGAGCCTCACATTTTATGCCACTTTCCCCTTGAGCTATCTGCCTTCCTAATCAACACAGACATAAAGGCTGAGAAATTTAGCAGAATGGGTATATGAAGAGGCAGAGAAGCTGAGAGAGTTTTCTACAGTCTCAAAAGACTGACAACCCAAAACTTGGGAGTCCAGAACCTGAGTTCTGGAGAGAAGGTAAGCACAAAGAAGTGAACCCAGCAATCTGATCAGACCTAGAGAGAAAATAGATGATAAATACAGATACAATACAAATAATAAAGTTATAAGGCACAGATTTTACAATAACTTGAAAAAATATTAGGCAAAATGAAGTTTTTTTTATTAGTGTTATATACCAAATGTGTGTGTCCTCCCAAAACTCATATGTTGAAACATAACCCCCAATGTGATGGTATTATAAAATGGAGCTTTTGAGAGGTGATTAGGTCATGAGGGTGGAGTGCTCATGAATGGAATTAGTGCCCTTATAAAGGAGCCTCCAGAGAGCTGCCTTGCCCCTTCTACCATGTGAAAACACAATGAGAAGATGGCCATTATGAACCAGAAAGTGGCTCTTATCAGATACAAAATCTGCCGGCACTTTGATCTTGGACTCCACAGCTTACAAAACTGTAAGATATAAATCAGTGTTGTTTATATATAAGCCTCTTGTCATAGCTGCATAAATAAACTAGAACAATTAATATTTTGAAATCTATTCAAAGAAGGAAACAAATGACTGACCTCTCTAGAACTAAACATTGTGATAAAATGAAATGGGGAATGCAATAGATATGTGTGATAATAGGTTAGACACAATGGAAGGGAGAAAATGACCTGAAAATTAAGTTCATGGAAAATAATATCCAAATTATAGAGAGAACAAAGTAGAAAAGAGACTAAGAATATGAGACAGATGTAAAAATCGAATATATGTGTAATTAGAGTCCAAAAGGGAAAAATAAGAACAAAAGATAAAGAACCAATATTTAAAGATTTTATAGCCAAGAAGTCTTCAAAACTAATAAAAAATATCAAACTATAGATTCAAAAAGCAATAAGAACCTCAAGTATGATAAATACAACAACAACACACCTAGGTAAATTACCAAATTTTGCTGAAAAAAAAAAAAAAGAAAAGATATGACCTTCAAACCAGCTAGAGAAAAATTATAAGCTTTTACTTACAAGGACCAAAATAACAAATTTCTCAAAGAAAATGAAAATAAAGGAAGGCAAAAAACAATAAAATTACATCTCTTAAGATAAAAAAGAAAAACCTTCCAATCTAGAAATCTATAACCAGTGAAAATATTCTTATAAAATGAAGATAAATAAAAATATTTTTAGACAAACTAAAACTACAACAAATTGTTGCCAACACACATGCACAAAATAAATATTAAAAATAACTTTTTTTCAAGCAAAAGTAAAATTGTAATATATGGAAGCACAGAAACTCAGGAAAGAATAAAAGCAATGAAATCTTAAATATGTGGGTAACCTAAATGAATATTGACTGCAAATAATGATAATAATTTCACCTTATGTGGCTAAAAAGGTTTTATAAAATTTATTTATTTGTTTGTTTATTTATTTTAGAAAATTAACACTATGCCAATATGTTTTATTGTGATAAAACAGTATTATAAAATTTGCCATCTTAACCATTTAGTTTTTATAGAATTTAAATGCATGACAACAATAACTCAAAAGACAAGAGGTGACAGTAAATGGTATTAAAGAATTTTAAGATCTTTATATAGCCTAAAAAGTGATAAAGATTTGATCTATATATTTTTGTATATATATTTTGATCTATATATATTTGTATATATATTTTGATTTCTCATATAATTAGTTAACTCTATGTAACCAAAATTTAAAATTTTTTTTTCAACGTTTATTTATTTTTGGGACAGAGAGAGACAGAGCATGAACGGGGGAGGGTCAGAGAGAGAGGGAGACACAGAATCGGAAACAGGCTCCAGGCTCTGAGCTGTCAGCACAGAGCCCGACGCGGGGCTCGAACTCCCGGACGGTGAGATCGTGACCTGGCTGAAGTCGGACGCTTAACCGACTGCGCCACCCAGGCGCCCCTAACCAAAATTTAAAGGAATAAGTTGGGATGATTAAAAACATTTTATGAAATCCAAAGGATGCCAAAAACAAAAAACAAAAATGAACAAGACATAGAACAGTCAGAACAAATAGAAAACAAAGAGTAAGATGATAGAGTCAATGTGAAATGTATCCATGATTTGCATCACATGTAAGTGGCTTAGTACAAGTGTAAAGCAGTTCAATGGCTTTGGAAAACTGTTTGATAATTTCTTATAAAGGTAAGTGTACCTTTATCCTATGACTCAGAAATTTCACCCAGTTGTATTTCTCCCAAAAGAAATAGGAATACATGTACATATGAATGTATATAATAACCTTATTCATAATATACAAAAACTGGAAATAACTCAATTGTACCTCAACAGGAAAATAGTCATATGGTGTAAATTTACTCAGCAATAAAAAAAGGATATGCTATTTGTATCACATATGTCATGTGGAGCAAAGGAGACTATATAAAAGCTCACAGGCTGTAGAATTAATTTATATGAAATACATATCTAATCTATGGCACCAGAGCTTAGAACAATGTCTATGCAAGTGGAGATTGCCTGTAACGTGACCAATAGAACTTTTTGGGATGATGTAAATGCTGTTTATATGGGTGTTTACATTTGTAAAAACTCATCATATTATATATTTAAGATACAGCTCTGTAAATTTCACTTCAATAAAAAAATTAATAGCAAGCAAACAACAAAACCACACACATAAAGATAAGTGGACTAAATAAACAAAAACAAAGGCCTGTCAGACTGGATATAAAAAATCCCAGATTATTACTGTTTACAAGACACATTATAAAGACACATAAAAGGACAAAGAAAGAATGAAATTAAAAGCATGAAAAAATATATTCTATGCAAATACTAATTCAAAAAAACTAGTACATATAAATTAATAACAAAGTAGAATTTAAGGGAAGAAGTATTGCTAAACATAAAAAAAAGAAGAAGATAAAATTCTAAGTTTATATGTTCCTAGTAATATATACCTTCAAAATATGTACTGCAAAAAATTGCCAGAGTGTAGAGAAGTAGAATGTCATAGTGAGAAATTTTAAATATATAACCCAGTAATGGGAAAAAAAGGAGACCAAAACTATCATTAAGGTTATAAAAACTTTGAACAATACTTTTAACACACTTGACCTAACTTACCTAATTTGCAGCAAAGCAACAGCTACTGAAGAATGAACATTCTTTTTCAAGTAAACATTGTGTGTTTATCAAAACTGGCCATATGCACATCTATAATCCAAGCTGCAAGAAATTCAAAGGATTTTAATCAGACAATATCTTTTTTGACTATAAAAGAAAGGTAGAAATCAGTTTGCATTCCAACCAACAGTGCAAGAGGGGTTCTTTTTCTCCACATCCTCACCAACACTTGTTGTTTCTTATGTTTTCTATTTTAGCCATTCTGACAAGTGTGAGGTGATGTATTGCATTGTAGTTTTGATTTGTATTTCCCTGACGATGAGTAATGTTGAGCATCTTTTCATGTGTCTGTTGGCCATCTGTATATCTTCTTTGGAGAAATGTCTGTTCATGTCTTCTCCCCATTTTTAATTAGATTATTAGATTTCTTGGTGTTGAGTTGTATTAGTTCTTTATATATTTTGGATATTAACCCTTCATCAGATATGTAATTTGCAACTATCTTCTCCCATTCAGTAAGTTGCCTTTTAGTTTTGTTGATTGTTTCCTTCACTGTGCAGAAGTTTTTATTTTGATGTAGTCCCAATAGTTTATTTTTGCTTTTATTTCCCTTGCCTCAGGAATCATATCTAGAAAGATGTTGCTATGGCCAATGTCAGAGAAATTACTGCCTGTGTTTTCTTCAAGGATTTTTATGGTTTGAGGTCTCACATTTAAGTCTTTAATCCATTTGAATTTATTTTTATTGTATGGTATTAGAAAGTGGTTCATTTCCATTCTTTTGCATGTAGCTGTCCAGGTTTCCTAACACCATCTGTTGAAGAGACTGTCTTTTTCCCATTGTATATTCTTTCTTACTGGTGCAACCACTATGGAAAACAGCATGGAGTTTCCTTAAAAACTTAAAAATAGAACTACCCTATTATCCAGTTATCACACTACTAGGTATTTACCACCTGCCCCCTTGAATACAGAAACACTAATTCAAAGGGATATAAACCTCTAGGTTTATAGCAGCATTAATTATAATATCCAGATTATGGAAACAGCCCAAGTGTCCATAGGTTGATGAATAAAGAAGATGTGATACACACACACACACACACACACACACACACACACACACACGAATGTTATTCAGTCATAAAAAAGCATGAAATCTTGCCATTTGTAATGACATGGATGGAGCTAAGAGTATAATGCTAAGTGAAATAAGTCTGTCAGAGAAAGACAAATACCATATGATTACACTCATATATGGAATTTAAGAAACAAGACAAGCAAAGGTAAAGAGAGAGGCAAAGCCAAGAAACAGACTCTTAACTATAGAGAACAGACTGATTGTTACCAGAGAGGAGGTAGGTGGGGGGATGGGTGAAATAGGCGATGGGGTTTAAGGAGGGCACTTGGCATGATGAGCACCGGTGATGTAGGGAAGTGTTGAATCACTATACACCCGAAACCAATATAAAAATGTTAACTATACTGGAATTAAAATTAAAAGTTAATTAAAAATTTAAAAAAATGTTGAGAAAAAAGATAAAAATCAGTAACAGTCAAATCATTATAAAACCACCATATGTTTAGAAATTAAGTAATACATCATCAAAAAAGAAACTAGGGCTTTTACATATTAATTGTCCAAATTGGTTCCACTGTGTTTGAAAACTGATAGTGTCTAATGAAACTAAAAATATACATGTTCATTGATGCAGCAGTTCCACCCCTAAGAATATACTCAAGAGAAATGCATACATATGTTCATCAAAACACATGTACAAAAATGTTTATTGCAACACTATTTGAAATAGCCCGACACTAGTTAATATTCCTCTCAAATGATCATCAAACCATTATAATGGGTAATAGTGGCAGATTCATAATATCCATCCAATATATTGTCATATGAAATGAGTGAGCTACTGATATCTATAACAACTTGGATAAGTATCAGTTTTGAGTAAATAATACAAAAATATACATTCCTTGCCATCTTGTCTATATCAAGTTCTTCTATATGATTTATATTAATATATCAGGATAGTAGTTACCTTTGGGGAAGAGGGAAATTGTTAATGACTATTAGGAGGGCAGAAAGGGGGCTTTGGGATACCAATAATGTTCTGCTTCCTGCTCTAGATTGTGATTAATCAATGTGTTCATTTTGTGAAAATTCATCAAGCTCGACACAGAATTTACACCGCTTTCTGTATATATATGCAGTTGGCTTAAAAGAATGAAGCAAATTCTTTTAAGTAGCCTCAGTAATGGCCAATGTTCCCTTCTTTGAGGTTTTCACTGAATTTTTTTTACAAAAACAAAGGTAATTTTGAAGCTGTTCAATGAATAAAGTGGGTGATTAAACCAAGGAAGGATGGTCAGACCAGAAAGGAAATGCAGTAATATAATGAAATTGATTCCTTCATGAGACACAGCAAATGATCATAACATCATTTCAAAACACAATTTCCAAAAGTATTAATGAATGGAAAACTTATAGGAATAAGTGTAACTGTATGAAATCATGCTATGTGTTCACATAGGTATGAATGTGTGTATTTTAACAACTTTTCATATACACCTTCTCATTTTGACCACTCCAACAGTCTGGTGATCTAAAGGCAACTATTTTGTGAAGGCAGGTATCTTATTATCCATCATTTTAAGCTTCTTTCCTTCTTTCTTTCTTTCTTTCTTTTTCTTTCTTTCCTTTTCTTTCTTTTCTTTTCTTTTCTTTTCTTTTCTTTTCTTTTCTTTTTTCTTCCTTCCTTCCTTTCTTTTTTCTTTTCTTTTTTTGAACAGAGATGGAAGCAGAGGCAGAATACCCAGGCAGTGAATTAGCCAAGGTTACACACAGTTGGAAAGTACTAGAGGCTGAATTTGTCTGGGTCTTCTGATTTCTGTTCATTCTGGAGAGTAATAAAGATATCTGTATCTCTTTTTAGCTTTGAGCTGTTTCCTTGTCTACACTACTCCTTTGTACAATGGTAGCATGTTAAGCCTCTGATCTTATACTTAATTAATACATATTTTTTAGTATTGCAGGGCAGCAGTTTTAATGTTATAAGATCTAGCAATTTTGTACTTAAGTTTGTGTCATCCATGCACAATAAAGTTAATAAAAGCATTATAAAAATCAGTATTTTTCTTGCACCATCACCTCCAATACCTTATAAAATCCAGCTTTTGTTTTTGTGGGTATTGATCTAATTCAATTATTTTGTCATGGAGTATTGTGTAGCTATTTGAATTCAAGTGCGGAGTTCCTCTTTTAAAGTTTGCTGATACAGTTGCTAGTGTTTGGGGGATATCCCAAGCTACTTCTGATGAATTACTCTGTCCTCAGAGAGTTAACTTAGGGCATAGACATATAACTAGCTTCCTTTACAATTCATTTTACATATACATAATCAACAATATTTGTAGGAATGAATGAGTAAATGAATGAATGAATGAATGAATGACACTTTGATTAGAGGAGAGGCTCAGAGGATCCCACTCCTTCAGGATCAATTGGACCTTTGATAGGAGGTATTTTCTCTGTCCTTTCTAACAATTTATGCAATTGTGATGGACAATATCAGATGTGCTCCTGATGCCACACATTCAGATATATGTAGGTGATTCCCATTTTTACTGTTCAAGTTTTATAGTTTTTTGATGCTTTTATTTTATTTCTTATTGTATAGAATCCACACAACCTATGGAAGACAATAGCCAATACGTATTGTGAGAGCCAAAATAAGCTTTAGCAGATGTATTTCCAAAAATAATGTTATCTTGGATTTCTTATGATAGGTTGGGAAAGATAATTATTATTCTTTATCTTTCTTGCCCTGTGTTTACAGTTGTGGAGTTTAAAAGAAAAATGATAGCATATATTTTTATATACAGAGAGCTATGACTAAACAATTTTTACAGAACTTAGACAGTTCTTCTTCCAGCACTTTGTTTTTCTCCAGATTCATTGTATCAGTCTCCAGATTCATTGTATTCATTGTTTTTCTCCAGATTCATTGTGAATAGAATATTTACAGAGCTATGGGCAAGGTTAACATGGAATGGTCCTACAAAATGGAACATGCACTTAACATAAAACCCAGCAGTTGTATTCTTGGGCATTTTTCCCAGAGAAATAAAAACTTATAGCCACACAGACACCTGTACATGATTGTTCATAGAAGCTGTATTCCTAGAGGGCATAGCAAAGCAGAGAAAGGCAGAGAACTGACCTGGGACCAAGGAGCCAGGGGGCAAATAGAGAAACCTGTGCATCTCCACCATATGTGGAGAATTTCTTCTAGTATTTCCCAGACCTAGACTTTTCTTTTAAAAGCAGTATTTATTTTTCTGAAATTTTCACTATATTTTTCAGCTGTCTGTGTATACTTCTGCCTGACTAGGTCTATTGGTAAATATTTTTCTATTTGATATAAACATCTGTTTATAGTTTGTGTTCAGTAAACAAATAACATGTAAACTGTATACATTTCATGTCTTGAGTTTTAATTACAAGTGCTTATTAATCCCTCATGATGAGCAAAGTATTGTGGTTAAGTCTTGCCAGAGATATAATTAACTGGAGCGGGGCAGGGTTCCCTGACCTCAGAGTTATTCATAACCCTGTGCAGAAGATAGAAGTAATTACCAAAAACACCAGCATGTGGAACAGACTTGCAAGGGAGGGGGTGTTGTGTCTTCAATCAGATTAAGATTCTAAATTGCAGTATTGATATCAGGATCCATATAGCTTTAAAATTCCATCACAGTTGTGCAAATGTCTGCATTGGGAGTGCAGTGAGAGATGTGATACTTGCAAATCTCATCCCAGGAATATAGTGAATAGAGCCCTGCCATGGCTTTGCATTTCTGAGGGAAATTAGTTTTGTTCCACTTCCTACCCTCTTCCTGCAGAAATGTAAGGTAGCTCTTGCTGTGCTGTCGCCTCACACCCTTCACACACTGCAGCCACAGCTGGACCACATCAGTTCTTCGGCCTTCATCCCTTCTGCTGTTTTCTGCACATCACAACATTTCTAAAGAAACACACTTACTATTTGATTATTGTTTCCAACAAAATAGAAAAGATTATGTATTTCATCTATCAGTTTTGAAATGGAGGCCACATAGCACATCAATGTGACATGAGAGCATACCCTTTCATGTAAATTACAATTTGTTGTATAGAAGGAAAAATTCAACTGGGATTGTTCTGAAGGCAGTAAATGTACTATAACTAACTTTGCAGTATTTCCATCTGTGAAAATGAAAATAGATCTGCATATCTTCTAAAATATTTATTTAGATTTTTTCTTAAAAACTATGTTTTCTTGAGTTTGATTGTCACTAGCAAATATAAAAAGTGATAGCTTTTTTAAAGGCTGGAACTAAACAAGAATTCCTATTAAATAGCAAGAATCCAATAGTCATTGTTCTTTGTACTCACTTGCCCTGAACAATGACTTTTAAGATGCCTGTTACCTTTGAAAAGTAAAAGGAAGAATCTGACTTATAATCAACATGATTTGCTCAGTGTAAAAAAAAAAGTTTGGCTTAAATAATTCATGCAACACAAAGATGTCAAAAATAGTGCAAATTTTACTTTAAAGTAGATTTGCTTTGCAATCCAACCTAAATAATACCTATATTTTGAGCCTATTAGTTTTTAAGAAAAGATACTGGATATTTTTATCACAGTGTCTCCACAGAATAATACCACTACTCTGCATTTTAAAAACATCTTTATCTTGAAAAAAGTTTGCATATCTTTCATCTCATTTTATCCTAGTTCAGAAGCCATAGAAATCTATCCTGCAGATGAAGAATTGTGACAGAGATAAATGATTTGTTGTCCAAAGTGACATCTGCACAAGGGGCTGGCTACGTGTGAACTTAAGACCCTAACATCTAGGACAGCTCACTCAGGGTGGCCACACCACTAAAGTAGCCAACACATCATGAGTAATAGAAATTTAAAAGCTCACGTCTCTCTGTCTCTCTCTGCAATTTTGGCAGCTGGTGGTCATTGCCTTCTGAAGACGGCTGTGACAGGCATGCTTAAAATTAGAAATTCAGGAAGTAGCTAGAAAGGGCTTGGGCTTATTTTCTGGGGTAGGCGGAAGTAGGGAGGATTCCTCCTAGCAGTATGCTACATTTTTCGTTCCAAAATGACAGCCTTCTAAAGGCAATAAATAACCCCTCCACCTTCATGTTGCCAGAGAACCCTGTCCGCAGCCCAGAGGAGTATACCACAGATAGGAAATGCTAGGTAGGACAAGGGATGGAAAGAAGAGAAGGGGCAGTGAGAGACAGCCAGAGGGCAGGTGATGAGGAACAGGCTGGATAAGAAAATAGTGCCATTTAAGAAAGATAGGGAACTTACAAAGATTGCTAGGAAGGCTAGAAAAAAGCCCTCACGTTGATACTCCTTGAAGAAAATATTGCAGCAAAAGCCTGTGAGCCTTCTGAAATAAAAAGCGGAAAGATCAAGAAGGGTAGGGTTGAGACAAGACCCGTTTGTTATTAACTCACAGATAAGAATAGAAGATTTACGTTCACTACCTAACAGCATATCTGTAAACACTTCATCTAAAATTTTTAATGAATTCTTCAGTCAATGTCCATTGTACTCCATTGTTCCCTTTTTGTTACAAATCCCAAAGAAGTAACTTCAATCTGTTACCCTTTGCCAAACTGCTGATTCTGGGTGGCCTCTGAACAAAGCAGCAGCAAACACATTTTCAAGGAAGAAAAGTAAAAAGTAACATCAAGTCCACTGTTCTTTGGCCCTGGACAACTTTGGAGATGACTTGGTTGCCAGCTCCAGGCTCCTTTATCTCTTTAGTTTCAAATTAGGAAGAAAAACCTGTTCTCCCTGACTGCATTCCTTTTCAAAAAATTTCCTTTCTCATACCCAGATGGTGCCCTTTGAACTTAAAAGCTAAAGAACTTTGTTCCCCACTGTAAATCGTCCCCACAGCCATGTTGCTTTTCCATTTAGCTGCCAAGCTGGGGAGAATTGGCGGTTATACCGGACAATTAGCACTTTGAAATATTATACCACCACATATGTAACAGGTTAGCACAGTGCCTGGACATGAGAGCACTCCACAAATGTTAGTGCCTTCCTTCCCTCTGGGCACTCAACCAGGCAAGGTCTATTTGTGCTTCTGCCACTGGGATGCAGGGAAAGGAAAATGGGGAAGTTGGTGTTTGGTGTCCTAATGGGGAATAGATGCATGGAAAAAAAAGAAAGAGAAGAAAAGAAAAAATATCAAAGAATGCTGTTGGACCCTTATTTTAAACCTCAGTTTTCATTTATGGGTCACTCAGCAAAGCCTGAAAAAATCAAAGGGAGAAAAAGGACAACAGGAAATGGAGATATTAATATTGAAACCCCTGAAAGCAATCAATCACCTTTATCTCTGGTTGTAAAACAATCCACGCTCTAAAATCTCACAGCCCCAAGTTGCATAGACACTAACCAAAGACCTGTTAGTGAACTGTTTTTATTAATAATTAGGGACGGTTGGAATTTTTCCCCAGCATTTTATTTGGTATAATCCAAAATGTTTTCACCTAGGAGAAATAAGCAAGACTGTTATTTATATAATCTGTGAAAATAAGCACTAACCCACTCCTCTAGTCCCTGAATAAAACCAGACATATGGTGGGTATTAAAAAACAAATGTAGTCTATCACAACTTCATAAATTTTCTTTTTTTTTTTTCATGGAAACTCTCACTTTAAAAGAATTTCTCTGCTTCAGGCTCCCTTTAAGAGACGAGTTCTCTAAAACACTACCCATCCTTTCAAAAATCCTTAATCTAGAGTAAAATGACTTCTAAAGGTATTCAGATTAATTTGGGAGTAAAATGGCAGTTTACTAAGAAGCTATTAGTGGGCCTTGCTAACTATTCCCCATAATGGTTTCCTGACCAAAGGAGACCATAACCTCTAGCCTTGCCCTGAGCTAGTAAGTCAAGAGAAATTTGAGCCAGTGTTTACATGGACATACATAATCCAGATTGTTATACAGAAAAAAAAAAAAAGTTGCATTGGATTTGGTTGAGCTTTCAATTTAATGAAAAGAAGGCTAGACCAGGAGTTAAAAGTTATATTAGTTCTCTATATTGGACAGTAAGTACCTCTCTGATTCTTACTTTCCTCATCTATGAAATAGGTAAGAGAATCTATCTATCATTATATGAGAAAACTTCACAACTATAACCAGATATGCATTATTATTCACTGTCACATGGTAGTCATTTAACAAATATACTTTGAGAGTTCCTCCGTCCAAAAAGATGTTATTCCATGTGAATATTTATTATCATTAGGGATAATCAAAATCTCTGATGTTTCTGGAAAGAATAAGAAGGGTTAAATCTCAGGTATTACAAAGCTCTCTTTATTCCTCTGACCTCTAAACCCTTAGCTCTGGAAGTCCTGCCTATCCTCTCCATGCAGACTGCTTGATCTCACTTGGGGTAGGGAGAAAGATGCTTCTAAATTTAGTCTAAGTGGATTTAACATATGGCATTATACCTTCCCAGGTCAAGAGGTCCCAGTGTTTCTGGAAAACTAGAAAACAGGTTTTGCTGGGTGGTAGAAATTGGAGAAGGCAGACCATTCAGCTATTTGGAGGAAAACAGTGACTTGGAGATTTGTTTTTTTAAGCTAAATTTCTAAAAGAAAGCTATGCCTTAATGCTAAAAGGCATCTTGATTTAGGTCTTTGAGATATTTCCCTGATGGCATCTAAGACCTATTAAGTTATTTGGCATCTGGTCCATGTGCCAAATGGACTGTACTCCAAGCAAGTTAATCAGGCTTGGACCTGGGAAGGTATCCTTATTGGATTTGAGGATAAAAATAAATAGAAGCACAAGGAGGGTTAGAATAAGGGTTTTATTATCAAAAGCCAAAGGGTCAAAGTCAGTAAAAACACAAAAGAGAAAAGAATAAGGAAGAAAACAGTGAAATTGAATAAGACTTTTAAATTAGGAATAATTTTTAATAAAGTGTGCAAGCCTTATACATTTCTTAATAACAAAGACATGCCTTTACTTTTAAGTGAGCATGGTGGGTTTTGTAGTAGCAAATGACAACAGTGTGTATTTCTGTGAATCTTAAATACCCATGAGTAAGAGACAGGTATGATCTGCCATATTTTCTTATTGCTTAAGTAGACATAAGGATTCAAAAAGACATAGAACATGCTTTTATATCTGTCATGGGATGTCCACAATTACTAACATTCTGGTAAATGTTTTTCTCCTAGTAGAACCAAAGGTATAAAGGGAGTCCAGGAAAAGAGCAGCTTTAGAGACTGGAGTAGTATAAAATCCAAAATGAAGGTGTGTTTTGGGTCTGTGCAATAAAATGATTGCAGTAAGTGCCATTGGAAACTACGTGAACACTGCCATCTAATGCATTGCTTAAAATCAGCAAGTGAGTGAGACCTTGTGCTAGGAAGCAGGAGAAACTGAAAATATCCGCCTAATTAGGAATGCTGCTATCAAGATTTTACTTTAAATTAAATTGAATGTAGTATTTAAATAAATCCTAGCTCTTGTGCCTTATTTTTCAGCATGCTAAGAGTACTGATTTTCTGAATACCTGCCACCCCTAGCTCTTCTCATTTTCAAAAAAAAAAAAAATAGATTTTTTTATTTTACCAGTAGTGTATAGCAAGGAGTATTTAAGAAATTTCCTATCTGAGGACTATTTTGTAGCTTGGAGAAAATAGGTAATCAAAACCTATCAATTCAAAACATTCAAAAACCTAGAAAAGACCGAACAACGTGTCTTTATTCAATGTGGGATGTGATTAAAATGTCGGATGTTATATTGGAAGCTATCAATCCCATATTTGCATTGTTTCAAGACTACTTAGAAAAAAATTGTTGAAAAACCATTTACCATGAAAAAGGTAAAAGAAGCATATGAACACCCCCCCCACACACACACACACACAATAACAAAACTATCCTACCCCTTCTAGTCTTTACATAGGGATATTTGGGAAATACTTAAAGGTGTATGAACCACTTCTTATATTGGCATTTTGTTCTACTGACTTTACTAAAATCTCAAATGACTCTGGCAAAATCATTTATATAAAATCTATAGGCAAGTAAGTTGAAGTAATCCTGCATTCTTTGGTTTTGCTGCCAGGAAATAGCTGATGGTTATCTTGCTGCAACAATTCCTACCCTGGAGAAACTGAAAATCACATTTACAAAGAAAGGATGAGTAGGAGGCCATGGGCCAAAGGAGAGACAGTGTAGTAAATTTGGTAAGTTTGGGGAGAGTGCACTGCTATAAACTTGACCAGCCTCAGATGAGATCAGTCCTTCATGTCAGTGGAAGATCTTCGAGGGCCAAGGATTTAAAGGCAGTTGTTTACATTGACAGTGGTAGATTGTTAAGAAAATGATTTAGTACTTCACAGAACAGGTGCTCAGTAATTTTTTTTTAATGTTTGCATGTGCAGATAATTATTTGGATAAATAAATAAGTGAATTATGAATTAGTAACATAGAAACGTTATGGAAGTTCAGAGAAAAGACAATTTATTTCTATTAACTTGGCTAAGCTAAGAAGTGGAGGAGAGATACAAGAGTTTAAGAAAGACTAGCATCATCCTGGGTGGCTCAGTCGGTTAAGTGTCCAACTTTGGCTCAGGTCACAATTTCACAACCCGTGAGTTCAAGCCCTGTGTCAAGCTCTGTGCTGATACCTCAGAGCCTGGAGCCTGCTTTGGATTCTGTGTCTCCTTCTCTCTCTGTTACTCCTCCCCTCACACTCTGTCTCTCTCTCTCCCTCTCAAAAATAAATAAAGATTAAAAAATTAAATTAAAAAAGAAAGACTAACATCATTGTGCATAACTCCCAAAAGAATCCAAATGTCCATCACCAGGTAAATGGATAAACAAGACATAGCATATCCATGCAATGAAACATTAATTGGACGTGAAAAGAAATGAAGTACTGATACATGCTATAACACTGATGAAGCCCATAACCACTGTGCTAAGTGAAAGAAGCTAGACACAAAAGGTCATTTATTAATTTTTTCCATATATATGTTTACAAGAATTAAACCCACAGAGACAGAAAGTAAACTGATGGTTGCCTAGGGCTGGAAGAAATCAGGGATATGAAGTAACTGCTTAATTGGTATGGAGTGTCCTTTTGGAGTAAGAAAAATGTTTTGTTTGGAACTAGAAGAGAAGTGGTTGCACACCATTTTGAGTGTACTAAATGCCACTGAACATTCAGTTTAAAATGGTTAATGCTATGTCATGTGAATTTCACCTCAATAAAAAGTTGATTAAAAAGAAGGAAGGATAAAAAATGTAAAGTAGGTTGGATAATTTTATTTGCTGTCAATGGGATGGGCATGCAGCGAAGAGTCACTTCACTGTAGGTTCTTAGTTAGAAGAGCGACATGATCACCTCTATGCCGGGAAGTTTAAAGTAGCTGCAATGTGTGCTGGAGATTGGACCACATAACAAGAAGGGATGTTACCTGTTCATAATTTTAAAAAACTATTTCTGTAAGAGTCTGTAAAGTTCCAGACTCTGCTGGTAGCCACAACATGTATAAAAATGCCAGATTAGATGTCAGATATTGAGAAAGTAGTATGATCTCTTCAAAACCAATTTGTCTAATCCATGTACACTGAGGTATAATTTGCAAAGAATAGTTCCAGTTATTTCTCCTTGCAATTGAGTGCTATTGCCTAAACTGACTAAAGAATACAAGTGCAATAACTCTCACTGAGAGCAGCATAAAAGGCTATTCCATTCATTCATGTGAACAAGGTATTTGAAAGAGCAATCACAACTGTAGGCATATTTCAGTATATGTCCCTGAAAGTTTTAATTATTTATACTCAAATTCTTCTCTCAGAGAGAAGAACAAAAGTATTCCCTTAGCAAATATTATTGAGCATATCCGATGTATCAGGCAGCACAATAGACACTGAGTTCATGAAGGTGAACAAGTTGATCTCACAGTCTAGTTGAAGATAGGTAAACAGGAAATAGTAATGTAATCAAAGTATGAGAGTAAGTCCAGTCCAAACCCCATATGGGAAAAGTCACCTGAAATGGTATGGGATAATGGGCAGTGGGGTGGGGGTGAGAGTTGGACTTTGGAAATGCATCCTCAGAAGAAGTCACAGCTGCAGCCCAGAGGGACAAGACCTTTTAGACTGAGAAGGGCAGGCTTGTGAGCAGAAAAACCACCTAGGTTTCTTGTTCAAGAAACCTGAGAGAGAATCAGTGAGCCTGCCACCAGTGAGGAAGCAAACAACTGCTTTTACCTAAAAACCAACAAACAGGTTTTGTTTTACACATGACAGAAGTTATATTAATGTCAACTAGAAGTATGGTCCTCCATTTTCAGGCCTTACAGTTTGCCTACCTTTTGGTAGCAGGGATGCTAAACTGGGCACCAACTTTGGAAGCCCTCACCTGTAGCTATCCCATTAAAAGGCCTCCTCACAAGACAATATTATTCAGTGATTAAAAGGGGGGAGGGGTGCCTGGATGGCTCAGGTCATGATCTCTTATTTCGTGAGTTCAAGCCCCACATTGGGCTCTCTGCTGTCAGCACAGAGCCCACTTCGGATCCTCTATCTCCCTCTCTCTCTCTACCCCTCCCCTGCTTGTGCTTTCTCTCAAAAATAAATAAACATTAAAAGTCGGGGGGGGGGGTCCTTTGCCATTTGCAACAACCTGGATGGACCTGGAGGACATTACGCTAAGCGAAATAAGCCAGATGCAGAAAGACAAATACCATATGATCTCACTTATACATGGAATGTAAAAATGTCAAACTCAGAGAGTAGAATGGTGGTTACCAGAGACTTGGGGCTGGAGGAAATGGAAATGCTGGTCAAAGAGTTAGTTATAAGTTATAAGTTACATAACGTACAAGTTGTAAGTTTTAGTTATAAGGTGAATAAGTTCTGGGGATCTAACGTACAACATAGTGACTATAGTTGATGCCATGTTTTACAATTGAAATTGTTGAGAGAGTAGATCTTAAGTGTTCTCCCCCCCACACACACACACACAAATGGTAGCTGTGGGAGATGATGGATGTGTTAATTTTATTATAATCATTTCATAGTGTATATGTATATGAAATCATTACACAAATATATACAACATTTATTTGTCAAGTATACTTCAATAAAGCTGGGTTTGTGTTTTTTTTTTTTTAACTCCTAATCCATTCTAGATTCACACTCACTTCCCATATTGTTCAGTGATGTTAAATTTACAAAAGGATTTTTATCTGGTCCCTTTTGGTGGTTCTATCCAGTTTTATTTCTTTTCATTATATTGACTTAATGTTTTAATTAATGAGAAATGTTTATGTGTATTTTTGTATTTTTTTTAAACAAGGAACAGGGAGCAAAATGACATGTTGAATGTGATGAACAGTTTTCAGTTCATGCAGATTAATGATTTCATGCCTAAGGTTTATTTTTTTTCTTTCACCAAGCCCCCAGTTAGCATGGCAATCTATATTAGGAATAAAATGTTATGTTGATAATATCTAAATGCCCTGTTTTAGAAAGATACACAAGTAACTCTGGGGGAGAGTTTATCAGGCCTCTGCCAACTTTTTCATTCAATATCTAACTCCCCACTTCACTGTTGGCCATGGACATGGCACTTATGGTATTAACTATGTTTTTATTTATTTCCTTACTTACCAATTGAAGCTGGTAATAGCACAGTCTCCTACTTGTGCTCTCCATGTAGATTGTGGATGGTTTATTTGCTATCATCTTTGATATGTATGGTTTCTCAGAGAGGATGCAGGAGAGACTCAGATTTAAATAGCCACCATTATCCTACAGAAAACTACATTTTCTTATGATGAAAGTCTGTAATCTAAGTTTTGATCCTGAACTAAGTGAGGAATGCTTTATTCTGAATTGCATTATAATCTTCCAATATTCAAATATAGAAACATTCAACCAAAATCTTTATTTCAAAACTACAATGAGCTACCTGTTGCTCACCTTCTCTGATGGTGGTGATACATTGTTACTATAGCATAGATTTTTATAATTATTGATAAGCTACTATATAGTATAATGAGTAAGCTTAGAATAAGGTAGCCATTCTTAGTTCCCAAATAGAAAGTTTATTTCTTGCACCTCCTAAAGGTGAGAATTTATCTCAACCAAAATAGAAGTTGCAAATAATGTATTATTTCAAACGCTGTAAAAAGTAATTCTTAATTTTTTTCAATAACCTTTTCCTTCTCCCTTACCCCCACCTTCCTCTTTACTTTCCTTTATCCTAAATAGCTGTCCTAATTCTCCAAGAGACCCTTACCTCTTCTGTCCCAACCATTATATCTCTCTAGTCTAGACATTAGAAATCCTAGTTGGGGAATTGTTCATTTCCATGGGGTTTAATCACATTTTTTTTAATTTGGAAGTTGTTCTCACTCATAAAGAGATATTCCTAATATATTAGGAATTTATGGCTACAATCATATAAGCCATGTATTTGGAAGCATAAACATGAATGTAAAATAGCAGATTACAGCCTCTTCACCTATTCTTCCATCTACAAGGAAATAATTTCTGTTACACAAACATTCCCGCTGAGAAATTTACATTCTGAAAATATTTAGTTACATTTCTGTTAGATGTTTGAATATTCTTTTATATTTTCTGCTTTTGACTAATGCTCTTAGAGAAAAATACCTTGAACCTGCTCACCTCATTTTAGTTGGTGCTAAACAGAGTTCATGCCATTTGGTTACACACTTAAGAGCTATACTTACTGAGTGGTAATAGATGCTGCCACATTTCAGCATTACAGAAGACGGAGGGAAATAGGAGAAGCTTTAGTTCTTCTTTCTGCTTTTGTTCATCAGGCTGAGCCTCCCTCCCCTATAGCTGTTCTAGTGTCTCCTTTTCTGCTTCCTTGGTTGCTTAGTTTCTTTCTCCAAAATGTTGGCTGTGTGGCAACAATTACAACCCAAATACTTCCAACCCCTATCCTCCTTCAGAGGGGAAAATGAAGCTTTTCCATGTCAATTACTGATTTATTTCCCGTTGGCACCTATTTCCTCTCTGAGACCTCAAGTTGCTTGGTTGGCAATCACCCATTCATGCTCAGAAAGGCATTAAGTCAAGGAAACATGTGGCATCCTTTACTGGAGGTTTGGAACAAAGCACATAAAATTAAATATCCCACCCTTCAAGTGCCTCAACCATCTCTAGAGAGAGTTTACCCTTCTACTTGGGCAACCTTCTACCATATTGCAAAGCTTCATCTGTTGCTTACTTCTTCTGGCAGCTCCCACCATTCAATTTCTCTTCATTTTATTTGCAGACAATCTTCTGTTTTGCTGTCTCCTTCCAAATCATATAAACATTAGCTCCCAAGGTCAGACCATTAAAATATTTTTTTAAACAAAAGTCTCCAGAGAAAAATTATGCCACTTCCTCAGAGGCAAAAGCAGCTAAGTTATTTGTAATTTTAACTAGCATATTTTTTCCTCTCTGTTACTTTGTTTTATTCAAAAACAGCTAATGTAGTCCTTTATATCAGGGTCATAATAACCAAAGACAGTCCATGAATACCCACAAGCTCTAGAAGTGCTGTTGCAGGAGAAAAGATTTATAAAAACCTAACGCGAGGTCATAGAAAAGATACAACAGTGATGAAAGAATTAAAATATTCATTTTCTGTTCCGATAGAAGCCAGGTCAGAGATTAAAAAAAGGCAACACTTCTCCTTTTCTGTTTCCAAGTTGGAACAGTGCAGAAACTTTACGCTGACTGTGACTAAGTCATTAATTGAACAGTACGCTAAATAAATTAAATAAGCGAGTGCCTTGTAAAAGTGCGAGGCAATCATGGTTATGATTAGGGAAGCTGAGGTGTGGAACACCCAGAGAGAAAACTGACGGAAGTATTAAAGACTCCATATGTGGCCCACCTGGCTGGGCAAGAAATCTGGAGAAGCAGTCAAGTGAGTAAATCAGAAACGTAGATCAAAAAGAAAATTTGAGAGTGAGATCAATGTAAGTGAATTAGAAGGGAGGAAAAACCCTTTTCTATAATGTGACCAAAATTATGAAGGAGCTAAAATATAAGATAATAACAGCTAAGGAAAAAGAGCTGTATGTACCAAGAATCTGAATATTTCCTGGGTAAAATTAGACTGTTTATAAGTCATTCTGAAGTGTGGCAGTCAACATCAGTATGGGTCCTTGGTAGCAAGCAAAATCTACTCAAATTTAAGCTAACAACAACAACAACAACAACAAAAATACAAGAAAGAAAGAAATTACTAAAGGAGATCCAGCATCTCAAAGACTTAATTTGAGGGAGGTGGTCAGAGGGGGGACCTGGAGAAAGAGTCTCAGAAATGGACAGCACTTAGAAAGGGGAGGTAGCCCAAGTCCCACCACTGAACAGCCTGATTAGGATACTGTCTGGTTAACAGTAATCCGAATAGGCACCCAAGACTCCACTCTTACAATGCTTCCATTGCTACTGTGGAAAATTTCTCACCAGTTGTTTTGCCTCTTAAGATTCAACAGTTCAAAGTCTCAGGCATAAGCATTTCCTTACTGAGCTGTGTCACATGATCACTTCTAGGAAGAGAGAGAGAGAGAGAGAGAGAGAGAGAGAGAGAGTGAGTAAATTACCAGGTCTGTAACCACAGCTCAGGGAGTGGGGGAGGGGGATTTCCTCAAAGACAGAAGCCTTTTCTCCACCCTTCCACCAAATAAGACACATCAAATGGCCTCCATAAATACTGAATGTTTGACACTGCTATCAATTTAATTTAGTTGGATTAATAAATGAAAATAGCTAGAATTCAGTTTTCCTGATTGATCTGCTCCTCATGATAAAAGAAAGGAGTGGGGAGACAGGAGCCCCGAGGGCAGTGGAGGAGGGGGCAATAATGTGTAGAGGCAAAACCTGAAGGCTCTTAAGTCCGGGATTTAAATCCCATTGTAATGTTTACTATCTCTGAACGTGGGTAAATTCGTTATATACAGCTTCATATTGGTGGTAGTTAAAGTGGAAATGAGAATGCTATTCATCTCATAAAGTTATTCTGAGGATGGAATTTTAAAATGCATGCTACTTGCTTACTGTGCTGCCTGGAACATGAGCGAGTGCTCATAAAATGCAAACAACCCCCTCCCACTTAGACTTGTGGGGCTGTGCGTGCACTGAAAGCCCAACCACTCTGAACAAATTCTTGATATTTTGATTTCTCTTCCTCCCCAATGCTGAGGAGAACCCTGATAAAAGCCTTTTACATCCAGTGATTTTGACTGCTTTTCTGAGTTGTCTCATCATCTCCCTTTATCCCGATCCTCAATCTCAGGCTGTTACCCTGTAAATATAAGGGTATTCTTGAGTTCCATGTTGGGTTTAAAAAAAGTATCCCTTTGGGGCGGCTGGGTAACTCAGTCAGTTGAGCACCCAACTCTTGATTTCAGCTCAGGTCATGATCCCAGGGTCTTGGCATCAAGCGCTGAGTGTGGAACCTGCTTGGGATTCATTCATTTTCTCTCTCTCTCTCTATCTCTCTCCCTCCCTCCCTCCCTCTCTCTCTCTCCCCACCTCTCTTCCCTGCTTGCACACTCTCTCTCTAAAATAAAATTAAAAAAACAAAAAACAAAAAAGAAAAGTATTCCCAGAGCCCTTTCTAGGACTAGAGCCCTAGTTTTATCTTGCTAGCCACCTTGCCACCAGTATTTAGTTCCCGTTTGGCTGGATGCCACTACCATGAACATGAGCTTGAAAGGCAGGTGATCTTAACTTTGAAACAAGCATTGTCACTCAAAAGGTGTGTGACTTTAGACAAGTTAACTTCTCTCGGCTTCATTGGCATTACCTATATAACGAGGGTGGTAATGAATATGGCACATAAAAAAATGCCTTTGATTATTATCTCAGTAACTGTTCTCAACTATGAGTAAAGAGAATCTTCTGGCAGGATACTATAATAGAAAAAACTCTGCACCTGGCCTTGATTTTCTCAGGAGAGATTGCAGTAAGAAATTAAAGGAAGATGTAACAGAGACTCTGTAAGAAACTAAGATTAAGATCACTCCATTTAGGAACTTTATAAAATCATTGTAAGACTGATGGGGAGAGAATTTTCCTCCAGTCACACCAGCCAGGACTCTGCAGGTCATAATGGAAGGTGCAACCACAAGGTGGCAGTAAACAGGACATTAGTGTATTGAACCCCATCACAGGAGTGTGATTTTATCACAAAATTGCAAGATTGCGGTCTCTGGGATTTGTTCTGTCCAAGGAGTTGTCCCAACCCTGGCTGCACAATGGAATCATTTGCAAAATTTTTCAAAAACACTAATCTCCAGACCCATCTCCAAAAGACTAATGTGTAACTGGATGAAAGGGGGAAAGAAATATAATTTAAAATATACTTTTGCTTTAGCAAGAAAGGGAGAGGCTCAGTGGGTTTAGCATCCAACTTTTGATTTCAGCTCAGGTCATGATCTCGTGGTCATTAGATCAAGCCCCATGTCAGGCTTTGTGTTGACAGCACAGGGGCTGCTTGGGATTCTTTTTCTCCCTCTCTCTCTCTGCCCCTCCCCCAAGTGAGTGTGCACTCTCTCTCTCAAAATAAATAAATATTTTTTAAAAAAAAGAGAGAGAGAGAGAGAGGAAGGAATTACTGTCCTGGGGAGTTACTGTTTGAGGTCATCCACGTCATTTCTCTTCTTCTTAGAAGTGCCCTGAAAATCCTAGATACGTTCTTGATAATTTTGATGTTTATGTGCTCTAACAGCTCAAAACCTTTACAATCAAAGAAACGATTCCTAGAGTTTAATCCAAATCCCTCCTGTTGAAAGCTAAACTTCATTCTAGTGTTTAGCTCAGAGGAAACAAGAAGGGCTCACAAGACTCGGATTTTACCCTTCACTATCCTTGAAGTGTCATACCTCGGTTTACATAAGTGAGTTTCTTTTGTGCTTAATGCCATTGATTTTCTGCTTTCTACTGATGTGTAGTGTGACTCAGCTTACAAGCAATTTGGGGCAGTACCTTCTTGTTGTGAGAGCCAACATTTTGTTGTGAGAGCAAGCTTCTCTGGCCCGAGGGCTATTATGGGGATGGGATGGCAGGTCCTAGCATTTGACCTCCACTCAGAGCAACCATTACACTGGCCTTGGGCCATAGGCACCTGGTAGTAGCCTGACTTCATCAAACCTTTCTGCCAATCCTGGGAAATGAAAAACGAGTCTTTGGCAATCTTCAGTCTGACTCAATGTACATTTAAGCCAAGGTATAAAATATAATAGTCACTGTTACTGAGAATCTAGTATATGCCAAAGATGTTGTAACAATTAAAGGAGAAATTTATGGGCAGAGCACACTGCCAGGAACATAGTAATCTCAATAAATGGTGATGAGTATAGGCATTATTGCTGATCCCAAAAGTGGCCTTGAAAGGATGACACGATTTTTCTCCTTTTACAAGGATGAAATTAAGGTTCAAAAAGGTTCCATAACTTGCCCAGGATTATGCTGTTCATATATGGCTGAGCAGCCATTTGAACAGAGGGAAATGTTTGAACAACAGAGCCTTGCCCGGGATTGAGAGAGCAGAATATTTGCAACTGTCTGTGGTAGTCTCCCATGATTAGAAGGGGGCTGAGTGGAGACTACAATGAATTACTTCCTTTTATTTTGCGTAGGATCTCAAACCACTTAAAATTAATCCTCCAGTAGACTACTGGTTCTGTGTTGTGCATGTATGTGTGCAAACACATACATGGGTGTGTGTATGTGGATGAATATGATTTACTGGTTTGGTGGTAATAGTAGAGAGAGGCAGGTGATTAATTGAATTATAGCAATAGCACAAACTGATCACATTCAAAGAGATTAATATCATTCATTTCAGTTCTCTAAGTAGTTATTATCAAGGGCATATTATGTGCTTGAAAGTAAGTGGTTAAGTTCCTTAGAGAATATAAAAGAAGAACATGGCAGAATCCCGCACTCAAAAATCTTTGGTTTAGTTAAAACTCACTGTGAAATAGAGAATCAAAGAATATAAGAATTTGTTCGTTAAAGTGCTAAATTAAACATAAAAGTAAGTCCCAAAATGTATAATAGGTTTCTTCAGGATGAATTGAGGGCAAGGAAAAATTTTTCAGGAAACACGATGGGGGAACATCCTGGATGCCCTGAGGGACAGAAATGGGATGGCCCATTGGGAACTGCTCTAAACTCTTAAAGAGGAGAAAGGAAGGTACAATGAAAATGGCATTAGAGAAAAATTCACCAGGGAGCCATGCTCAGTTTCCTTGGTGCCAAGCCAGTAGACATACATATGCACCTGCACCCATGCATTCATATATGTTCAGAGAAACACAGAGATAGAGACAGAGATCATTTGCTTACTTGCAAAACTCCTATGGCCATGCTAAGTCTTCAAGAAGAATTATTGAATATGACAATGGATACTTTCAAAGGCAGGAACAGAGCACCAACCTTCAACTCTGGTTTTCAGTTAGGGTAGACCATGTAACCCTGGTTTAGCCCCTTCTGGGGAATGTACTCTAATCCCATCATTCATAACATAGGTATGATTTTCCATTACCAGCAAACAGAGAATATCAGGAAGTTTTTTGTCCACACACAGAGATCCATGTGGTTAATTAAAGAGGAGATTTTACCCCCAGAAGCATAAGGCAATGGGGTGAGAAAGCTAAATCTCTTTGATGAAACAAAGAAGTTCAGACAGCTTTGGGGTACCTGGGTGGCTCAGTTGGTTGAGCATCCAACTTCAGCTTAGGTCATGATCTCACTGTTCATGAGTTCAAGCCCTGTATCGGGCTTGCTGCTGTCAGTGCAGAACCCACTTCAGATCCTTTGTCCCCCACTCTCTGTCTGCCCCTCCCCCACTCACACTCTGTCTCTCAAAAATAAGTAAAAAAAAAAAGTTCAAACAGCTTCATGTGCTCCATAGCTACCAAAAAGGAAGGGGGCCAATCTTCTTTTCCTACTGTCAGACCTAAAGACCTAAAGTCTTCTTTAAGGAATCCATGACACCCTACTTAATTAGAATAAATCTTCCCTAAATTGCAATTGGCTTCATTTAATGAGAAAAAAAAAAAAACATATTAGAATTACTCTCTGGGGGAGGGGAGGATGTGAAAATTGCCAAAGAATGGTTTTAATTTTAGAATACCAGGAAGAATTTCACACAGCAGCAAACATAATTTCACTAAAGCTGCATGAAAATATTACATACCTAAACAGCTATAAATCTTTGTTTATAAAAATAATAGTAAATGCAGGACTCCTAATGAATAAAAATGAATTTTAAATCTATATTCAGTATTGGCTTGTCTGCTAACAGCTTTGGTCTAAATCTTAGTTAATGACCATCTTGTTCAGCTCCAAACCATGTGGGTTTGCTCTTACCATTTTTGGTTTACCAAATATGAAAGCAACCATCTCAACCACCATAAACAAAAGGAGATGTGTCACTCTGAACCTCAACATACCTCATGACAAACTAGAAGCTTTGGCAGACGGTAGTGGTCTGAGACTTCACAATGTAGTTGATGCCCCTAAGATCACTCTACCCTTTGCTGCTGCTGCCACAGATCAGTAGGGTCAGCGCTGGACAGGGGATTTCGGCCAAGAAATGGAGCTTAGAAATGCTAGACAGACAAATCCCCTAGAGTCAATCCATTGCCTCCAGTGATTTCACGACTTCGGTTTGACAGTTTCTAGAGAAAGAGAAGCTGTCACTTCAAATGACCCCTGGCCAATTTTTACTGGTCATCTTGAGCTTCTTATAAAGTTGCTCTTCTAATTGTTCATATAAGAAGGGAGCAGAAAAGTAAGCTATAGGTTGCAAAACTAAGGGATGGGCTTTGCTCCTTGTAACATGGATAAGAATCATGGGAAGCAGGGAGCTTGGATAATTGGACAGTAGAATGCTATAGAGCAATATTATACCCATATGCTTGTTCTAGTGTAGACATGTTGGCTAGTATTGATTCATTCTGAAATACACATCCATCCCTCTCCTTGCAGGGGCAGAAAGGATATGCCAACCTAGCCACGTGGAATGAGGGATGCCCAGTTTGTCTGCTTATTTGCTTTGGTGTATTAACATATTAGAACTAATCAAACTGAACAAATTACTACTAAATCTACAAAGGAGACGATATATATCAATTGTCACATGAAATCATTTTACCTAGATCACACTAAGTACCATTTAGTAAGTTTTACATTCCATTGTCCTCAATTAAAGGATGGGGGGGGGGGTTGGGCTAACAGTGAGACTATCAGTTCTCTATACTCAGAAGACAGATGAACAAGAAATAATATGAGGGCATATAATACCCAGCACTAAACTGGGCCTTATCAGGAATAATAAGGAAAAACATAACCTAAGTGTTTGGCTTTTTTTTCCTAATTGAAGAAAACAGAACACAAACCAAATGCAACAGCAAGATCACCAACAGACTCCACTTCCCTCCATTCAGGTTATGTTGCATTTACAAACTATAATTTGTGCTACAAGGCAATATATACACTCCTAAAAAATAAAACTCACTTCCTGTAAACCATATATGAAAAATAACCAAAGATTATGCCAAAAAATGGGGTTATGGGCAGACCACTCACAATCTATGCAATTCATAACAAGAATGCTAACAAAACAAAAACAATCTTAATAAAAATGCTAGCTCTGCTAAAAAGACATTGATATTCCTAATAAAGAAATACTAAGTGAAAGTACATTGATAGAGGGAATGTAAGAATGAGTTAAGGCTTCTGAGTTGTAGAAATAAGATCAAAATGTACAAACATTGGGGGGAATTGCAAGATAGGAACTCCTAGGACAAAGCATGTGGCCACACTTAGTCAAGAGGAAGAATATAGGATGATAAACATCATGTACAGGACTCTATACAGCCACTATGTTCATGTATTTTTCATTCAGCTACTATCCTTTCATGTGTGAAACACACTTGATATGTGTCAGTTTTGGTGTAAAACATTAGTATGCTGGGGCAAATCATACATGGACCAACCTATGGGATTGATGCATTATAAAGACATCCTTCCTCCATCTACCCACCATGTATAAGCCAGTTTTCAATACAGAAACAAAAGTTTTAGTAGAACAGACCAAACATTATGATTTATTATATTTTCTTACCCAAACCCTCATTTAACTTCATATCAGTTTCTCCCATTATTACTAAGGGTGTTACCAATATCTGAATGTCCCAAGCTTGAACTGCATTTTTTTACTCCATCTTACTTTTAAATAGCAATTTTCAGGGGTGCCTGGGTAGCTGAATCACTTAAGCACCTGACTTTTGATTTCAGTTCAGCTCATGATCTCACAGTTCATGGGTTTAAGCCCCATGTCAACTGCTCTGACAGCATGGAGCCTGCTTGGAATTCTCTCTCCCTCTCTCTCTGCCCCTTCCCTGCTCATGCACTCTTTCACTCTCTCAAAAATAAATATACTTTAAATATATATGTACATAGCAATTTGCAGAATATTTCATTTATTATAAATTCATACATCGGCATTCAGGCCCCTCTCTCCTGTCAAGGTATGGTTGGAGAAAGAAGAACTAGCCAGAGGGGGACCAAGATATAGGAGTGGGGTAATTCTTGTCTGCTCTCATAAAAGTGAAACCAGTTAGATCTGGAAGTCATGATGAGTTGGGTGGAGAGGGAGCAGACACAGAGCTCTTTAAGAATAACAAGCGCAGGGGCGCCTGGGTGGCGCAGTAGGTTAAGTGTCCGACTTCAGCCAGGTCACAATCTCGCGGTCCGTGAGTTCGAGCCCCGCGTCAGGTTCTGGGCTGATGGCTCAGAGCCTGGAGCCTGTTTCCGATTCTGTGTCTCCCTCTCTCTATGCCCCTCCCCCGTTCATGCTCTGTCTCTCTCTGTCCCAAAAATAAATAAAACGTTGAAAAAAAAAAAAAAAGAATAACAAGCGCATGGGGCATCTGGTGGCACAGTCGGTTGAGCATATGATTTCGGCTTGGGCCGTGATCTCTTGGTTTGTGAGTTTGAGCCCCACCTCAGACTCACTGCTGTCAGCCTGTCAGTACAGAGCCTCTTTTGGACCCTCTGTCCCTCTCTCTCCACCTCTCCCCCACTTGGGCTCCTCCATAATAAATAAATATTAAAAAAAAGAACAAGTGCAAATCTTGCCAGATTATCTAAGGGGCTACGTGGAGAGTGGTGACCACCATATAAGAACAATACAAGGCAAAGGCAAAGTACCAGGAAAACAAAGATGAGAATAACAGTAGGCAAAGGGGAAACAGTCTGGTCAGGACTCCTCCATGATTTACATGAAATCCAAGAACAAGTTTGTGTGGGAAGGTGGATTTTATTTTAGAAAGCTCAAAAAGGATGAACAAAAGGCTGTACCTGCCTCTTTCCTTCCTGAATTGACTGCAAGCTGACCATCAAAATCTGATCACTCTCTTCACAGTGTAGAGTTATCCTGAGCGTGTCCCCTCCTAATTACAGACTATATAACCTAGGTTTACTTACAGTTAGGTGTGGATTATGACTACACTGTGGCAAAGAAATACATAGAAGTCATGGATGCTGTTTCAGCCTCACAGTGAAATAAAGCTGTGCCTTAAAACCATAAATGTATTTGTTCCACGCTCCCTCTCCCGTTCTTTTTTGCTGCAACCCAGACATGGCAGCAGTCCAGCCTCTTGATTGCTCTGTGGGATCCTGGAACATGAAATTAGCAGAAACCTGGGTAGCAAATAACTTCAAGGAGTAGAATTGCCCTACTGACCTACAAATATTACCTGAGAAAGAAATTATCTCCTGTGTTCTTTAAACCTTCATCCCTTGGAGTTTAGCTTTCTCTCAAATAATACCCCTTCTATCACATTCAAAAGTCTGTTTAGTCATAACTGTCAGTTAATGTTCAACAAATGTATTATTTAAAAGGTAGCTTTAAATATTCAATATCTTCTCATTTCTGACCAAAAGGAAGCAAATCTCTATGTACCTATTGTAAACAAGCTTTCATGAGCTGTGCTTTCCAAGTGATATGTTTTGTTCAGAGGTTCTTGAACATATTCAGCTATTCTAAATTATTGTAATTACAATTTTTGAGGAGGAGGATATGACAAAGCAAGTTCCTATTTCATTTGGAAGACTAAATCAGCTAGAATACTTAGAATTTTTTTTAATAAAGAAGTCTTAGAAATATTAAAATGTTCTTTATAAACTACAGTAGTTTTTAAAAGGGAGGTACTGGGGCACCTGGGTGGCTCAGTCAGTGAAGCATCCAGTTTCAGCTTAGGTCATGATCTCACTGGTTCGTGAGTTCGAGCCCTGCATTGGGCTCTGTTCTGACAGCTTGGAGCCTGGAGCCTGCTTTGGATTCTGTGTCTCCCTCTCTCTCTCTCTGCCCCTCCCCACTCATGCTCTGTCTCTCCCAAAAATAAACATTAAAAAAATTAAAAATTTTTAAAAAATAAAAGGGAGGTACTGGTCAGGGAAGAGATAGAGACATGAGACATGTGAGACATGTCTCACGTGAGACAGAATGTATACACACTTAGGTATAATTATAGGTAAAGATGGCACCTCTAATCAAGAAAAAGAGAAATTATTATACAAATTGCATTGGGACTAGCTCTCTGGAAAAAAAAGCAACTAAGTTCATCCTTATCTCTTAGAGCAAAATTATTTCCACACCAACTAGAGGCTTAAGTGAAAAATAAATATATAAACTTCATAGTGAATATCTAAGAGAATATTTATAAGTGAATATTTATCTCAAAAGAATTTTTGAGAATGACAAACAAAATCTCCAGAAGAAAAAATAACAATACATTTGACTGCATACAAATTTTAAAGTTCCCTACCAACATTTTTTCAGTTCAAAGAAAAATGACAAAACTAGGAAATTGTATACAAAAGATATCAAAGTCCTTAAAACACATAAAGTTCTTACAGGTTATAAAGAAAAACATACCAATAGAAAAATGAATAAGGGATTTGAATAATCAAGTCATAGAATAACATATTAGAATTGACTGTGAGCATTATTAGTGGGTTTAGGTTCCCTTAGCAATTCGAACTTTCAAATCAAAACACAAATAAAGAGGCTCTATTTAAACTATCAGATTGGTAAAGAAGCACATCCCACTAACAGAACTCCCAAACTAGGAGCTGCATGCAAATTAAGGTTTATGAAACACTCCCCACCCACTTGGACCACCTGTGCCAGGAGCATCTTTTCCACAGACTTACAGGCTTTCTGACTGTCCCATGTGCTCTGATCCTCAGGGAGTTCATAGATGTGCCTTTATTCACATGTACAGTTACCAGTGACTTTTTCTGTTCATGTCTGAGATTCTAGATCTTTTTGGTGCTCGTATCTTTAAATATGATCATGCACATAAAAATATCACCCATCATCAAATAATGAGTTCCTTTTTTGTTAGAACTAAAAGACAACTCTGTAAAGGTTTCTTGCTTATTAGGGAAAAGAAGGCTGGAGAGGTGGGGGTGCAGGCAGGATGAATTTCATGTCCACAGGAGAACATTGTTAATGAGGTCACCTCTTCTTGAATGTCCTTCCCCTTGCTTTATCTTCTCTCTGGATCATCTGCCTGCAAGACAGACTCTCCTTCTTTCCAGATTATCTCCCCATATGACACTGCATCTAAGCCATT
The DNA here is from genome assembly GCF_018350155.1 of Leopardus geoffroyi. Classification (NCBI taxonomy): domain Eukaryota; kingdom Metazoa; phylum Chordata; class Mammalia; order Carnivora; family Felidae; genus Leopardus; species Leopardus geoffroyi. Next base: position 63,444,749 of record NC_059326.1, read on the forward strand.
TCCTATTTTCTCAGGATAAGCAAATCAGACATTCCTACTAATGAGGCAGTGGGTGCATCTTCTAACTTTTAGGGGAAAAAATGTCTTAATGTAAACAGATAGCTCTAGTGGAGTTGTTTGTCAGCACTGTGACAGGTTTCAGCCCTGGCAGCAAATGGGAATCACCTGAGAATGGCACCAAACAGATTTTAAAACATCAAAATGGCCAGGTCTCATACAAACCAATGAACTCAGAATATATGGCAGTGGGGCTGGGACATGCATTTGTTGTTGTTGTTTTGTTGTTCTGTGTGTCTTTTAAAGCTCTGGAGGTGATTCTGGTGCTACTGTTCAGTGAGCTCTGAGTATCAGTCCTAGAACAGTGGTTCTCAAAACATGGTCCCCAGAGCAGCATCAAGATCGCCTGGGAACCTGTTAGAAAATGCAGATTCGCAGGCTCCACCCCAAACCTACACAATCGGAAATATCCAGGGTGGGACCCAAGACTGTTAATAATACCTCCAGGTGATTCTGACATGCACATCAAATTTGAGAACCACTGCATTAGGACGTTCGGCGACCTGTGTCCAGACACTAGGTATATAAAAATGAAATAAAGGTTAAAAAAATATAATTTGGTGCGATAAGAATCATTAAGGAAGATTAACAATGTATTATGAAAGACCAGATGAAGAAACTGTGAAGCCTTATTGTGGGCTTCTCACACAACCTTTTAAGCAGCCTTTAAAATCATAACGTGGTCCTAAGATCCGACCTTGACCATGGATAAGGCCATGTCAGATGAGCCATCAGACCACAGACTGGCAATTTTAAACCCAAATATCTTGTTTACTTTCCGTCTTTTGATGAGAGATCAACCACCGCAGTCAAGCACAGTGCTCTCGAGATCAAGAGGAACAGTGGCAAGTTGCATTTTCTTCTGCAGCCACTGTTCTCATCAGCTCTACCCCACTCCATTCCCAGCATCTTGCCCAGGAGTTGACCATTCAAATTTTGGCAAATTTAAAAGCTCTGGTTCAGCACTGAGTAAGTGATCAGTGTCTAACCGAAGCCAGATTCCGACAGAACACACACACACACACACACACACACACACACACACACACACACACTCGACACCCCCCTCCTCCACCCCGTCCAGGGTGTGCGCCGCAGGGACTCTGCGCAGCCCAGCTCCTCCCGCGCAAACCAGAAGCAAGAAAAGGAACAAGCGAGAAACAAGAAGCAAAGGGGCTATCTGCTGCTGCTTTCCTGGAAGAAGCTTCCAGAGGGCCGCGCCACTTCCCCGGTCGCTTGCCGAGGCTCCCTCCGCGACTGGGCGTAAGTCTGTCGCCGCTGCCGCGCGTGTCCTCAGCGAGGGTGCAAGTGCCCAGCCCCAAGCCATGGGGGCCAGGAAACGCGGGGACCTGCCCTCGCACGGGAACAGACGGTCAGCGTTCGGAACTGAGCCCGGGGTGTGGTACGCCCAGTCCCCTGGGGGAGCAGCAGCCGCGCGCTGGCGGCCCCCGCTGGCGAAAACCCGCCTGCTCCAGCTCCACTCGCCGCGCCCGGACGCACTGCGCAGAGCGCCAGGAAGCAGGGCGGAGGCGCAGCACTGTGGGCACCCCTCCTCCCTGGCTTGCCCCACCCCCTACCCATTCGTCCGCGTTCTCCACTTCGCTCGTCCCTCCTTTTCTGGACCCTTCTGCAGCTCTCCTCACAGACACTGATTTTTAATAGGGGGAGGGAGGCGCTGCCCTGCTGGACTTTTGACCTTAGGCATTCCAGAAAGCACCTCCTAAGTAGGGTTTTAAAAGAAAAAGCAAAGGCTCATGTTGCTGGAAAGAATCAACGGAAGTTACTTTAGCAGTCTACCACCCCCCCACACATACACACCCCTACAGTCGCACCTGAAAACAGTCCAAGAGCATCACCAGCGCTGAGCAAAATTATCAAGTAGGTAAAATAAATATCCTTTTTCTGAGAACACACAGGCACATCCTCTCACACCCCTAACAGGCACAGGCACGAGGACCTGTATGTTCTGACATTCTTGTGCCACTCGGTGCCCTCAGTAGTGGCATCAAATGCACTGTAGCTTCCTCCGTGTGCCCAGGTTCTGCTAGATTACTGGAGTATATGAGACTGTCTTTACTTGGACTAAGCCAGTCCCTGAGGCCTTACTGTGTGTTGGAGGGATAAGGATGAACTCGGGTAGTAAAAGGGAAAATGTATACCTGTGCCTTGAAAGCATGTCTTAGTTCATCAGGTATTACCTGGCTCACAGCATTGGTTTGCTGGGGAAAGGATACTTGGTGTATCTATTGGATAAGGGAGGGGTCCAGCAGGGCCAGAACAATGGCATTTAGGCCTGAATGCATGTAATAATTATCTAGGAGACAAGGAAGTGTGATGCAGGGGTGTGTGTGTGTGTGTGTGTGTGTGTGTGTGTGTGTACAAAGTACCAGGATTGGGGCTTGGATATATATCAACCATTTTAAAATGTAAAAACCGTTTTATACTCTGGAACAGGCCTGGACATAATTTGGGTTTTGTTTGTTTTGATGTTTGGTAATTTCTTAGCTGATTCTAAGATGTTGTCATGATTCAGAGCCACTACATTAAAGCAGTTCTCAACGTGTGGCTTCAGGACCAGCAATATCACCATCACATGGGAGCATGTTGAAAATGCCAGTTCTCTTAAAAAAAAAAAAAAAAAGGCAGAGGGGGACTGCGCCTGGGTGGCTTAGTCCATTGAGTGCCAACTTTGGCTCAGGTCATGATCTCATGGTTCCTGAGTTCAAGCCCCACGTAGGGCTTGCTGCTGTCATCACATAGCGCAATTCAGATCCTCTGTCCCCCTGTCTCTCTGCCCCTCCCCCACGCATACTCTGTCTCTCAAAAATAAACATTTTTTTAAAATGCCAGTTCTCAGGGGCACTGGGTGGTTCAGTCAGTTAAGCATCCCACTCTCGATTTTGGCTCAGATCATTATCTCAGGTTCATGAGTTCAGGCCCCACATCAGGCTCTGCGCTTATAGCACAGAGTCAGCTTGGCATTCTCTCTCTCCCTCTCTCCCTACCTCTCGCTCTCTCTCTCAAAATACATAAACGTAAAAAACAAAAAAAAGACATTAAAAAAATGCCAGTTCTTAGGTCCCACCCCAGATCCACTGAATCTGAAACTCTGGGGCTGTTTCAACAAGCCTCAGTATTCATCCAATATTTGGATGCATGCTAAAGGCTGTGAACCATTAGGGATTGGCTGGTCTGTACTGCCCTGAAAGCTGAGAATGATTTGAATATTTTGAAAGCGCTATAAACAAAAAAACAAAGAGGACTATACAACAGACCTAGATGGACCACCAAACTAAAAATATTTACTATAGCACCCCTTCCAGAAAAACACCCCAATCTAGACTAGACATTCACATGGTGAGGGACTCTATACCCACCAGACACTGGTAGTATAAGGGCACTGAGAAATTTTGTGGAAGAGTGAGGTATTGGCCATTGCAGGGAAAAGACAGGATAGGAAGCTATCAAGAGTAGAGGGAGGGAAATCATTTTATTCTAACTCATGTGAAAGACTGGGCTTTGCTTACGGGATGTACCAAAAGGTCAAAGTAGGATTTCCCTCTTTTTGCAGATATGTGTTATTAATTGGCATTAAGCAAAAAGACATATAGGGTAGCTCTTATATATGGCCTATCTGAGCCACAGCAGCCTTCCAAGTGGAATATTAAGTCAGCCCATTCTAGATTCAGCCCCCACCCAGTTTTCCTGGGTCTATGTGAGGGTGTCTGTTTGTGAGTTTGTTTTCCTAAGCTCCTTGGGGACAGAAAATAAATGCTGTATTTATCTTCGTATTTATCACCTGAGCACCATGATAGGCACACAAAATGTACTTAAATGTGTACTTATTTGAGGTGCCTGGGCAGCTCAGTCAGTTAAGTCCAACTCTTGATTTCAGCTCAAGTCATCACCTCATGGTTCATGAGATCAAGCCCCATACAGCCCCATACAAGCCCCATACAAGTCCCACACTGACTGCATGGAGCCTGCTTGTGGTTTTCTCTCCCTTTCTCTCCTCCCCTCCCGCCCCCCATAAATAAATCATCATTTTAAAAAAATGTGTACCTACTTAATAAATGCTTGTTTGTTTAATTCCTACTTGTGGTTTTTCCAAGTTGTAGCACCAATTTTCCACAAATGTGCTAGGTTAGGTATTTGGAGAGACTATACCAACTGTTTTAAAGCGAAGAGTCTGAATGACATGAAGGCTCCAGGACATCCAAAATAGTAAGCATTAAATATACATTTTTGGGGGGCACCGGTGTGGCTTAGTTGGTTGGGCATCTGACTTTGGCTCAGGTCATGATCTGACTGCTTGTGAGTTCAAGCCCCGCATCAGGCTCTGTGCTAACGGCTCAGAGCCTGGAGCCTGCTTCACATTCTGTGTTTTCCTCTCTCTCTCTCTCTTCCTCCCCGTCTTGTACTCTCTCTGTCTCTCAAATATAAAAAATAAAGAAATAAAACATAAAAACATATATTATGTATTTTCTTGTATTACATACAATGTGCTATTATATATAATAATATATTGTTTATTTTATTATATATAATAATATATTGTATATTTTATTATATATAATATATTGTGTATGTTATACATTATATATATATTATTTTTAAAGGAAATAATGTCTGTCTTTTATATAATCATGCATCCCTGCATAAAATGGTGTATGTCTTTAACCACTCAAAATAAATATTTCATTGGAGAAGTTTATTGTTGGTTAATGTTGTCAGTGCTATTTTTTTCACCTAATAAGGATCACCTCCCTGTTCACCATTCTTCATTACATTAGCAAACTAAATGTGTATGCTTAGATTTCAGTTTTAAAGATCAGAATTATAGCACCCATTTCTATTGAATGATGCTATATCTAGGTCCTGGCTGACAGCCATTACTAATACTACTTGGCTGTGGTGAGGCTAAAATGAATTCTATTAAAAGAAAAAATCCTAAATAACAGATATGTTCACAAGTTGTTCTCCACTTAGCATTCAATCTGTTCTGAAATATGTGATTCTTTTAATCCGGAATTAATGTAAAATGATTTCATTTCAGCACGGTATTATGTATTTTAATTAATTTATTTACTTTTAATTGATCTATATAGTTGACATACAATATTATATGAGATTCAGATGTATAACATAGTGATTTGACACTTATATACGCTACAAAATGCTCACCATGGTAAGTGGCATTACCATCTGTCACCATACAATGTTATTACAATATTGTATTCCCTATATCCCTATATTCCCTGTGCTGTATGCCTTGTGATTTATTTATAGCTGGAAGTTTGTACCTCTTAATAAGCTTTTTTTTTTTTTTTTTTTTTTTTTTTGGCCAAAATGCCATATTGAAATTTGGGAGAAAAGCAGTCATTTTGAGAGTGGGTAGCTGTTTTGAAGAAGAAGAAAAAAAAATGCCATTGATTCACCATCAAATGTTTGTTTCCTCAAACTTAATCCTATTGGAATTAATGGTCATGTTTCAAGGTCACTTCCTGCCATCCAGACATCTTGCCCTTAAATTAAGAACAGGTGTAGCAACACCAGCATAATCTACTACAGTGAAACCTTGGTGTTTTAAGATCTACACATTCAGCACTGTCAAGTGTAGAGTACCTAGGTAAATCCAATTGGGGGCAGCTATCATATAAAGTCTCATTTATGCCTGCAGTAAAAACACAACTCTAACCTGTATTTTCAGCAGAAGTGATTTTTAAAATCTACTGAATGACAATATCCCTTCATGAAAATAATATGTACGATGAAAATGTAGGTTGAAGGTGCCTAGGAGGTTGATGCTGAAAATAACATATTTTGAGCATTAGTAAACAGCAAAAGTTACCAATAAAAGACTTTGAAGACTGTAATTTTATTAAAGGTATGCAAATACCATATCAAATTTTTGCTTCAAACTTTGATTCAGTACTTTTACGTATGAAAACCATGTTGTCTTCCTGCATGATTAGCACCACATTTTCCCAAGCAAGAGGTGAGTTCTAAAAATATATTGCAAAAATAAAATAAAAACAAAAATATATGACAGGAGGAAAGACATACATAAGGAAAAAACAAAAAAAAAAAAAAAAACAAACAGAATACGCCTGTGGCCAATTCTCTGTGAGGTATTTCAAGATCCATATATGGGAAATATAGACATTCACATACAAACAGAAAAATACAAATTATATGCATATTTTATGAGTGGAGTCACTCAGCTTTTATCTATAGTATCTTTGTATAGCAAAGGGCCTTGAAAGGCAGAGGTGATATCTCCCCTTAGGACAGAGGGTTTAGGGTTTTTTGCTGTTTGTTGTTGTTATTGAGGGAGGTTTTTTGTTTTTTGTTTTTGTTTTTTTGTGGGGTTTTTTTGCTGTTTGTTATTTTTGTTTACTGCTCAGTATAATAAAGATAAAATTTTACTCTGGGACAAAAGTCGGGTAGCTTTGCATAAAGTCCACCATAAAAGTTCTGGATTCTTTAAGCTTGGGATTCCTGAGCTGCGTTGCAAACCCACTTTGTACACAGCATCCACCTGGGCTGCTTATATCACCAAGCGGACTTGGGTGGCAAGAGGGGCTGACAAGGAATATGAAACACGCTTCCTCATATGCCATAAGTAATAAAGTCCTTAGTCTTTGACGTAGGAGTCTTGTGTCTCCTACCAGCATCCTTGAAGCTATAGCAGGCTAACTTGTTAGCTTGCAAGTAGGAGAAATCTCAGACCCTTCCCAGTTCTTGACACTAGAGATGGAATGAGGGTAAGAGAGATGCTCTGAGCCTGAACTTTAAGGAGGCTTTCATTCCGGATATTGCTTGGGCCTTATCTGCAGACAACTTTCTTACCTCTAGTCCTGGCCTTGCTTGACATCTTGGGTAATAAGTACCTAAATAAGTATTTTACTCATCTTATAGATAAATTTTATAGATGTTTTTAGCCCCAGTTTTGTCTCCATCCAAATCACATTTTCCAATATGTATTCATGCATGAAGTGTTTGCAGGTATGGGGAGTCTGAAGTGTCAGTGGTACCAAGTGCTATTAAAGAGAAACAGAATTGTACGATAGAAAATATAAAACAAGCTTTCTCACTGTTTGGCAGAGAGCAGACATTGTCATCTGTGATACCATTTTGACTTCGGAGATCAGGATGCACAGCTCCCCTTGTACCACAAACAAATCACAGTCTACTGACCTCTGCTGCCCAGCCATACATAGAAGACATCAGAACTCCCTTTGGAGTTTTCTAAGTTAAAGAGATATCCACACTATAGAAAATTGGTTGCTATGAAAGAATAACTCAGCCTGAGCTAAAATGCTTTGCAGACCATGAAGGAAAGTGGCAGAGCTGTAAACACTAATGGACCTTGTAAACAGTGGTTTCAGACATTATATCTAACCACTGTGGCAGATGAGTCACATTTTTTTTTTGCCTTTAGTGTCAGATGCAACCACTAGGAAAAAACATCCCTGGCAGCTTCATTGAATGCTAATGATAAATTTTATGGAATATGAGAGGAAAGGGGATGTCAGGAGACTTAAAATGATACTTTCATTCAGACTACTGAAAATTTAAAAATCTCTCCTAAATGAGGTGCTTAACTCTCTATTAGAAAGGTTAATTTGGGATGTTTACGTGAAAAACCTGATATCCATTAATAGATACTAACATTAGAATTGGATGCGGTTCCATTTGATAACATAGAAGGATGGGAATAAGGAGGGCAGACAAGGTCAAATTTAAATATTGAAGTAAATGGTTTATCCTAGAAAATTAAAAGATATACTAAGTCATGTCTACGGGTCCTGAAATCCCAGCCTTGGAATGATGAAAATTATCCTATATTTAATTTTAATTAGATGATATAGCAAGCATTAAGAAGGCAAGATCCATATACATGAATGTTGATGTTTACATACATATAAATATAAATTATATATGTGTGTGTGTGCGTGTGCATGTGTGTGTGCACACATGTGCATGTGTGTGTCTACAGACACATATACTAGTAGCACAGCCACACCATGGTAAGTCCTATTAAGGCAACATTCTATAAAGAAGGCTACATACTTTGTTTGTTGGTGTTGGAGCCCAGCACCTTTACTGAGACCATTAGGTAAAATCCATTCACTCCCAACTTTGTCTATATCAATCCAAAAGTATTTAAAAAATTACCTAGACCTGGGTGGCTTAGTCTGTTAAGTGTAGGACTCTTGATTTCTGCTCAGGTCATGACCTCTCTGTGAGTTCCAGTCCCACGTCAGGCTCAGCACTGACAGTGTGGAACCTCCTTGGGATTGTCTCTCCCTCTCTCTCTCTACCCCTCCCCTGCTCATGTTCTCACCCTCTCTCTAAATAAATAAACTTAAAAAAATTACCTAGAAGGGTTTTTTAACTTAGAACTTTATAAACAATAGAAGACTTAATGAAGAATGATTGATATGGTAAAAGACTTACTTATATTCAATTTTGCTGATCAGTTAACTTTTGCACTGACACTGAATTACCTTAGGCAAGTTACTTAACATCTCTTAGCTTCAGTATTCTCCTGAGGACCATAATAGAAAAGAACACTTTACATTATTGTGGATTAGATGTAGACAAATAAAGTGCTTGGCGTGTACCTAGCTTTTAAAAATGTTAGCTATTGGGGCTCTTGGGTGGCTTAGTTGGTTAAGAGTCCAACTCCTGCTCAGGTCATGATCTCACGGTCTGTGAGTTGGAGCCCTGCATCCGGCTCTGCTGACAGCTCAGAGCCTGGAGCCTGCTGCAGATTCGTTGTATCCCTCCCTCTCTGCCCCTCCCTGGCTTTTGGTGTGTGTGTGTGTGTGTGTGTGTGTGTGTGTGTGTGTGTGTGTGTCTGTCTGTCTGTCTGTCAAAAATAAACAAAATTTTTTTATGTTAGTTATTATTTTTTTATCATGCATATCATGGAAAATATACTTTTTCCTCACTGAGAATTGGTAGAAACCATTAGCTGTGTATGATGCTAAGCATCCGATCTACAATTCTCTTCTGATCCCTGGGCTCTGCTTACCATCCTCAGAGTCTCTCACAATATTCCTACTCTGCCCTTCATGGGGGTCAGATGCCTCCCAGGACCAGGGATGAGAATTCTCAGATGTTATCCGCAATATCTCAAAAGTTCACATTTCAATATCCAAGTCTTTGTCTAGCCTGGTAAATGATCTTCAAACTCTCCTCCAAAGTGCCCCTCTGAATGCCTGCCAAGGATTACTCATGTCCCCGAAAATGGCTTCCCTTTGGATATGTGCATCCTGCAGCTAGCTGCCTGTTCCTCTCTGAGGACTGCATGCATAACACCTCTCTCTGCTGCCAAATCTTCATCCTGTGCTCTGCTCTGCTGCAGGGGTGGGGGGAACCTAATTCCATGGCATTTCCAGTAGGAAGAATCACCTCTGCGTTTAGTCTTGTTAAAAAGAATACCCCATTGTGTTGCGTGTAAACCATGATGACTCCTGTTTGGCTCCATTGAACATCAACCTGCCTGGCAACAGCAGCCTAGAGAGCTTGCTTTTTATGAATTTCATCCCTGATATTTTGTGTACTGTAAAATACTTGAGACAGAAAAAAAAAAAAAGACTGATTTTATAGAAACACACTTTAGGCGGGGGGGAGGGGTAATGGTTACAGATACAGTGGTATCTCCCAAGTCCTCACAGCAAACACATAGTGCTTCCTATATGCCATGAATTGTTCTAAATATTTTACATATAAGCATCTACTTAATCCTCAATGGCAAGACTATGAGATAGAAACTAGTATTATCACCATTTTACAGGCGAGGAATTTTAGGCCCAGAAGGGTTAATAGATACCCATGGACACAGGTAGTGGAGAGCTGAGAGGGATTCTGCTCAGAAGTGGTGCTCTGCTCCCTTTCAAATGGTACTGTTTAAAGGAGAGATTACACATGCCCATTACAAATTGGCCGTTCTCTAACTTTGAAATTTTAATCATTGACATTTATGCAGTTTTATCCACAAGAAGAGAAAAAAACTATTTAAAATTGGCAAAAGAAACATTTTGGGCCCTTAACTTTAGAAATAACCAACCAGAAATAAAGTCGATTGTCTTTTAGCAGCTTCCTGAAAACAAAAGTAAATATAAGAGGCAAAAGATTACAAAACCAGACCGGCAGTACATTTTATAGATTCCCTTTGCAGAAGAAAAAAAAATGCAGAATAAATAGCTAGTTCATGAAACGTTCTTGGAGAATTATGAGTATCTTTAGAAGTAGCTGCAACATAAGTCAACTGTGAATGTCTTGATAAATACTGCCATCTAATGCCCGATGGAAAAATCCAAATTTAGTTTGGACTGAATACATCCTACTGCTGTCCTCCAAAATTACTGACAGAAACAGCAGCACAAATTGTATTATCAACCAGGACCTATTAATTTTATCAATCATTTTGAGATAAATTCTAGAAAGCAAGGAGGTCTCAGTCTCTTTAAAATTACAGCCTAGGAGCACCTGGGTGGCTCAGCCGGTTAAGCGTCAGACTTCAGCTCAGCTCATGATCTCATGGTTCGTGAGTTTGAGCCCTGCATCAGGCTCTGTGCTGACAGCTCAGAGCCTGGAGCCTGCTTCAGATTCTGTCTCCCTTGCTCTCTGCCCCTCCCCCGCTCATACTCGGGAGTTCTCGCGCTCTCTCTCTCAAACACAAATAAAACATCAAAAAATAAAAAATAAAAAAAAATTACAGTCCAGTTTCAGGCACCTTTTGTATTCAGGCTCATTGTAAAACTGATTTCATTGTGGCCTCCCATAGTGGATAAGACAAAAGATCACAAAGTAGCAACAGTAAAATCATGTTGATACAATCAGTATCTGTTCTGGTTTCAATTTAAATCTGTTTAGTTTTTCAGATTTTTCCCCTCTTCTTTTTGAAAAGTGTATCGATAAAACATTTCATCCCTTGGATACAACATTTCTTTAGAAGTATACCAAAAGAAAATGCAGAAGTTAAGCCAAAAGTATGAAGGTAAAACAAAGTAGTGAATGCATAAAGAGAGGTGCAGTCTGTGTGCACATTCACAGATATGTATTAATGTAAATGTATTTTTTTCCCATTTTTAACTCCCCCGGATGATTTCCCAATACTTGATTGAAAATTATTTCTGGATACAAGTATTGGGTGATCTTGGATTAACAAATGTTAGCTAAGATATTAGAGATAAAAAGGAAAAATTACTCATTGTAATTTATATATTTGTAGTTTAAAGAATCTTGACTCATCCTTAAAAGCTCCTCTAGTTTTTTTACATGTTTATTTCATCTTTACTTAAATTTCAAATATTCTATGTATTACAGCATTTTTATCATCAAAATCTTGGTTCATGATGTTCTCTTTTTTTTTTTTTAATTTTTTTTTCAACGTTTATTTATTTTTGGGACAGAGAGAGACAGAGCATGAACGGGGGAGGGGCAGAGAGAGAGGGAGACACAGAATCAGAAACAGGCTCCAGGCTCTGAGCCATCAGCCCAGAGCCCGACGCAGGGCTCGAACTGACGGACCGCGAAATCGTGACCTGGCTGAAGTCGGACGCTTAACCGACTCCGCCACCCAGGCGCCCCCATGATGTTCTCTTAATGAGACTGATGGGTTGATCAGTTTCACATGGACCAGCTCCCACTGAGTGGCCTGAAACATGGCTCCACCAAGAACCCATGGGGCATATGGAAGGACAGCTTGAGTATTTCACTGGGCAGAACTTCAGGGAGAGAAGAAATGGTACCTCGGTGGGCTGTAAGCATGCCGTGGTTTACCCACCTACCATCTCCCTCCCCTTGCCTTCAGCTCTTCTCCCTTGCTGCCCTGCTAAGGCTGACAAGAAAATTATGGTCACTGCTTGCAAAGGACAGAAAATCTTCCAGGGCTAGAACATTGTCTGGATATAGACTAATTCCACCTTACAACATTTACACAAGTATCTGGGGAAAAGAGGAAAATATGGTACCTATGCAGTTCCAAACCAGTTGTTCTGTTTTTTTGTTTTAAAAAGAGGTGGCTTACTGTTAAAAGTGATTCTAAAAAGTAATAAAATATTGTCAAATCTATAAGTAGCTATTTTCAGAATAGCAAGTGGTTTGAGTACAGTCAACCTGTACTGTTCAAATCAGTTTGTGGTTGGCTTGGCTGAAATCGCTTATTGGGGTACTTGGAATTGAGCACAAAGGAAAGGAAATAGCTTGACCTGACATTAATTAATATAATGTTGCTGGGAGCAGTTTAGCTTACTAGATGCAAAATTCTTTGAGATTTAACCTTCTGGTATGAAGTACTTCTAAGCAATTTTTAGCAGCTCCATGTGGAATTCTCCAAATGCAGAACTAACATTATTAGAATAATGCCTAGGAACCAAGAACAGGAGAGAGGCAGACATTCATCCCGACAGAGATAAATAACAGGCAAAGTAAATTATTAGTTGGATACTTGGTATACATGAACTAAACCATCTCTCTTATATTTATACACAAAGCATAGTGCAAAAGGAAAAACAACTGCACTGGAATCCACTCAAATGAGCACAATAGTAGTTACTAGGGAAAAATTATTTTGATTGTATCATTAAATTTAAAGCATTCACTTTAGGCACTGAACACAGCCCTCCAGTGGGCCTTTTATCACAGGCTTAATGTGAAGGGTGAAAACAAAACAAAACAAAAAACAAAAAAAACTTGCAAACTTGCAAGCTAATGTTTTTAGCATTTGAGGTTCTCCTCACTTTGTGGTTAGAATACTGAAAATAGACACTCAGGAAAAAAAATCATCATTGCATTCCTCAAAACAGCTTCAAAAATAATATGGAAATGTGAGAAAGAATAAAGGGAGGGGAAACCCACTTGTGCTGATTTTCTGCCTGTTCAGGTTAGTGAATTGGCATTAGGGACTGTTAGCATTAGGAACTGTGAAGTCCCATTCTCTCTCTAGACTTCATGAAAAACAAAAAACAAAATAGAGGTCACTTGAAAAGTGTAGGTCATTTCACAAACTGAAGTGAACATTAAAGTTTTACCAAAGTAATGATTGTCCATGTTTGGGAAAGTTACCTCTTGTTGCCTTGATTTTTCACCCTCAAAAGACAGAGATATCCATCCAGTGATTAAAGTTAACCATTTGTGTAGTGGTCTCTAATCTTCTTAATTCTTGTTGTTACATATACCTTTGATAATCTGAGGTACACCCTGGCAAAATCTACAAATTCGTCCCTTTAGTTCTGTATGTTTCAGTGATAACCAGAGGCTTTCTTCAGTTTAATAATACGATAAAATATAACATAATGACTAAGAGCAATTCTGGAACAAAGTTTGGATGGTTTGGGGCCACTGTACACAGCCCCATGTAGATTACAAGATAAATGGCATCCTGGCCCTAAGGGTGTTCAAATCCTGGCACCACGTTTCATAAGCTCCATGACTTTGATCAAGTTCTTGGTCTCAGTTTGCTCATCTTAAACCCAATATCACTGTTTTGAGCATTATCAAGATTAACGCACATAAAATGATTTTTAAAAAAAGGAGCCTGATACATAGTAAGCACATAGTAAATTTAAGCTGTAATCATTATGTTCAAATAAAACTAGTAAAATCTTATAGAACTGACATGTAGAGCTGTTTCTCTAGTCTTTCATTGCCAACCTCTTGGACATTTGTTTCTACCTGGTTGTACAGTGCACGTATTACTTCCTGTTCCCTCTCCCTTCGAATATTCTATTTTCCCATAGGTCTTTTCATCCTCATAAGCTCCTACTCAGTGTTTAATACCCAACTCAAATATCTTCTACTGAAATGAATTCTCCAATTCCATTAGAGTTAGCTGTTCCTTTTCTGCATTTATAGCATATATTAATCTTTACGAAGTAGTTCATCACATTATGCTGAAATTTTAAATCTACCTTTTTACTTTTTTAGATTGTGACTTATTTATATTTCTGTTCCCAAGAAAAGATTGGCAGTAATCAAATGTTTGACAACAGATGGATGGATAGATGGAAATAAGAAAGGGAAGGAGGGAGTAAAGGGGAGAGAAGGAAAAGAAGGCAGTCTGATTGCATAGGCTACTTCAAATCAAAACTAGATCAAAGTAAACCCAATATCTTCCCCTCACCTCAGAATCTCCCTTGTAGTTCTCTGAATTTTTTCAATGCTGTGACTATCTCCTACTTCTGGGCTCAAAACGTTAGTCTTCTTTTACTCTTTCCTCCTTAATCCCTTTATAAAGTTAACCAGTTAGAAACCCATCCCATCTTTCTCCACAGAAAGTCTAAATCTGTCCGTCTCTTGTTATTCCTTTTGCACTAGTGTTTAGAATTTGCACTGAAACTATTTTCAGACCTTCCTAATTAGTCTCCAATATTCAGTCTCATCTATTCTCTCCCTACTGAAAAATTAATTTTCCTAGAGAAAAACTAATCATATCATTTTCTTACTAGAAAACCTCCTAGGGCTCCCCAATGCTTGACATTCATCATGGTCCAAAGTGTGACCCCAGATGATTTTTGATCCTATACTCTTGTCACAATTCTTTTACTCCATACCTTTGTCTTCTCACTGCACACCACATCTTTGTTCATGGTCATCCTATTCTTCTCCAATGCTTCTCCTTTTATTAACTCATATAAGTCTTTTGATTAATACCGTTTGATTTATCTAAGTTCTAAGACCAATGATTCTTAGTCTGTTGAGTACCAGAAATCATTTCAATGTTTTAAAAACTAAATGTTGAAGATCTCCAGCTCTGTCAGGAATGGTGAAGGGTCTAAGATTTTCACCTACTTACAAGCTAATTAGTTAGCCTGTTACTGCCGCATGGATGCTGTTGGGAGACCAGAGAGTCCTAGACCAGAGACAAAGGACGTTTTCATTCTGGTAGCACAAGAAACAGCATGAGCATCAATCAGCATGTATGTGTTCTTAGCCTTTGTCCCCAGTCTCACCAGGGCAATGTTCCAGGTCCAGATAGATGTTACCTATGCAGTGGGTTTGCTTCACAAGTGAGAATCCCAGGGACAAGGCCCAGCATTATTTTCAAGTAAGCAGCAAACACTGAGGCAAGTAACAAACAGCTAGTCTTCCTTCCTCCAGGGAGCGTGGAGTTATAAGGAAGTCAGGGTGTGATTCTCTTGACCAACTAGTTGCCTGTATAATTAACTACAGAAATAGCTCAGGACTAGAAAATGGTTAAATCTTGCAGTCTGACACACTCAGCCCTGTGCAGGAATATATTCAGGATCCATGATGGACTGTCCTTCTTAATGATTCTGAGTAACAAACTTCATGACAAAAAAACAAGTATACATTCATGAATTTTTATTTTGTTAGTCATAAGAGTTATCTCACTACATTTAAAAAATAGCTCTCCATTGGGGCACCTGGGTGGCTTAGTCAGTTAAGCATCCCACTCTTGATTTCAGCTCAGGTCATGATCTACAGGTTCATGAGGTCAAGCCTCATGTCAGACTCTGCTCTAACAGCATGGATTCTTGGGATTCTCTCTCAAAATAAATAAATAAACATAAAAAAATAATTATACATTTAATTTCTAAAGTGTGTTACTCAATCTACAAATAATGCAACTTGCATTTCTGTGGTTGTTGGAGGTCTATAATATAAATAACTTGGAAACCATTAATTTTTATTATAAAGCTATTTGAGGGCTCAGACCACATTTTGCTGTCTTTTTGTTTCCCATGGCCTACCACAATGTTTTGTTTATATTAGCTATTTAATAAATATTTTTAAAGGAGAAAATGAAGTAGAATTTGCCAGTAAATTAGAGTTGAAAACTGTAGAGATGAGTTGCTCTAAACAATATCTGTGAAGACTGTTGATTTTGAAAATAATATGAGACCAAGACTAGCTGTGTGCAGATCCAGGATTTGGGGAGTTAGATTCGTATATGAGTTTCTGAGCTAGCAAGAAAAATCCAAAAAGAGGAGAGGAAGGGTTTAAAGCTGCATGCCCACTGACTTCATAGAAATTAGTACAATAGTTAATATTCCACCCCCTGGTTACTGAATTCCAGAGAAGTGTCAAATTTATGACACCGAATTGTATTTACCTCTAATCAAGGTCGATTGTAAGGTCTTGGAAGAGGGTAGGAACATGCCTTATTTGCCTTTGTATTCCCTACATACTCAAGCTTAGGGCATTCACATACTTTCCCGCATTGGTTTGTCCCAACAGCTCCTAGCGGCGGGTATCATTATTGCCATTATTCAATCATGGAACTGAGGCCCAGTGAATTACGTGACTTAACCAAAGTCTCAGAACTGGTAAGCGATGTTGTTGGGACCAGACTTTTACTCACTACAGGTAATGGGTTTCAGCTACCCAGATTCAAATCCTATTACTGTCTGTGTGACTCTTCTAAGTGCCCCAGTTTCATCATCTATAAAATGGAAATAATAATAGTACTTATGGGGTTTTTTTGAATTCCTAAAACAACTTCAGACTTTGAACACTGACTAGATATAGTTAAATGCTTAATAAACCTATGAATTATTGTGATGTCTATAAATGCCATGCTCCAGACCTTATATAGTATCAGTTTCAATCACAAAATGTTTTAAAGAAAATGTTTGAGAATTATCCAGGATATCACATACTTTTATTTTTATACCTTTGTCCTGATGACATATCCTAGTAAGATTGATAGTAAATAGCTGGTCTGACAATAAGGTACTTCCGTGTTTAATTTTTCATTTTTATGTTCTTAGTTTGTCTACCAAATCTTTGGTCAGAGTGTGTGTTTTGTTTTGTTTTGATTTTATTTGTTTTGTTTTGTTTTTGTCATAACCCTAGATACAACATATAAGTAATAAAGCTCCCAATTTGTTATTTTTACATTATGAATGATTTAAAATGGAAAAATCAAAATTTGAGTGGATGTTTAAGACTTGACTGTATTTTCTTTGGTATGTAATAGAATTCATGCCAAACATGTTAAAAGTCCTAAGGAATAGCATTCAATAGCCAATGAAAGTTACTTCCAGTGGGTAACTATCTAGTAAAAGCACCATGGCAGAGCTCAAATGGTAGTAGAATATTATTCAAAAGGGACACCTGGCTGGGACACCTGGCTGGCTCAGTTGATTAAACATCCAACTTCAGCTCAGGTCATGATCTCGCAGCTCTTGATTTCAAGTCCCACGTCAGGCTCCATGCTGACAGCCCAAAGCCTGGATCCTGCCACAGATTCTGTGTCTGCCTCTCTCTCTGCCCCTCCCTCACTCATGCTCTGCCTCTCTCTCTCTCAAAAGTAAATAAACATAAAAAATTTTTTTAAAGAGTATTATTCAGAAGACCTAAATTCTAGTTTAAGTCGTTTTCCTAACACATTGTGTGTTATTTAACACACGCTACCTCTCAGCCTCCTCATTTGCAAAAATAAGGGCAGGGCTAACCTCTGTGGTGGATGTCACTGGGGCTTCACTGTGGTAGACAGCAAAAAATGGCCACACGCTTTTTATTTTTTAGTTCCTTCCATCAAGAGGTTGAGTCTATTTCCTAAATTCCTTGAATCTGGACTGGCCCTATGACTTCCTTTGACTAACAGAATTTGTCAGAATGTCTTTGCACATTTCCCAAGCCTAGGTCTCAAGAGGCTGTGCATCTTCCACTCTTGAACTGAGACCTCTTCCTCCACCATGCAAGCCAGTCTAAGCTATCTTGTTACATCAGGGTTGGCAGACTATTTCTGTAAAGAGCCAAATGGTAAATATTTTAGACTTTGAGATGATATAGTCTCTGTCAAGACTACTAAGGTCTGCCATTTTAGTAGTAAAGGAGACATAGACAATACATAAACCAATGAGCGTATCTGTACTCCAATAAAGCTTTATTCACAAAAACAAGCAGCAAACTAGATTTGCAGTTGGCAGGTCCATGGGGTAGATAATAAGAAATTATATGAAGGGAGGCCACAGCCACCCCAGCAGTCCCAGCCATACAGGCTGAGGCCCCAGATGTGAGTGAGCCCAACTGAGAACATCTGGGACCTCCTAATACCTAAAAGATTGTCCAGTTGAGCCCCTATCAAATGATCAGCCTAAAGAAATGTGAAACATCACAAATCTCTGCAGTGTTGGGGTGCCTGGGTGGCTCGGTTGGTTAAGTGGCCGACTTCGGCACAGGTCATGATCTCACATTTCATGGGTTCAAGCCCCGCATCAGGCTCTGTGCTGACAGCTGAGAGCCTAGAGCCTGCTTCGGATTCTCTATCTCCCTCTCTCTCTGCCCCTCCCCCACTCCTGCTTTCTCTCTCTCTCTCTCTCTCTCTCTCTCTCAAAATTAAATAAACATTTTAAAAAATTTTTACAAATCTCTGCTGTGTTAAGCCAGTAAGTGCTTTCTTACACCACAAAAACAAAATGATGCACACGTTTTAATTTTCTTTATCAGTCCTGAGTGCCCATTCTCCAGCTGCTTTGAGCTTGCTGACGGCTCAGAGCTGCCCCTACTCTGAAGAATTGCCTTGCCAGGGAGATTCCACCTGCCCCTGGGGCAGCGCACAATAAATTACCGATGGCGAGTACAGCCAACTTCCTGCCTCATGGTGGGGCCAACTCTGTGCTCCAATTCCAGCTTCCACAAGGCTCCCTCTGAGAACAGGCTGAAGCTGGTTTCCATCTGAAATCTTGCTTAGCTTGCTTAAAAGCTCTATCTTCGTCCCTTACTCCCCTTCTCCTGCAAGAATTCCTGCAATAAACCACTTACAAAAATCACCATCTCACTATGTACTCTTAAGAAACCTGACTAAGATAACTTCCAGGAATCCCTTTGTTAGCAGTCATAATCAAAATGCAGCCCAGGATAAAAGACTTAAATGCAAATGGTTAGGCCTTTAAGAAATAGCAAAAAGACCCCTTCCTCTTCTTTTCAAGCCAGGCTGACCCATCTTGATAGATCAGGGTCAGCAACCATTTTTTGTAGAGAGCCAGAGGGTAAATATTTTAGGCTTTGGAGATCATATTGTCTTTATCACAACTTTGCCAACTCTGCCAAGTTAGTCATAAAGCAGACATAGACAATAGATAAATGATCCAATCACTGGGAGTGTGATCTACTAGCCCTCAGATGCCTTGTCTAAATCTAGAAGTGCAAGTAAGGGAATGGGAACTGAAAGTAGAATTTCTTGAAATAAAATCAATTCTGGTCTTTCTACTCTACTTAATATCATCTTCTTAAAATTAGTGAAGTCAACTAAATTTTAACATAGATATATTGCTCTCCCCAAACCTGTCCTATTGAACATTGTCCCCAACTCCTAGATAACAGTAGTCCCAAATCCTGTTTTCTGTAGTCACTTCCCTTTCACTCACAGAGAAGAAAAACAAACTGATCCACCACATCATGGGAAAATGGAGACTATTAATGAATTTATGCACATAAATTACATTGAGATTACCAGATGAAAGGTAATTTATAAATACAATATACCTATCATCATTATTATGCAGACAGCATTCTGAGTATTTTGAGCCAAAAAAAAAAAAAAAAAGAGAGAGAGAGAAGGAAAGAAAAATGTCCATCAGCAGGTTCCCTGCAAACTGGGAATTGGGTAGCTGGCAAAAGGAGAGATCTGAAGGAAATCTAAAGAAAAAGTAATGACAGCAGCAGGGTTTCCCTTTAAAAGAAGAGAAATAAGGAATTGTCAAAGAGGAAATGTTAATAACTAGCAGAGTGAAGTATGTGGAAAGAATGTGTAAGAGATGTGAGATAGAAATAGAAAGAAAGACTAAATCTAGAGGCTAGAAAAAA
The DNA here is from genome assembly GCF_018350155.1 of Leopardus geoffroyi. Lineage (NCBI taxonomy): Eukaryota > Metazoa > Chordata > Mammalia > Carnivora > Felidae > Leopardus > Leopardus geoffroyi. The sequence continues at coordinate 63,464,600 of NC_059326.1, forward strand.
TAATATATAAGAGAAGGAAACTGCATTTATCGGAACAGATGAAGATGATTCTCCCATGTTTTTATGTCTCCTAGAGATTGAAATACTCAGAAAGAGTGTAGTGAAGAATAAAATCGGGGACACCCTGAGAAGCATAGAGTGGAATTTATATGTTCTTGGACATTGCACAATTAAAAAAATAAAAATTTAAAGTAGTATCTTCATTTTAAAATGCCATCATTTCAATTGCTTTTTTTCTTCATCATAATTACCATCCAAACCAAAACAATTCTGTCACACTTGCTTTCGGAAAGGAAAGAAGAAAGAAGGAACAGAGTGTACCTCAAAATACAGACTTCTTTTTGAGACATTGAGTATGTCATCCAAATTTTCTTTTTTTTTTTAATTTTTTAAATGTTTATTTATTTATTTTGAGAGAAAGAGTGTGTGTGTGTGTGTGCGCGTGCGCGCACGTGTGTGTGTGTGTGTGTGTGTGTGTGTGAACAGGGGAGGGGCAGAGAAAGAGGGAAAGAAAGAATTGCAAGCAGGATCCATGCCATCAGTGCAGAGCCCAACTCTCAGGGCTTGAAATCATGAACTATGAGATCATGACCAGAGCCAAAATCAGGAGTTGGATGCTCAACCACTGAGCCACCCAGGCACCCTTATCTCTTGTCATCCAAACTTTCTACATTTCAGTTTCCTCATCTGTAAATGAGAAGATCAGGAAATGTTTTGAAATTCAATACTCTTAGGGAAAAAAATGCAGTTTCTATTACATGAATACTAACTGGAGGAAACATTCTAAATGGCATTTTAAAGTCAAATTGCTATTTGTAACCTTAGAATACAACTTAGAAAAGCAATACTTTCTGCATTGCCTGAAATCATAAACTAAAAGTACTCAAGTAAGCTAATTTGGTACAGCTGGAAAGAGATCTAAGGATGTATGTTAATTTAATGACTGTTTAGTATAAGAAATTATAGCTTAAATAATTTATATGAATTTAGATATTCATTAAGGTTTTACAGCATTTCAAACTGAGTTATTTTAAGATCAAGAACTAAAAATACTGCCATTTTCCTTCACAGAAACCAGAGATAAATATATGGCAAAGCATAAATAATCTAAAGATTACTTCATTTTAGTGCTTATGCAAACCAAGCGTTACAAAAAATAATAAAGCATTTTGAGTTAAGTGTGTGTGAATATTTACAGAGAATGAAAAAATACGCAAGATGGAAAAAAGAAACAACTAGATTCCCTGTGAAATTAGCAGGAAGGCTTAGGGAAGAGTTGCTATGGATAGGCTTGACTTAGTCATAATTAAGAGGAAGGACATAAAAAGGAGAATGGGGGTAAAGATGGCCAAAGAGAAGACGTAGTTAGAAAACAGTGTCCCAGAAGAGATGGAAGCAGTGAGAATCCTGTACTCACATGGAGAGGGATCATACTGGAAATGCAGAGAAACCGTGTTCCTCAGAGACGGGAGGGAAGAGAGAAGAGGAGGGCAAACGTAATTATTTGCCAAGGCGTTCACTTTTTCATGAACTCCAATTCTGGTCTCTTTGTCTGATTCTAAACCACTCCGTTTTAGCCACCAGCATGTGCTTCTGTTCAACTGCCTTCTCTGTGCTGCACATTCTATGTTCATTTTGATAACCACCCTGGGTACTGGTACTTCACAGATCTAATTGGGTTCCATATTGGATTTCTGACCTGAGTTCCTCAGATTACCCTGAATATTCCCATCTGAGATGTCCTCTATTTTTCACTCTCCCGAAACTATCCATCTACATTCCCACTGTTATGACTATATAGTCATCACAAAATGTTTAAATTGTCGGGGCGCCTGGGTGGCGCAGTCGGTTAAGCGTCCGACTTCAGCCAGGTCACGATCTCGCGGTCCATGAGTTCGAGCCCCGCGTCAGGCTCTGGGCTGATGGCTCAGAGCCTGGATCCTGTTTCCAATTATGTGTCTCCCTCTCTCTCTGCCCCTCCCCTGGTCATGCTCTGTCTCTCTCTGTCCCAAAAATAAATAAACATTGAAAAAAAAATTAAAAAAAAAATGTTTAAATTGTCTAATCAAGATATTTGATATATGCTACCATCTAGATTGCTATGATAAAGAACATACATATATAATCGCCTTTACTTTCAATGTGAACTATTTTCACTTAAATTGCTCACTACTTAGGCATCAATACATTATTTTATATATATTTAATTATGCATAATTATGTATGATTATATATATACATATATGTGTATAATTGTATTAATAACAATGTTGAAAATTTATAATAAATTAGCATGTTATTAATACCAAAACTAAGTATGTTTAAAATTACTTTAGTGCCTGATTGAGTATCTTGCTCCTAGCTACTCAGAATTTTTCTATTAAATGCAAGATAGCATTCTCAATTTCCTATGATTATTTTGTTGCCAAATATTAACCTTTGTCATTTTAATCAAAGAATGAGAAGTACTTTTCTCATTAATAAAATGAATCACTATCATTTGGGAATCTGTTGAAACCTGTGTAAAAGATTTGGAAGCAAATGGACAGTAAAACATTATTTTGGTTATATGAAGAGTTTGCTTCTTGTTTAATCATCTTCTGAACCAATTTAGTTGTAACTGATGTCCTTATGAAATTAAAGTTTTAGTGGCATCTACATTCTTCCTTAGGGCATCTAGTAATCACCTAAAATTGGAATAATATGGAATGAAGCTTAACTAATGAATAAAGTTGCACTATTATTCATATGTTTGCATTTAAATACTAGCGGACACATCAGATGAAAAGAGCCTGGTTTAATTGGACTCTGTCATCTTTCTAATTTTACTGGCAATTTTTAAAAGAAAATGAAACACCTTAAAAACAAAAGTCATTTAGTTTCCTTTGCATTGTTCAGTAATCTTTTTTTAATACTTTAATGAGAACATTTATGTCAAAATTTATATCTCCTGCATTTTAATCTCTTTACCTTATTAAATAAACTCTCATTACTGATGTTAAACATAAAAATAAACCACAAATGACCTACAAATCAAATTTTAATATATAACTTCAAATGTTATAAATGCAGAAGAAATCTGTTAAAATCCTTGATTTCTGTGGCAAAAAGTAACATCTCTATGCTATTTTTACAAAGAAATAATGTTGATTCCTATATGTATATGTGCCCAGTGTATTGGGGTATATATGTGAATGCATCAAATGTAATATTATATACCTATATCCCGCTATTTTAATTAAACAATTAAAATCATTCACTTATTTAATTACCATATATTAAATGCCTATGATATACCAGGTACTATACTGAAGAAAATAATCTGACATTTAAGATAACTAAATTTCTGGCATGACAAAGTCTGTTTTTATATGAAATTCATTGCCTTTGAATGCCTTCTGATGAAGAAAATTAATCTTAACATTTTAAGTTAACATATGCATGGTATAGTAGACCCAGCATAAGTTTTGACTACAGACTGACCTGGTTTCAAATAGTTGCATCACTTACTGGGTATGTGATTTATGTCATCTACTGAAACTTTCCAAAGCCTCTGTCTTCTTATGTGCAAAATAAGAAAAATAGCATGTTGGGTTTTTTGGGGGTCATTGTTGCATGATTACACACACACACACACACACACACACACAAACTCACACACCTTAGCATGATACCTAATACCTCCTAAATCCTACTCAATAGGCAGTTCTTATTAAATATCAATGCTGTGATTTAGGAAAGATCATGTACAGCGACACTGTATTAGTGTCTTGTTGCTGTACTAACAAATTACCGTAAACTTAGCAATGTCAACAATACAAATTTATGACTTTACAGTTTGTAGATAATAAGTCCAACAGGTCTTACCAAGGCTAATATCAAAGGGACTGCATTCCTTTCTGGAGACTCTAGGAAAGCATCTGTTTGCTTGCTTTTTCCAGCCCCTAGAGGCCAACTGCATTCCTTGGCTTGTGACCTCTTTAAAACAGGAAGTAACCGTGGTTTGAGTCCTCCCTCACATTCAGCTCTCTATGCACAGTCAGAAAAGTTTCCCCACTTTCAATACTCATGTGATTGGATTGGACCCACACCGATAATCCAGGATAATCTTCCCCATCTCAAGGTCTGTAATCTTAATTACATTTGCAAAGTCCCTTTTGCCACATAAGGTAGCATGTTCACGGATTCTGGGGATTAGAGCATCAACATCTTTAGAGAGTCATTAGTCTGCTGACTACAGGCACAATGGGACCAACTGGAAGGTGCCTGTATTGTGGCACAAATGGCAGGAACTCAAACGTAATTGCTGCTTATCTTGAACATTGCTGGCAATATGTCAGACAGTCCTAAAGAAGTTTTCTAATTGAAAACTTTCTAATTGAAAGCATGCTTAGAAAAAGTCTTTTAATTTAGAAGCAGTCATAACACTGACTACTTATAAGGGAATGGTATGCAAGAATGGTATGCAAATTTAAAAATTTAAAATAAGTCCACTTATGCTGAAATCCTTGGGCTCTCTACCTACATATCATAATCATTATATCCTATGGCTGCAACTGTCTGGACCTTTACTGTTTAACCATTTCATGCTTTCTGGAACTATCATACTGTATGTTCTTCTGAACAGTCTTAGCAAGGTAACATGATGAGTTTGGCTAGCTTTATCTGTGTGAAGCAAACAGATGATTCCAAGTGGAACTGCCTAAGTACTTTAGTAGTGCTGCTATCTCACGTTTTCTGTCTCATGACAAAGATATAATAAGCAATTCAAGTAAATCATTTGTTCACTACATTTAATTATATAAAGGAAATAATGTACTCACCATTTTAATAAGCATTGAAATCAAGTGGAAAATCCATCTGGCCTAGTCTTAAAATCAAAGAATTTAACACGACTTCATTAAAAGTTTACAGATATTTTTGGTATAACTACAAAGCTCCAGACACTAAGTTAGGCACCAGAGCCTTGGTGGATAAAATCGTTATCTTCACTGCTCTCAGAGGGGGCGGAGGTATAATGAAAGTGGAAAATCTAGAGGCTCTACCATCCCAACCCCTCATTTAGGCATTAAGGGACTGAATTCCAAAAAGATTGATACTCGACTGGTTTCACCTTTGATGCATAATCCACCTTCATATCCACTAAAATAGAATTCATTAGCAAGATTGGATTTTTGAGATTAGAGGGGTCAGGGCTTTCAGCAGAACACTGACTCCAATTATCCTGTAATCCAATAAAGAAAGGTGGTAGGAAAGATACCAAGCATGTTAATATTATTAGAGAAACAGTAATAGAAACATCTAGGGCTCCCTCATCAAATATGCCAGGTTTTTATTTCAGTCCAGCATGTTAGCTTGTGATCTTCAGTGAAATGCTTGACCTTTCTAAACTGCACATACCTCATTTGCAAAGCATGGAGGCAATGTGGCATAGAGGGTAAGAACCCAGCCTTCTGGCTTCAGAATCACATGGGCTTGAATCTTGATTCCACCACCTTCAAACTGGGAGATCCTGGGCATATCACATCCTGTAACATTAATCCCATTAATATGGGAATAATAATAATACCTGCTTCAAAGTTTTGTTATAAGAAGTAAATGGAGGATATAGAGCACCAGGACAGGGTCTGAATAACAGCAGGCAGTCAATAGATGTTAACCAATGTTATTACACTTAAGAGTTTACAAGTGTGAAGATGAATGTTTCATGCAAATCACTTTCCCCATGAATGGCAGTGTTATGAATTTCTGCATTTTAATGATAATTCCAAATTTCAAAAGTTTCTATAACCATGAACCCTGGCGTCATCTCCCAAAAACTATATGGTTAATTTTTTGCCATTTTGCAAAGTGGGAATTTGACTGGAAAGATCCAAATGGTTCAGGATCATATATTAAAGTGGGAATGGAGAAGGAATTCAAACTCAGTGACCCTTAGCTCTCTATTCACTGCTTTACCTGTTAAATTATATCACCTTGGCAGGTTAACAGTACACCAGAAACATTTTCAAGGAAGAATATTTATATACACAACTCTTGGCACCATAAATATTTGTCTGAATTTATCCTGCTCCAGGCCAATCAACACCTTACAAAACTTGTGATTTAAAAGGCTAGGATTTTTATTCATGCAATATTACTATAACAGAAAACAATTCAGTATCTCTAGCAGGAATGATTTTACAGGCATTAAGCAGGTGGCAGACTACATAAACATTACCTTTCTTGGCATTTAAAGCAACTAATATAGTTTTAAAGCATGTACATTTTTGTGTCATTTAAATAGTGAAACTATTAATGATAAACAGGGTTTGGAAGAAATGCGAATTTGAGGCATTTGTTTACATCAAGTTAGGTACATATAAACTTTGATAAATGCTAATGGGAGCTACCAACATGCATTCCTGTCATAGCAATGGAAGAACATTCTGTACAATTCCAAATAACCCCTTTAACCTTGTGAAAAATGAATGAAGAACTAGGGTGTGTAAAGCACTAAAGCATAATAAGACCAGAAATAAGTGAGCTTATTCCAGTTCATCTTCAAGCTAAATAGTAAGAAATAATTCCAAACAAGTACATTTCATGAGGTTTATACTTTCATGGCACTTTCCTTCTGAACTAGTCCATAAAGAACACCCTTATTTTTTACTACATATTTCTCCATAACAACTGTCTGGCTTCCTTCCTTATCTTATATACTTTCATAATACCATATTGAATTAGAAATATAGTTAGGAAGTATCTACTAATCTATTCTCCTAGTATGTATTTAATAGCAGGTGCCATTTATAATAATAAACAAGACAGCTGTCCCTGTTCTCTAGGAATGTATAGTCCGGCAGAGAAGAGCAGAAAATTAAGTAAGATATGTCAACATACAGTGTGATCAAAGCAAAGGTATACAATGTGATGGCTAAGTCATAGGGGTGTTCTGGAAATACACAGAGGTAAAATATAAATAATTCCAAGGATTCTAATGCTAAGAAGAGAGCACCTGTTGAACAATACACTGAATTAGGACATTATAAAATATATTTTCAGTCTTTAGTGCCCAGGAACTTCACTATGACTTAGAGGATATTCTCTCTCCTTTTCTCTAGAACAAAACTGCCTCCTAGACTTCTCCACTTGGATTCCCACCATTGCTAACACCTACTATGTGCAATACTGAATTTGCTTTTTCTTTCTGTCCCCAGTTCCGGTCCTCACCTCATGCCTTCTCTATCTCAGCAACTGGCCCTAACCCATTCAATTACTAAATTAAAATCAGGGAAGTCATGCTTAGGGTCTCTTCTTGACTCTCCTCTCACTCTAAAAGCATAGAACAGTGTTTGGGAAGGTGAGTGTTAAGGGGGTGGGACTAGTTCACAAAAGCTTTAAGTGATAGACTCAAAATCATGGACATTATCCTGCAGACAATTGTAAATCATTAAATCATGGTCAGTATTGCCTTGTCATAAGAGTAAATGAAAAACATATTTCTAATATGTGTAATAATTATCATTAAAATTAAATATGCATTGATTTTAATATCTGCTTAGAAAATATTATTATGGAGAACATTTTTTAAATCAGAAAGTGCATTCTAAAGCCAAACATTAATGGGAAGAGAGCATCATTTAAATAACCAAATATATACACATGTGCATACATATACACATATAGCATATTCTAAGGCCAAACATAAAAGGCTATACATTTTTTAAAAATAATCTTAGCAGATAATACATATCAAATAGTGTTGTCTCTTGAAAGCAGTTATTTCAGTGGGCAATATACATAGGTGTTTAGAAGCAAGGACTCTTGCATCAAATAGGCCTTCATGGACATCCTGCCTGTGTCATTTGCCTACTGTGTGACCTTACGAAATTTAGCCTCATGAGTCTCCACTTCCTCACCCCCAAGAATTGTATATAAACCCCTGTCAGTTTTTTTGTGAGCGTTACATGAAATAATGTAATTGGAGCACAGAGTGTATGGTAAGAATTCAACAAATTGTTACTACAACTATACTTGCTTCCAGAGAGAAGCCAAGGAGGAAAATGGCATTTTTACCTGAGAAGAGGTAATTCTGTGATGTTGAGGTATTACCAACAATAGCCAAACTATAGAGAGAGCCCAAATGTCCATTCAACTGATAAATGGATAAAGGAGATGTGGTGTGTGTGTGTATGTGTGTGTGTGTGTGTGTGTGTGTGTGTGTGTGTGTATGTATACCCACACACACAGTGCAATATTACTCAACCATCAAAAAGAATGAAATCTTGCCATTTACAATGACGTGAGTGGAGCTAGAATGTATTTCACTAAGCAAAATAAGTCAATCAGAGAAAGACAAATATCATATGATTTCATTCATGTGGAATTTAAGAAACAAAACAGAGGAACGTATGGGAAGGGGGTGAAAAAGAGGAGAGAGAGAAACAAAGCACAAGAGACTCTTAACTATAAAGAACAAATGGAGGGTTGATGGAGGGAGGTTGGTGAGATATGGGCTAGATGGGTGATGGTCATTAAGGAGGGCATTTGTTGTGCTGTTTCGAAGGGACACATGCACCCCCATGTTTATAGCAGCACTATCAACAATAGCCAAAGTATGGAAAGAGCCCAATGTCCATCGATGGATGAATGGATAAAGAAAATGTGGTATATATATACAATGGAGTATTACTTGGCAATCAAAAAGAATGAAATCTTGCCATTTGCAACTACGGATGGAACTGGAGGGTATTATGCTAAGTGAAATTAGTCACTCAGAAAAAGACAAAAATCATATGACTTCACTCATATGAGGACTTTAAGAGACAAAACACATGAACATAAGGAAAGGGAAACAAAAATAATATAAAAACAGAGAGGGGGAGAAAACAGGAGAGACTCATAAGTGTGGAGAACAAACAGGGTTACTGGAGGGGTTGTGGGAGGGGGGATGGGGTAAATGGGTAAGGGGCGCTAAGGAATCTTCTGAAATCATTGTTGCACTATATGCTAACTAATTTGGATGTACATTTTAAAAACTAAAAAGTAAAATTTTAAAAAAAAAGAAAAAGGAGGGCACTTGTGATTAGCACCGGGTGTTGTATGTAAGTGATGAATCACAGAATTCTGCTCCTGAAACCAATATTGCACTGTATGTTAACCAACTAAAATTTAAATAAAAATTTTAAAAATAATTCTATGGGGTGCCTGGGTGGCGCAGTCGGTTAAGCGTCCGACTTCAGCCAGGTCACGATCTCACGGTCTGTGAGTTCGAGCCCCGTGTCGGGCTCTGGGCTGATGGCTTAGAGCCTGGAGCCTGCTTCCGATTCTGTGTCTCCCTCTCTCTCTGCCCCTCCCCCGTTCATGCTCTGTCTCTCTCTGTCCCAAAAATAAATAAACGTTGAAAAAAAAAATTTAAAAAAAAATAATTCTAAACTTCATTTTGCTTTTGGAGCATTTAAGGAAACCACCATTAATGACTGTATGACATAATATGACAAGCTAAAAATCATCCAGATGCAAACACCTAAAAACGCTAAATAAAATTCACCTGAATGTATGGTTAAAAGTCCGAGAAAGGGAAATATACAGGAATCAGAAGCAAAAGAGAGTTGAAAACAATGCAGTAAATGAAGGGGAGAGGCAGCTCTTCTTCATCACAGCTGGTTGATGTGGATGGTCTTTATTAATTTACGACTTGGATTTAAATATCTGTGAGGGGCAACAAATAAGGTATTGGGCCCATGCAAAGTAAAATTAAAACGAAAACTCCTTAGGGGTGCCTGGGTGGCTCAGTCAGTTAAGCATCCAACTTCAGCTCGGGTCATGATCTCACTGTCCATGAGTTCGAGCCCCGCATCGGGCTCTATGCTGACAGTTAGGAGCCTGCTTCAGATTCTGTGTCTCCCTCTCTCTGACCTTCCCCCCGTTCATGCTCTGTCTCTCTCTGTCTCAAAAATAAATAAACATTTAAAAAAATTTAATAAAAATAAAAATAAAACTCCTGTTTTAATAAATCTGGGACCTCAGAATGTTTCCTTCTCAGTGAAAAGCAGACTAGGAAAAAATGCACTCACAAATTCAATGTGCTAACAAGAAAACTCTGTCTGTGCCATGGGTTTTGGTGAGGGACAAATCTGAAAACCATGGGCCAGCAGCCTGGATGGGTTTTAGTCTCTTGAATCTAATGTGGACCTCCTCTAAAGTCTGTGTTCTTTTGATGTGGATTAGTCTCAATTTTTTTCACCCATAAACCAAGGAATTGGGGAAATTCATATCTTCCTCTCCACCTTTAAAATAACATGGCTATCATAAATGTCTTAAATGTTAATTCTTCAAACTCAGAATTTAAAAGTGACAGACATAACATATTGTGCAAACATATACCTGAAATATTAACGTTACCTACTGTATAGGATCCTTGTATTTCTAAGATTCTGAAAGTAACAAGTGAAGTAACTACTGAAAACGGGATTTGTTTTTACACCATAACCATCTTCAGGTAAAATGGTTATGATTTCCAAGTCACAGTAAAATAAAACAAGAAAAGTATATCAATTGTAATAACATTCAGGTTTGTGCTACAAAGACCCTCTGCAATTGTGATACATTCATTAACTGCATCACTGAAAAATGTTATTTTACAGTTTTATTAAACTACAATGGGGAAAATAGAAATTCATGTCCAGAATTTTAGAATCATAGATTTAGACCTCAGCAACCACCTTATCCAACACTTATTTTAGAGATGGAGAAAACAGACTTAGGAAAATTAATTGACTTTTCCATGGTTCTTCTATGTTGAAAATACTAGATGTCCTCAGTAGGATGCTGGGGGTGTCATCCAGACTCTATAGGTCTGAAAACAAACAACAAACAAAAACTGTAACAAATAGCATGAAATCTCTTCTAGGGATGAATATCGTACTTAATTTGTCCTTAAAATAGTACATGAGTAAGACCAGCAGTATGTGCTAGACATCATCAGATCTTTTAGGGCATACTTTTAATTGGTTTAAAAATCAGTAGCAACTAGATTTTGCTCTATTTATAACATTAAAAGGCTGGATTTCATGTATTTCTTACATTCGACCACCAAAAGATATGTCAGCTCTGAGTTGTTAGGAAGTGTTGCCCTATTTTAAAAAATGAAAGCTGAAGAACCAATTAAAAACATCTTACTATTAAAATTTTTGAAGTTTTTGATACAAATGGATATTTTTATCTTGCAGCTTGCTGAAATGTTCCTACAGGAACTTAACATGAAGTGGATGGCTAGCTGGGAAAAAGGGAATATTTGAAGTGTGTGTGTCTTTGTGGGGTCTTTCACGTCAAGGAGGAAATGTCTTTGTTTATGGCCTTGTTTGAAGTTTATTTTGTAAATGTCCCATGGACACTTGGGAAGTCTTTTTTCTGTCGATGGGTTCTGACCTGATCAATTAAATTACTTTCTGTCTCTACTGTAATTTTCACTTTGAAAATGTGATTATCGGGGTGAATGGGTGGCTCAGTTGGTTAAGCATCCAACTCTTGATTTGGGTTTAGGTTATGGTCTTACAGTACATGAGATGGAGTCCCACATGGAGTTCCCCACTGGCAGCATAGAGCCTGCTTGGGATTGGGGTTCTCTTTCTCCCTCTCTCTCTGCCCCACTCCCTGTTTGCAAACATTCTCTCTCTCAAAATAGACAAACGTTTTCAAAAAAAGAAAATGTGACCAAAGAAAATTAAAAACATCTTTTCCAAACAAAACAGTTGGGTAAAGTTCATGAACATTATAAAATATTTTGAGTTTACATTGCATAAGTGTTTAAACATTTTGTGTACCATTAAAAGATCCCTGAAGGGATACCTGGGTGGCTCAGTCGGTTAAGCATCCGACTTTGGCTCAGGTCATAATCTCTGTTTTGTGAGCTCTTGAGCCCCGCTTTGGGTGAGCCCACGCCCTACACCAAGTCCTGTTTTAGGTGAGCTTGAGCCCCTCTTTGAGCTCCAGACTTTCTCTCCCTCTCTCTCTCTCTCCCTCTCTCTCTGCCCCTAGTGGGATTCTCTCTCTCTGCCCCTTGCTCACTCACACTCTCTCTCTTTCTCAAAAATAAATAAAAATTATAAAAATAAAAATATTCTAAAAAAAAAAGATACTTGAACTGCCTGATAAATATTTGTGTTAACAGTTTCAATAACTGCATTCAGATCATCTTTTAAAAAATGAACAGAGAGATAACATTAATTTATTTATACTGAATAAATCTTTATAGATTACCTAACTGTATTGAAGATATATGCTATATGACCTGTAAGATGCACAAATTAAGAAGCCAGATACATTTGTATTATATAACGTCCCATTATTTTTCTTCATAAACTACAGCAGTATCCTGAATTCCATTTGTTCTTAACTCTTACCACAACAAAGAAAGAAAATGAAGTCTTTTTGAAAGAATACAAACAGACTGGGCATTACAATCCAGGAAAAATCTACTCCTCTGTTTGGAACTATAAACAAATACATAAAGCAACCAAAAATTGTCATCCTCATCAGCACCTTCAGGCTGTTATAAGAAGTAAAATGCTGCCAAAGATGTGTTGTTTTGTGAAAAGGACTATACTAACATGAAACAGTGTGACAGTTACCCTACCAGTTTAAAGACTTTCATTTCAAAAACCACCTTAAATACTAAATTATTAAATGACTAAAACTTGGTTTTTCAATGATGGCATTAAATAAAGTCACAGAAGCTAAGTAAGAAAATACATGGAGAAAAATAATAGTTGTCAAGTGACATGTTCGTATCTCTGTGGCAGAGAAATAGAAATTAAGACTGAATTGGATAAATCATTGGGTGGATAGCCAAGATTTCAGGGAAGAAACACAGACAAAGAAGAGGTACAAAAACTGAGAAAGGAACAAACAAAAGCCCCAAAAATCACCAAAAAGTGTATCACCAAAAATCCTTCATAATGGAAAATCTAAAGGATGTATTTTAGGCAGCATGAAAATAATCCCAGAGGGAAAAGCTGAGTACAAGAAGGGAGAACTAGAAGTAAAGATAGTATTAAATTTGTGATTAAGTCTAAGCAAGTATTGAATGTATAAATAATAATAATAACATGTTTAACTTCTGACATTAAAAATGTAGTAGAAATAAAATATCAGTGCTATGTAAATTGGAAAAGAGATATGATCAGAGTTAAAGCATTCTAAGATATTTTTGAATTTTTTTATTTTTCAGGGTGAAAGTAAATATTTTGATAATTCTAAATTTTGTTAAATATACTGGTTAAAATAAATAGAATAACTTCTGGAAGAATAGACACAAAAGCATAACCACTAAACAAGTTGAGAAGTAAAAAGTAAGAAGACAAAAAAAAGGACATAACCTCGTTCTAAAAGAAGACAGGAAAGATGGAAGTAACACACACACCTACAAAAACAAAACAAAAGCAAAAAAAAAATGGTTGATACAGTTATAGTGGAATTTAGAGCTTAAAATATACCATGAAATATTTACATTAGAAAAGTAAAAACACCAACATTAGTGAGTTTATCTCAAACATTTTGAAAAAGAATAGAAAAACAAACACAAACGAAGGAGAAGGAAAGGAATATCAAAGATGAAATTATAACTTAATGAAAAATTTAAAATACAATGAAAAGAATCAACAGAACCAAAAGTTGAGAAGATTTGAGAAAACTAGTAATACATAAAAACCCTTGGCTTGATTAATCAAAAGACACAATATAAAATAGATATTTGTAATGGAAAGGGGACATAACTATAAATGCTGCAGAAATTAAATACATACCAATGAATTATTAGGAGCAAAATTCGTGTCACATGTTTTGAAAATGTAGACAAAATAAATAAATTCCTAAAAAATTAAAATGTTGAAATTGATGCAAAAAGTAAAAAATTGAATAGTCTATAACCATTAAAGAAATTAAATCAATAGTTAAACATCTTTCCCAAAAGAGAACATCAGGCCCAAATGGCTTTATAGCAGATAATTCCCATTATGTACAAGCTTTCAGAGAATAAAAAAAAAAAGAGTGTCCTCCTTAATACCTTTTATGGAGCTCTTAAACTGTGATACCAAAGAAAACCAGGAAAAAATTACTCACCAATCTCACTTATGAGCATAAATTCAGAAAATTGAGCACAGCATGCTTTAAAAGAAATAATACATCATGACCCAGCTGGAATGACTCCAAAAACATAGGATCAAATTAATAATAGAAAAATTCTTAATATTATTCACTACTCTAATAGAATAAAAAGAGGAAAATCAAGTTACCACCTCAATGAATACAGAAAGGGGGTTTGATAAAATTCAGTATTTTCATGAGAAAGGCAATAAACAAGAAAACATTAAGAAATAAGAACTTCCTTAACCTAAAAAAGGACATCTACAAAAGGAAATTAGAACAAATATATTTAATGGCAAAATATTGAAAGTATTCTCTTTAAGGTAGAGCAATTTCATGGCAAAAATAACCATTTCCATCACCTCTATTACCAAAAAAACAATGAAAAAAAATAAAATTTCACCCATACCTTACATCAGACACAGAAATAAATTTTAGATGGATTAAAGACTAAAATTTATTCATTTTTGCAGCTGTATGGGATTATATTTTTATGACCAGAGTGGAGAAGAAGTTAACACCTTAAAGCTCAAACTCTAAAAAAAATCTGATAAACTCAACTTCATGATAATTTCAAACTTCTGTTCATTAAAATATATTATAAAATCAATAAAGTAAGAGCTAAAAAGTAGGAAATCATTTGCTGCATATATAACTGATTCAGGATTTATGTCCATCGTATGTAAAGAACTTCTACATATTAATATGGAAAAGAAAATCCTACCAAAACATAGACAAAAAGTCCCCTTCTAAAGTTTCACACTCAATTATTGAAGAGATCACACTTTATTGCGTAACCACAATGTCATCTGGTCTCCTAGCTCCTTAATATCTAAATAAAATGGATTCAAACTCTCATTCTATGGATTGTGGAAATTCAAAACCTTCCCTAAATCTATCCAAATTCCTGAGCATGGAGAAGGTGGGGGTATGCCTTAAATTCTCAGCATCCCTTCTGATAGGATTTTCTGGCTCCAGTTAAGTTTTTTCTATGCTTTCAGTCTCATTGCTCTTTTTATTTATTAGTCCTGGTGTTATCCCAAATGTGGAACAAAGGTGCCTCTTCTAATCCCTCCCTCAAAAACCACAAGGTTGAGGTGCCTGGGTGGCTTAGTGGGTTAAACGTTCAGCTCAGGTCATGATCTCACAGTCTGTGAGTTCGAGCCCCGCGTGGGGCTCTGTGCTGACAGCTCAGAGCCTGGAGCCTGCTTCGGATTCTGTGTCTCCCTCTCTCTCTGCCCCTCCCCTGCTCATGCTCTGTCTCTCTCTGTCTCAAAAATAAATAAAAACACTTAAAAAAATTTAAAAAGCAACAACAAGGTCAAACCTGTTAGCTATAGCAAAACTCTTACTGGAGACCTCAGAGGCTCAAGGAGCCATTTTTAGCCACTTCCCCAACTGACTTTAACTGCCAGATTCACCCCTTGTAGGCCTCCAGCCTCAAGCCAGTCCGGCTTCTCTGAGTCCCCATTTGACTACCACCTTTTCTGCTCCCTCCTGCTCTGCACCACTGGATCACTTAGTGTTAGTCCTGCCAATCCCCTTATCCTCAGGGACACACCTGCCCCAAAGCATATTGCAGAATTCCCTAAAAGGAACTCTGGAGCCAACTGTTAAGATAACATATTTTCACTCTGTTGTATTTAAAAGAAAGAAACAGGATATGTGCCAGGATCTGCAGCAAGTAATGATCCTTACAAAAATATCCCATACTTTGAGATTTTTGAGAACACTCACAATCTGTTAGAAATTGATTTGCAAAGTGAGCCATATTAGACTATACTCCACATGTTTCTAACCTTTTGACTATATTCTGGCAAATTATTATTTGTCCAGACATTTCTTTTTTGTGTGTTTAGTGTTTTATCTATTCCTTCGGTACATTTCATCTTTAGAATAGAAATCTATGTTCCTTTCAAGAATAGCTTAATGTTCTTTATTTTTATGTGAACTTCATAAAATATATTTTTCCTGTTGAAGAACATCTGCATTTTAGGGTCAGCTGATCACTATATTTTGCAAGTATTTTTTAAAGTTGATTTTTTTAATTAAAACACTAGATAGACACCTATCTTGGATCCATCTCTGTCATCTCCAACCCCAAGCAGTTCTCATTAGTGTGGTATCTAGCTTGGGTGCCACCATCTGCCCTTCCCCAGATAACGGCTAGTAAAGATCGGAAATGGTGACCAAAGTGGTTCCTTAGTCACCACTGTGATTGACAAGTTTCCTAAACGACTTCCTCATCAGGTAATAATGTGCCTCAGTTTTGAGTTCCTCATTTCTCACAGCACTTAAAGTTATTCTCAAAACCAAATGACATTCCATTGATTCAAAAGAAATGACAAATTTTTAACCAAAATTTAAAAGTATTAGCATTACAAATACTTGAAACAAAATTAAAGGCACTTCTATTATTGCAGTGGAACTGAATTTGGTGTGAACGATGATGTTAAAATTAACGTTTCTGTTCCTTTATTTACCCCACCTCTCTTTTCAGTGTTTTCACTGTCTTGCCTTAGGCGTCCACACATAACACTTGGGAATTGACAGCTAGCACGACTCGCACATATAACTGTTTCTTTCCACACTTCCTTAGGACTTCTTCTAAGCAGTTTGTCACTATAATGATGTTTACAAATTGTGACAGGGAAACTTGATTAGCTGCTCAAAAGAACATGGATTTCTTATTATGACATTTTAAGACCTCACATTCTGGGACTTTAACACCATCTGTGTAGTGTGTAGGAGAGGAGAAACGACCACAACCTAACAAGGTCTATAATAGTTACTGCTGACCAAAAACAAAAACAAAAACAAAAAAAACAAGACCTCCCTGTCACCTTATTTCATACCAGCCAGAGTAATCATGACCAGAAATCATTCAAGGTTTGGTTTGGAAGAACAGGAAGGCTTACCCAAAATAAGTAATTAAAAATTCAGCCTGAAGGAACCTGTCATGAAAATTTCAAGTCTTCTAAATCCCAGTAAGGCAGGAAATCTGTTAAGGGGCTAGGCCCCTGGTAGAATTCAGGATTTCCTTTCTTGACAGAAAAGTAGATGAGAATAGAAAAATGAATCTTAAGATTTTCAAATATTTCAGATTTACTTACCTCTTTTCTCAGCAGGTATCTCCTCCAGGAATATAGAAATAGAAAGCAGGGAAACTATGTATACAGAGTCAAGGCAATAAAATGCCTCTCTCAGGACCTAAAAGTGGCCCCTGAAATTGGATGCAACTACCAGGTAAAGAACATAATCTCTATAAAACTTGAAAAACACATAGAGTTCTGTTTTGTATTTTGAATATAAAATTTACCCTTGTCATTAATTTTAATATCAAAAATCGTCATCAAATTAGAAATTAATCTCATGATTCACAAATAAATATTTTCTGTTTTAAGAAGGTATAGTTGCTCTGAAAAGGCATGATTCTAACTATATGTCATTTTGGATAAGGCAAAACTATAGAAGCAGTGGAAAGATCAGTGGCTATCAGGGGCTGGGGAAAGCAGGAATGAATAGGTGGAGCACAGAGGATTTTTAGGGCAGTAATATATGATATTTTAATGTAAATTTATGTCATTATACATTTGTCAAAACCCATTGAATTTACAACAGCTGGTGTGTTTACCTAATGTGAATTATGGACTTAGGGTGATAATGATGTGTCAGTGGAGACTCATCGGTTGTAACAAATATTCCACTCCGGTGTGGGATGTTGATAGTGAGGGAGGCTGTGCATGTGTGGGCACCAAGTATATATGGGGAATCTTTGCACTTTCACCTCAGTTTTGCTGTGAACCTAAATCCACTCTAAAACATAATGTGAAAACTTAAAGAAGGGTAGTTGGAAGCTGAGTAAATACCAAAATAAAAGATGGCAGGTATTTCTCTACAAAACCTCACATTAAGGAATCGTAAGCAATTGCAATAAATATTTTAAGAGGAACTGTATGACACCAGGAGAAAGGTTAGCTTCAAACGGAAATTCTTGTACAAAAACTCATAACCATCTGATTGCATGCAAAACAGAAGCATTATAGTGGATCACATGTGATTGTATACACATGTTCTCTCCTAAGAACAAGAGGTTACAAAAAGTAGCCAGCTTGCAAACGGAAACATGCTTTAGCAATAAGACTTCCTCAACTGAAAATAGAACTTCTGAGTTCAAGTTTGATCTATACCTTCTTTCGATGATGTGGAGTCAGTTCCTCTCTTTAATCTTGTTCTGAGAAGCCAGAATTTTGCTGGAATATAGGGTTGTTCAAGCATTTCAGAATGTTCACACTGATGTAACACTCATCCGTGGAAAGGAATAGCCTTGTTTGATTCATTTTCATGGGATAAACTCATAATCTGTGTTCTTTTTTTATTTATTTTATTTTTTTACTCTCACATCCGTCTTTAAATTTATTTTAACAAGTCTCCCTTAATATAGCCATGTTAGGAATTACCTTCTCTACTGTAAGGACCAGAAACGGGAGGTTTAGCAACAAGATTACACCAGCCATCTAATGCCGAAGGAATATGTTGGAGAATAAAAATTCATGGTAAAAGTAACTTTTGATTCCGTATATATAAAACATAGAAGCTCTTTCTTATGTGGTCAACTAAATTTTGGGGTATTCTTTATATGGTAAGTTCCTTCAAAGAAGCTGCCTGCTCCACGAGAATTGTTCGTTCCTGATCATGCTCTTTTCCTTAGTGTTTAACCCACCCCCATAAGCTCTCCAAACAAGTTACTCTAATAAAATTTTTCTAAAACACTCAGACTACAGATTTCGTGTTATGGCTATATCTCTAACTTTTCTTATGTATATAAAGTCAGTGTGGAATGAAAGTAACTTTAGAGAACTTTTGATTTCCAATGAGATAATTTAAAGAGAGAATGAGATAAACATCCCCTAAGTTTCTCTTAGATGCAAAGGTATTTGGTGTATAACTATGAATATTTTAAGAGATGTTTAACTGAAGTCAAGTTCTGGAAAACTTGAATGGCTAAAATGGCAAGATTAGGAAAATGCCGTAAGGCTAATGAAGAATGTGATTGAATACAGAAAGAAACTGTATACTGTATGAGGGTAGATCTGAAAACTATTTACAAATGAGAAATAAAAAACAATGCCAGGTTCAAGTTCAATTAAAATTCCCTCCAAAATGTCTAGCTGTATTATACATAGGCAGAAAAATGCTGAGGATGAAACCTTACTCAATGAAAAAAAAAAAAAAAACCTGTATTCTTAATAGAGGGAGCACTTTAGAAATTATATAATTTTCACAAAAGCTTCATAGTCTCACCATGTGACTTATAAAAGTACAAAAAGATACAATATCCCCTAGTACAGTAGAAAGCAAACAGACCTAAAGGTTATTATACAATATGATTATATATATATATATATACATATATATATATATATATATATATATATATATATATATATAAAATTTATTCTCTCCAGGCAGCTGGGTGGCTCAGTCAGTTAAGTGACCAACTCTTGATTTTAACACAGGTCATGATCTCATGGTTCTTGGGTTCAAGCCCCACATTGGGCTCTGTGCTGACAGCTCAGAGCCTGGAGCCTGCTTCGGATTCTGTGACTCCCTCTCTCTCTGCCCCTCCCCTGCTCGTGCTCTGTCTCTCTCTGTCTTCAAAAATAAATAAATGTCAAAAAAAATAGAAAAAAAAAGAATATATGCATAAAATAAAAGCTTCTATTTTTCAGTTTATTCAAACCTTTTCAGAAAAATAAATAATAGAAACAGATTATGTTTATCTGAGGACACAAGCACTGACAAGAGCAGGAGAACAGATTGATGATCAAAAGTCCCTTTCTCTCTCCAAACATCATGATGGATGGCAAAGCTAAACCACAAATCAAAGAGATATAATGCAATTTACAGTGCTTTTAAAGGTTTTTTTATCCCACTCTTTAAATTCTGAAAATGACAGAACATTTACTATGTCAAGAAATTATGTTCGTAATGAAAAATTTCGAAGAAAAATAAGAAAGAAATGTTACAGACACAGGTTGGTTTTCCCACGTCCCGTTTATGTGCCACCCAGATCCTTCCCTGCCCCAAGCTCTCCTTCTTAGCAAAGCCTACGGCAAACATCGAATGTATTATATCCCATTGTCTCATTGTGTTATAAAAAATAAAACTGAACCATTCGACCCCCTTCAAATCCTAGTTGGCTAGACCCCTTCCAAAGAGGGATGTCAAGGTTACCACAAGGATGTGAGGGCCTCAGGAGATGGCAATTTGCTCTCCTGCCACCATTTCCATGACACCGGCTCTGCTTTTATTTTACGTATTGGGCTTCCAAGCGTCTTTAGACACTTGTTTAAAGAATGAGTTCATCTGTATCATAGATTTAAAAACACTCTCCTCAAGAGTTTGATCTCTGTGTTTAAACTCATTTGGTCAGATGCCTTATTTCTGTATCTGTTAATATACTGAGGAAAAGATAGATCAGCAATAGAAAGCAAAAGACAAAGTGAAGGAGTCTGATCAATCTATGTCACCTAACTTCAAGTATTTCATAAAGAAAGTGCAAAAATAGCAGGTGTTAGGGTGCCTGAGTGGCTCAGTCGGTTGAACATCCGAATTAGCTCAGGTCATGATCTCACGGTTCAAGTTCAGGCCCGCATCAGGCTCTGTGCTGTCAGCATGGAGCCTCCTTCAGCTTTTCCATTCCCCTCATGTGCTCGCGCGCGCGCG
The DNA here is from genome assembly GCF_018350155.1 of Leopardus geoffroyi. Taxonomy (NCBI): domain Eukaryota; kingdom Metazoa; phylum Chordata; class Mammalia; order Carnivora; family Felidae; genus Leopardus; species Leopardus geoffroyi. The sequence goes on from NC_059326.1 coordinate 63,485,456, forward strand.
CGCTCTCTCTCTCTCTCTCTCTCCCTCTCAAAAATAAATAAACATTAAAAAAAAAAATAACAACAGGTGTAGATTGGGGAAACTCCAGGCATAATTATTAAAGAAATGTCCTTATTCCCACCTCTGTAGTCCTATTACCCTTCTACTCACATGCTTTTTGAGGCCCAATATCTAATATTTTTCCCTTTTTGAATCTACTTTTGCATCCTTATCCCAATAGCTTACTTTATTTCAATTTAAGTTAGTAAGTTGTTATTTGCATTGGTAAAGCCTTATTTGTAATTTCATCATCCTGTTAATTAAAGACATAGGAACATGATTTTGAGATCTAGAAGAGATAAAATACTTCTGAATCAAACTTCTAAGGAAGATTGATTCTGATAAACTTTGCAAAGACTCCCCAAGTACAAAATATATCTGTTTATTTTCCAACAAGTATTTATTGTGTTTTTACTGACCTCCACATAGGCCTTTTAAAAAACGCTCCAAGAAGACTCAAAATCTCAAGGTGGATGAGTAACTGGTGCAGGTGTGGCTTTCAGCCTGAGACACTCAGAATCTCAGTGTTATCCATTTACTCAGAAGCAGGGGGCTCTGTAAACGTTGAGCAAAGATCACAGGATTTGCAATCAAAGATGCAGGTTTGAGTTCTGCCTGCACCTCTTTTTAGCTGTTTGTATTGTTAAGCAAGTGACTTAATCCCCTAAAAAAAAGAGAAAGAAAGAAAGAAAGAAAGAAAGAAAGAAAGAAAGAAAGAAAGAAAGAAAGAGAAAGAAAAGAAAGGTCAAGAAATAATACCTGCCTCACAGGGTTGTTGTGAAGATCAGATGAGCTGGTGCATGTAAAAGAGTTTTATATACTGTTGTGGGCTGAACACGTGTTGGTTAGATTGGCTTATGGCAAGAGAGAGACTCCCTAAAGATAAAGAGGACTCCTACGTGCTGGTAGGCACCCAGCAGGGATTCCCTTCTGGCAGCCTTTGAAGGCTGATAAGTATCTCCAACAGCTGCTTAAGAGAATACAGGGACCCAGAGAGAGGGCAAGGGTCATGATCTTTGCCCTTTTGCTCTCAGCTCAAAGGACATCTGCTAAAGATCCCCTGCAGGGAAATCTAACTCTAAGGAGGGAGGCCCAGGGAATGTTTCAAGGGATCCTGGCTCCAATAGCCTCAAGATCCCTGAGGATGTTAGCTTTGGAATTAAGCTTATTTTACTTCTCTTATTCTATCTATCACTTCTAATTTTTGCCCTCTACTCTGTTAGAATTTAAGAGGTTATATTTAGCATGTATATATGAATGCCTATAATTTATGCTGCTTGTTCATATTTATATACATATATATTTTTTACAATATATATTTATTATAAATGTGCATATAGGCTATAGACCTGTGTGGTATACATCTTCTATAACATGTGGGTGGTATACACAGAGGGGGGAAAAAACTGGAAGAATATTTACCAAAATGTTAGTGATGCTGAAGATGAAATTATTTGTTTTATCTTCTTATTTTTCTTGTTTTCTCTTTGTTTATCTCAGTTTTTCAAGTGGATTTTTTTTGGTTTTGATTTTGGTTTTGTTTTCAACACTGGAGTTTCTTCCTCTTTATTTTGTTTTTTTTTTTAATTGTTATTATTTAAATTCAAGTTAGTTAACGTAAGTAGAATCCAGTGATTCAAGTGGCTTTTTTCTTTCTTTTTTAAAGAATTTCTTTTAGGATGGAAAATTCACAGTGTACTTTCCTGGTTAAAATATGCAGCTTGCATTAGTTCAGCCTATTTTAATTTATTCCTTTGCATCTATTAAGTGATTTAATGAATCTTAATTGTTTTTGTTTCTTTTTTATTGTTTTTGTTATTTCGTTTGTATTTTCTTAAGTTGTTTCTTTTACTTACTTTTCTTACTACTTTCTACGTGGATTTTCTTTTGTTTCCTCTTTTTTATTTTTCCTTGTCATTTAGTTCCCTGTCACCATTTGTTGTATTTTTCATTTTTTATCTTTTACTGAATATGGCAAACACAAAGCTGAGGATTGTATCCTTAAGAATTGCTCATAACTTGACCAAAGAGACTGGACCTTCTCCCTTCCAATTAGCTCTCTGGTCACCTCCTTTCATCCCTAATGTCTTAAAGCAGAACTACTTAGTTTTTCAAATACTAAGCTGGAAAACTAGAGAGGTTAACTAACTAGAATTATCCAGCAAGTAATATTAAACCCATTTTTAGCATCAGTAAAGATGATCTCAAAGCATAAGTATACAGTCAACTAATGTCTGTGCCTCTGGGGCACATGTCTCTCCAAAGCCCAGAGCCATCAACCTACGTATCTACACCTGCACTCAGAGTCAACATGCCAAAATGGAACCTATCATTCCTTCACCCCCCAAAAAAAATAGTCCTCCTTGTCCTCCTTTCTCCTAAAGAAAGGGAACTCCTGAGGTACCTGAGTAGCTCAGGCTGTTAAGTGTCCAACTAATGAAATCATCTCACGTCATGATCTCAAGGTTTGTGGGACTGAGCCCTGGCTCAGCTCTGCGCTGACAACTTGGGATTCTCTCTCTCCTTCTCTCTCTGCCACTTCCTCTCTCTCCCTCCAAATAAGAAAATAAAGGGGCGCCTGGGTGGCGCAGTCGGTTGAGCGTCCGACTTCAGCCAGGTCACGATCTCGCGGTCCGTGAGTTCGAGCCCCGCGTCGGGCTCTGGGCTGATGGCTCAGAGCCTGGAGCCTGTTTCCGATTCTGTGTCTCCCTCTCTCTCTGCCCCTCCCCCGTTCATGCTCTGTCTCTCTCTGTCCCAAAAATAAATAAACGTTGAAAAAAAAAATTAAAAAAAAAAAAAGAAAATAAACATTAAAAATTAAAAAAAAAAAAGAAAGGGAACCCCTCCCATGCCTCTGAGACCCCACAGGGATTACTGACATTGCCATTCAAACAGGTGCCCGAGTCAGAAACTTAGGAATCATCCTACACTCTCCATCCTCCCTAGCTCCCACACCAAATTATGTAATTCTGCCTCTTCGATGTCTGTCCAGTTCTGTGCTTTTCAAACTTGAATATGAGAACATCCATGGACAGTAATGTCATAAGAGGTAATATATATAAAGTACAGAATGAACACAATGAATCTTCCTGGAATGCCCTCCTTCCCCTTGTCATCTTCATAGTAATAAGTAATTTCAAACATCGCATTTCATAAAAATAAGTGAGTATATTATGAGGAATTCAAAGTGAACATGTATTTTAAATATGGTGTATAACAAAAGAAATGTGGAGCTATAAAGTGGGATGCTTAGGCCTCATGTGCTATAGCCCTAAAGTTTACACAATTATTTCCCTATGTCACTGGGATGCTTTGGCAGAAATATTTTAGAAGAATTACTCATAGTAATTCATTTGTCCTTAAGGATTGCTCCTGTCTTCACCAAGACCTTCCCTCCTCTTTCTGTGCTGCCACAGTGCTTCTTCATTTCCCACTGGGCCACCGGGACGACCTCTACCCTGGTCTGGCTGGAGCCTCACTCAGCTCCAAATCACCCCCATATGCACACTGACCTCAACAGTATGTGCAAAACACTAACCTGATCGTGTCGTTTTCATGTATGAGGTCATTTGGTGGCACCTACTTGATGTAGAATAAGGTAAAAACCCCTTCCTATGACATATGGTGCTCTTTAGATCTGGCCCCTGCCCTCTCAATGTTCTCAGCTCTACATCCTTCCTCCCATCCTCAGTTACTTGCAGTCTGCCAAGCACATGCTTTCTCAAAGACCTATGCTTTTGCACACAGTGTACCTCTGCTACATGTTCCACTCACCTACTTCATCTAACATACTATCATACTCAGCTCAAGCATCACTTCTGAAGGTCCAGCTGGATTCTCCAGAATTATTTGGGTTCCTCTCTTTGGTGCCTGCATAGCACCCATTTTTGGTAACCCCCAACCACAACCCCCCCCCCCTACACATGGTTCCTTAAAACAGGATCGCCTGTTGTTCATCTTAGATCTCTATTCTACTCTGTAGTTTCTCTGAGAATAATTGCTAAGGATACTTCCCTTGCATCAGGAAGTCTCAAATGCAGTGCATAACCAAACTGCATCAGGATCAGCTGGAATGTTTTCAATGTAAAGATTCCTTGGTCTCTGCAATTTTGACCCAATAGTTCTAGATGAAAACCCTAGGGATTATACCAAAATTTCTTTTAAAATGATAACTTTAAAACTCTCCAGGTCATTCTAACACAGCTTATCTGTAGACTGGCACTTGGGCCCACTGCATTCAACAGTTGGGACTATCTTGATAGGATTTAAATATTAAAACAGCAACAACATACTTTTTTATTAAAGCAGTTACAACTACCTTCTTAAAATGGGTTAACTTAATTATATTCTTTTTTTACTACAAGGTGGTATTTCTGCAGTTGGATAACACAGTATATATTAACTATTAGTATAAATTTAACTAAGGGGGTCTCCTTCTGATTTTGTTTTCAAATTTTTTTTTCCTTTTTTCTTTTCAAATTCTTGAGAGCTTCTTACTATAGATTCCAAATCCTTAACTACTGCAGTAATGAGAGTTGTACACCATCCACTTACAAAAATAACCTAGAAATTCAGTTTCAAAATTGCTGCATAGAAGTTAGAGGAAGAGGGGTGCCTTGGTGTCTCAGTCAGTTAAGCGTCAGACTTCAGCTCAGGTCATGATCTCAGGATTCATGAGTTCGAGCCCCACATCAGGCTCTGTGCTAATAGCTCAGAGCCTGAAGCCTGCTTCGAATTATGTGTATGTGTGTCTCTCTCTGCCCCTTCCCTGCTCATGCTCTGTTCTCTCTCTTAAAAGTGAATGAACATAGGGGCACCTGGGTGGCGCAGTCGGTTAAGCGTCCGACTTCAGCCAGGTCACGATCTCGCGGTCCGTGAGTTCGAGCCCCGCGTCGGGCTCTGGGCTGATGGCTCAGAGCCTGGAGCCTGTTTCCGATTCTGTGTCTCCCTCTCTCTCTGCCCCTCCCCCGTTCATGCTCTGTCTCTCTCTGTCCCAAAAATAAATAAACGTTGAAAAAAAAAAAAAAGTGAATGAACATTAAAAATAAATAAATAAATAAATAAAATAAAAAAGAGGAAGAATATGGGTCTATTTCTCTCAGGAAAGAATCTCATAACAACCACTGACAGCTTTCCTGCCGAGCTTCTGGCACTAGCATCTTCGAAGAAAAGGGAAATGGTTGAACACAAGTGAAAATCTCACAACGATAAACAAGAACACAAACAAAAACTCAGGGAGTTCTTCCAACATCTAAGTTAATTCCCACCAATCACACTGGTTTTGAAAACAGATAGATATATGGGGTGTGACATTTCGTAAAATGATGTTTTAAAAACAAACTGGCCCCGTATCATAAACCCAAATAAGTGTTGTCCCTTTATAACACTTGTTTTTATTAGTCTTTAGACAGTTTCCATTGCTGCCACTATGATGTAAGATCCTAGATCTCTTTTGAAACTAAAAGAAAATGACTTTAAAAATGTAAAGGTGCTAAATTATGTTGAAACAGATTTGAATTTTGAAAACAGCCAGGGGATACATGGTTCCAGCTCTGACAAAAACGTTGAAAAATAAGCAAGAAAATGTAATTATATATTGAAAATAATTTTGGGTCTAGTTTTAATTTAGGTCTAAAGCAAACTACAAGAGTATGTATCTAAAATGTTTTAGAAAATGATACTATCATTTGAATAATAATAAAAATTCCTATTGTGTATTCTAATATATTTATTTAGATGTTTATGTGCTACAAGGTGAATGAAGTGAATCATGTTACTTTATAGTCATACTTCATAAACTTTGGGATAGAAATTATTAATTTAACATTGGGCTTTTAAACTACTTTAATTTCAAAATTAAATCTTTAAAAAAGAAAAAAAAAAAGTTTTTCCAATTTGCATAAGGATAGCCAAAGCAACAGATGGCTTCTGTCTCTGTTCTTCTCCCAGCTCTGTCCTCTATGTAGATTTTCTGTAATGCTCAAAACAATTCTTCATTGAGAACTAGAATTTAGAAAAAGAAATATTCAAGGTGCTAAGTAAAAGAACTACTTTCGTAGAAAGAGGAAAGCACTTGGCTTGATAAAAATAAGTTCTGTAGGAGGCTTGAGAAATACAGCATTGTGTCTGAGGTATATCACTGCTGGATGCAAAAAGTGTATGTAAGATGTGAATAATGGAGAAGTGGAGATGGGAAGGAACCAAGACCCTTTCCATCTTTGGATTTGATCCAAACTTGGGCAAAACAGAGAAGAAGACCATGTTTGCTCTGAAGTTCTTCTCTTCCCCCTTTAGTTATTACATCCCTCCTCCTAGGGGTCCTTTTTATTAGCCAATAATTACTTAAGGAATACGAATTAATCAACCCCAGCAAATAAGGCCATAAGTGAGCTGAAAACAAATGTTTCCCTCATCATGGGGATAATTTCCTATTGCCCTTTAATGGCCGTGGAGCCTCAAGATTGTTATTTCATTACTCACACTGAGTAGTACCCTAAAGGTGTCCTTATACCTTCATACCTTATACCTTATGCTTTCTTTGTAAAGAGAAAACAAAGTCCAAAATTCATGGAGAGAAAGCTCAGTGTCAAATCAGAAGAGATGCCGTTGTACAGACAACCTCTGACCTCACTTTTCTGACTCACACCAGGCTGGTGGCCAGCAGTTCTACCTCCTCGTGGTGCTTATTCACCCCGCTCCAGACACCCAAGCTTGATTTCACTGCACTGCCCTGTGAGAGGCATGGTGGGATTGCTCAGCAATTATGTCAGTGACATCTAAATTTAAAAAAAGAATTCTTTGACGTTGATATTGGATGACTGAGTCAGTTTTCCAGTTTTCTCTGCTCATTTGTAGGAGTAATCAAAACTGACTCTCTCCGCTGAATGGGTGCCTTTGTGTTTTGGCATTATTACTATATTGCTGTTATTCCTTCCTCAAGGAAGGAAAGGAAGTCACTCTTGCAATGACTGAGGTGCATTTCATTGGCAAGCTTAAAAGGATGATACCTCACCTGGAAATCAATTCATCACATTTAAGATGTATCCTTGTCAGATGCACAAGGTACACAGAAGGTGTGAATCATGGAACAATAGTTGTGAGAAGGACCCATGGCCCATTTAGGCCCTCATTCTGATAGCAGCATTCCTGAACCCTACTGTTCTCTAATCAACTTTCAGTTTGAGTTGATTCAGTACTTGTTATACCTCCATAAATAATCTATGTTCTCCCCCCTACCTCCAAAATAAGAGGAATAGTAGATAAAGCTTGCAATCCAAAATAAGTATAGTTATAAAATTGAAGATTTGAGTTGAGAATACCACTGTGACTGTTACCCACATTTTATCTTCCTATTTTCACCCTAGGTTGGTGTTACTTAGTAAATCAGAAGTTAGAGCCATGTTTTATACACACTCCATATTTAATAATGCAAATGTATATTGTAGACTTAATAGATAATATGTTTAGTCAAAGATACACTTCCAAAGTTATCTTTTCTCTCATTTTTTGATAGAAAATTACCAAAAATAATATTGCCTCTGAAGGAAAGCATCCAAATTTATTCTTCAGAGCAAAATAGAAATAAAATGAATTTATATGACTTTCAACTCAATAAAGTAATAGAATAAGAACATTTCATTCTCTGCTTCCAAGACATATTTTAGTATGACACAATCATAAATATTCATGTAATAAGAATGGTAACAATAATAGCCATAAGGTCTATCCTTTGGATGTAGAGATGAGTCTCCAGCTACATGGAATGGAAACTCTAGGAAAAAAATTATAAAGTCAAATTAAGTATGCTGATGGCAACTATCTTCATTCCTTTTTAGGTAATCTTGCCTGTTTCTAAGCACAGTCTTCCATTTCCCACCCCTTGGCACCCAGATGTATACCTCCCACCCCTCGACTCCTAGGTGTGTATTGTTCTCACAGACAGTAATCTCCAGGAGGGCCTGCCTCCTCTCTGGTCCTGTGACTTTTGCAGCAATTTCCCAGACCCACTGATTGCAGAACACATACTGCCTCCTCCTGGCTCTAAGTCATCAAACCTTCAGATTCAGCCAAATACTAATTCCCTCTAGCAAAAGATAGACAAGATACGTTTAAGCCATCTAGCTACTACAGAGGTAGGCTTCAGTTTTTTTGTCACTGTCTCTATTATGTATCATGAAGTGTTGTCTTTTCTCTGACCCAAATCTCCCTGTTTATAAGCTGAATCACCTTTTTAACCACCCTGATATACAGGTAGCTGATGTAAAGAACCAACTAGAATGCCCAAGTGAGGCATATACTGTCTCCAATGCCCAAAGAGTCCATTGAGTTACTTAGCCTCTTTGGTAGAAAAGAGTGAAGAGTCCATAGTGTTTCCTTTACTGCTGGAGAGATTAAATGTTCTGTGAATTCATCCACAAAGTCTCTAAACACTTTACCTAAGTACACCCCCAGCACTCTGCATGTAGGAAGTATTCAATAAACATTTGCTGAGTTTCAAGATCACTATGGGGAGTAAGCCCCAAGTAGTAGCTCTCAGCAACTGAATTAATTACGAATTATATCATCCTATTGGTCTTCACGTTCATCCATCGATAACTACAGATGACATTTCTTTTTTTTTTTTTTTTGATTTTTTTTTTTCAACGTTTTTATTTATTTTTGGGACAGAGAGAGACAGAGCATGAACGGGGGAGGGGCAGAGAGAGAGGGAGACACAGAATCGGAAACAGGCTCCAGGCTCTGAGCCATCAGCCCAGAGCCTGACGCGGGGCTCGAACTCCCGGACCGTGAGATCGTGACCTGGCTGAAGTCGGACGCTTAACCGACTACGCCACCCAGGCGCCCCTACAGATGACATTTCTAACATGTTGGAAGTCCAATATAAGCAGAATGTTCACAAAAAGACAAAACACGGATAAAAGTTAAACCATCAGTATCTGACAGCAGGGTACATAATGATAAGTATTGGGATGCGCATACCAAATTTGAAAAGGAGGGAAATTATGACAAGGTTTACCAAAATAAGAATCACATCAGCATTCTAGACAACAAAATATTTGTTTCCCAGACGGTACTCATCATCAGGATCAGCCACACAATCCAGAACAGACAATGCATAGAGACAGAAAGCATATTAGTGGTTGCTAGCATCTGGGGGAAGGAGAGAAGGAATAAGGCATAACTGCCAGTGGGTATGGGCTTTCCTTTTGAGGTGATGGACAAGTTCTGGAACTTATACCATTGAATTATACACTTTAAAATTTCTAAAATGATTACTTTTATATTACATGTTTTTACCACAATAATTTACATGTTTTTTACCACATGATTTTTACCACAATAATTTTAAAAAATAGACACCAAGCCCATTTCAGGTATGGTGTAGGAAAAAGTAATAAATGACAAGGCAAGAAGGAATGATAAGTCTAAGAGTATCTAGAAGAGAGGGGGACCACTCCCCCTAAATTAAATGAAATCAAATTTCCTTTAGACCTTTATGTGTTACTGTGTGACCACAATTTCACTATTTTGAAAAATATCCAAACGTATATAGTTCAGTAGAAGTGGTCCACAGGTCTTGCAGCACAGAATTAAGTTAGCCATCAGATCAAGACACTGAATAACACATTTCCCTATCTTTTACATTTTAGTTTACCATGGTAAAGAATAGCAATCTTCTCTTTGAAATCTAGAATTTACATAAGTGCATTTATTGCCTTGAATTCTAAAGCCAAGTTGTGGCATTTAGGAGTTCCTTCTTAGCATTGCCTTCTATACAATAAGATTATAGCCCAGGGGCATAGTAAGTAATGAATTCAAATGATTTCTTCTGATATATAGTTCCACCAATAAATATTTATCCTTGTTGGATGCTCCAACATGGCTTTTTAAGAACTAAACTCAATGAAATTACATAACTGGTGACTGTGCTAGGAACCCTGTGGCTGTCTGATAAATATTAATAGAATCAAAATGCAAACATCGGGACCAAGAATGCCTAGAAGTAAGAAGTCCTTGCTGAATTAGGATAGTCTCTTTCAGTGCTACAATATAAGAAACACTGAAGTCTAAAGAAGCCCCATTTTTATTCAGTTCTATGGAGATATGTGAGAGAAGCAGTCTTGGGATATTTTAGTCTTTGAGACCATCTGTCTCTTTGAATGAGGTTTATTCAAATGAATGAATGTAAGCCAAAGCTATAAAAATTGGTCAGCAGCAACTGATTATTTGGTCAACTAGTTTCTTCCTCCTCTCAGTTTCTAGAGCAACTTTTATGCTTAAATGACTAAATAGAGTCATGATATCATTGGGGCTTTCTCCCTCATTGGACTCGTGAGATTGCCTATATCAGGGATGATGTCTCACTTATACTTGTCATCCCAGGATCTAACTTCAGAGTTAGTTGGCATTAATAATTATTTCTTAGGAAAAGACAGGCTGCAAATAAGCAAAACTTTAATCAGCAAGTCTACCATGTACACAGTGGTCAGTTATAGTTTCTAAACCTGATGATAAGAAAAATGAGTATATTCTCCACAGACATACCAGAAAAACAGACCCTACCTAAGCTCCTAAATGGTCCCATGATAATAAAGAGAAGACAGTTTAGGGGAATTTGGCATATTTTATAGACTTTGTGATGGCCTTTCCAGACTACACAGGTGCCGGTTTGCTTGGTTTGCGTGGTATTCTTTAACCAAAATTGCAACCAGATCTCCTACCCACAATCTGCTCTGGAGACAGAAAACTATCTGTTGTATATATAAACTGATTGAAATATCTTCTCCAACATCTACTCTGTTCCATCATGCTCCTTTACCATAACAGGTCACTCATAATGAACAGTAGACAGAAGGTTTCAGTTAAGTGACCCTCTAGATCCTGTCTTTTTATGACCTCCTCTAATGGGGGAACCAGAAATCAAACCACTCATATCCCAGAGGTTTCTGACCACTTCAGATCTTTGCCCCTACCACCATAAGTTAAGTCCAATATTGTGCTTTGAAGATCCCAAATTGCCTAAAGTGTATGTGTTAGTTGGGTTAAACAAGAGTGGTTTCTGATCAAGATGGCTATAAAACTCGATTGATAAGAGAAAAATGCAAGCTGGCTTAGAGAGTATTCTGTAGCAATTAGTTGAAAAACAAGAAAATCAAGAAAAGTCTTCACACAGAACACATTTGCTCAGTACCTTTTTGTTTGTTCAGATTCCTTGTCAGAACAAAATGATGATGATGATGATGATGATGATGATGATGATGATGATGATGATTGATGATGATAGTGATAAGCTTTGTTGAGGGCCTACTCTGTGCCAGTCCATATGATAAATATTCTGTGTCTATAAAATTTAATTTTCACTTCAACCTCACTAGGTAGCTAATATTATTATCCCCATTTATGGCTGAGGAAAGCAAGGCAGAGAGAACGGGTTAAATACCTTGTGGAAAGTTTATCCAGGCAGCAAATGGTGGAGGCAAAATGAAACTGAGGAAGCCCACATTCTTAACACCAGACAGCTTCTCCCGGAGCTGTGTAAACCCTGCTCCTCGTCAGCATATTTCATTCCTATTCTGTGTGAATATTATGCATTCACGTGGCTTCATATTAATTAAATATATAAAGTTTCAACTTTGTGAAAAGCAGAAAAAACGTCTACAAAACTGGAACTAGGAGATACTCCAATCTCCATCTCTTCCCTTTTTTATTCCCCCTGAAAAAGGCTGGGCAACCTAGTAGCTGAAAAATACTGATGTCACTTGAAAGAAATTGCATCTTGTCCTGCTCTCTTCTCCTCCAATTTTGGGCCTCAACCAGTTGGAAACTGGTATGAATGTGCATAGTGATGGCCTCTGAATGATCATCGTGAAATGACTTTCCCCAGTAATGTTAGATTTATCTGATGATTTTAATACCCTTCATTCTAAAATGCTATTATCCCGAGTGCATGCAGGGGACAGTACACTTAGTCATAAGTGATGGATGAATTCATTATCCTCAGCCAATTTTAATGGGTCATCTAGAAAGGAAATCACCAGTCAGTTTTGGCTATTGAGCATTGCTACCTCACGTACCTTATTAAGCCAAATATAAAAATGGGTGGTTTTTCATTTTCCTGTCAGACAACAAAGGTCACCGATCACAAGCTTGAGAGACACTGAGGTTTATTTCTCTTTGGCCTGAAAAAATGGATAAGCGTTGAAGTTTTTATATTTTTCCATTGTGAACTGAATATTTCAGAACTATGCACCCTGAAGAGGAAAGTGCTTCATGGGAATTTGGAATGAGGAGGTTTCTTTGCAGAGAAATAGAGGTTGACATTAATGTATTCTCCGGGTGACATTGTTAATCTAACGGCACTGTTGAGTTCTAGGACTTCAGCCCCATCATTAAGAGCTGGAAGTAAACACATCAGTGTGGAATATAAGTAGGTATGCCCATGAGTATTACAGGTTCTCTTCTACCCACAGCTACTAGAAACTGAAAATATTTAACACACACAAAAGAACTGCTTTTCATGTTTCAACCTATCTTTTCTGTTCTTGGCTGGGAAATCCTGACTTCTTATCTTTTAAACTGTCATCTTTCATTTGACTCACCAACTTGAACTTTTCCTCTCAGAAACATTTCTGAACATCAGACAATCAACAGCTATTGATTATAGTAATGGAAAAACAGGTATATATTTCAGGATCTGCATTTGCTGTGAGCTAAGCCTTTCCTGCTCTTAATCCCTGGTCATGTACAACTGACTTGGCGCTATTTTAATGCATTTGCATATTGAATAATTATTTTGCTCTGTCCTGGGAATGCCATGACTAACAAATTCTGTGTTAGCAAATTGTTGAATTCTACAATGAGAATTTTTAAAGGTAAGAATTAAGGGGAGAAACATGTTATAAATTTTCTAATGCCAATGTGTTATATCAAAATAACCTAGAAAAAATATTGAAACCATACTGCAATTCCTGGGTAGAATTAAAATGGAAATAACGGCCTAAATACTCAGAAAATAATGGCAAAATTATTTGATTATTATTAGGTTACTGTTTTACTTGATTAAAAGTGTTCATTTTATATTATGGCTATTAATTATATTCAGCAGAAAAAATATTATTTCAAAAATAAAACAATCTTGGTAAACCCTCAAATTAAATAGGTAAGGGCCGAGTTGAGCCGTAGAAGAGGGAAGATCAGGGAAGAAGTTTTAGCCCAGGTGTTCCCATCTCCTTCCTTCCTCTGTGGAGGTTCTCATGAGCCTCTCTGGAACACCAGGACTCTACAAGTCTGTTTGAAATCCATGAACTAGCCCAATAATCTTAGGAGATAGACATAATGCAGGGAGCTGTTTTCACTCAATGATTCCTTCTTAAAGATTGTCTGTTAGGGACACTTGCCTGAAAATTAAATGTATACCTCACTAACATTGTTCTGTATGTAACTGTCTCACCTGGAGCTTCTTAGAGGCTTACAGGTTCTAGCTTTTAAATCTAGCTTAAAAAATAATAAATCGTGAAATTTATTCTAAAATAATAAAGTAGTAAGCAAATAATCAGAATTTAAAAGTTATGATTATTTCAGAAAGCATACTTCTTCCTGCTGTTTGGTTATACAACCAAATAAAACTACTAAATGCATAATGACAATAGTTTTCTATAAAAATTAACTGGACTAGTGAATTTCATTAGGTTTGGATTTTTTCTCCGATAATCAGAACCATAACTATACAAATATTAGCCTGTACTTTAATTTAAACTTAATTATTTAAGAATTCCTTGAGACCCTGTGTGCTATTTTCTGCCAGTTTATAGGTGCGGGAATAATATTCAAGGTGTTTCCCTGTGGTCACTTTAAAACTAAATCAGGCAAACTCTTACCAAGTAAGGAGTGGACATGGTTACATTCTTTTCTCAGACAGAATTAACAAAGTTAATGGAGACAGGGTGGCTTGCTTTTTGTTCAGGAGAAAAACATGCTACTTACCAAAACAAGGCGGCCTAAGTAAAGAGTGAAATTAATAGTCCTAAAATACTTTGGAATTTATAAAAAGCTACAGAAATTATTAACTAGAACAAGAATTTTTCCATGTCTGTCTCCATTTCTTTCATGAATTGAAAATATCATCTACAATCATTTTCTCAGGAATACTCACTAATATGAAAACTCAAAGGCACATTTTGCCTTTCAAACTTATAGTTATCTAAAAGTATTGAAATATACCTCAGACCTTATTTCTAAAGTGGATAGAATACTGCCCATAATTTAAAAAGCATTGCCATATTATAACTTACTAAAATAAATTCTAACAGAAGTTACCAAGGATTTTAAACAGATGTAAGTTAGTTCTACCATATCCTATGTTTATGAATATGGCCAAAAAAATGCTTAGAGAAGATTTGAAGCAGTAGCAGATAACACAAGTCCATCTGCTTATGTCATCTGCTACTCTTTTTGTGACATGGTAAAGATTATAAAAGGAAAATCAAATTCACATAGCATTTATCTAAGAGGCTTCTATAACTGAATCCCTAATAAGGAGTTTTTTAATTTTTCTTTTTTTTTTTTTTGTTTTAACTCTAGCAACTAATTAAAATAGTAAACTGATATTTTTAATATGTTCTTTGCTCAAAACAATATTTTTGTTATTCAGTAACCCAATCTGATATGTTCAAATTAGTGTGTTTTTTTTTAAACTAATTTTTCAGCCTATCACTCTGTGGAAACACATAAGAACACATTTGTTTGAATTAGCCTTCTATGTTTGGTTATTTTTAAGTTGTATGTTAGTGTTCAGCAGTATACACATAATCTAACAATAGAAAGTCAGAGTTCTCACCATGCTAATTTAAATTCTTACTGCCTTGTTCATCCATTGCAACACCTTCCTAACTGCTATCCCAGACTACAGGCCTCAAACTCTAATCTCTCCAGTACAAGCCCACTCCACCCAAAACCTCATTGTAACGGGTATATTTTGACCACTAGGAGGAGCACAACATTCTCTCCCATTCCCCTCAAATCCTCTCTCAAGGAAACCTGAGTCAACTCAGACTTCTTGGGCAACAACAATAGCAGGAGATGGAATCTGAGACATAATCAGGCTGGAAGAGATCAGCAGTTTGGAGACATCATGGAGCCATGCTATCTTTGATGAGCTTTATCAGAGTGCTTCTTACCCATATAGATAATACATTGAGTGAGTCTGGAGCACCTTCCTGATGGGAAGGAGCCTCCCATCTATTGGGAGCCATGGGGCAACTTTAGTGAAAGAGGAATGAAATAAATACTTTAGCCAAATCAGCTTCAGGCTTTAGGTTGTGCTTTTCTTTGGGATGTCCTTCTTCCTTTCTTCTTCCTCCCTCCTCCCACTCTGCCCCTTCTTCTCTTCCTCTTCATCTTCCTCCTTCTTCTTCTGTTCATTCATTTATTCATTCATCCATTCACTCATTCATTCGTTTAACAAATATCCATTAGTGAATGCCAGTGCTTTGGCAAGCAGTGTATTAGGTACAAAAATAAAGTGGTTCACAAGATATCTGTGGTCACTTCCCTCACAGAGCTTTTGGTGGATCAAGGAATGTAGACATTAAACAAATAATTTAAACTAGGATTGTATAAGGAAGGAGGGAGATCAGAATGTGATGGAAGCAATAACAGAGGCCCTAACTATAGTCCATAGAAAGAAAAGGTCACTTTGAAGAACTAACATTTAAGCTGAAATTTGAAGGGAAAAAAAAAAAAAAACAACACAAATTAACCGGATGATTTGGTATGAGTGAGAGCAAGGAGGAGAAGGAATGTTGCAGAGAGAGGAAAATGCTGAAAATTCCAAAAGAGCAAGAAGAAAAGGATGAGAGAGAGAAAGAAAAGTTTGATGGATGTTGAGAACTGAAAGAAATTCAACAAATCAAGCATAATAAGTGAGGGAAAGCCAGTAAGGAGAGAGAAGTGTCAAGTACAGAGTAGAAAATAACTAACAGTGCAATATCCTGTTAAGAAACAAGGAGTAGTCTCCAAAACAACAATAGATGGCATGGGCTTATCTAGGAGAGGAACACCTCTGCCAGTGTGACAGGAGGGAAGGAAGAAAGGAAGGTCTGTGGCTTTGGTGGTCGAAAGTTGAGGGAGCGCCTCTCTGACGACTTATTATTTTCTATGAAGCAGGGGGTGAGCTCATTTGCTGGGAGTGAGGGGGTGGAGATTTGAAATTTGATTAAGAAATGTATTAAGATTGCCAGGCAGTGTTGAGGGCCCAGGTGAGGTGATGACTGTAAGTTTATAATGGTATCAATCTTCTCAGTTATGTAATTTTCTCCAGCAAGTCTTATCAAGCAGAATAATGGCAGAGAGAGGGTAAAAGTTGATTCATTCAGGAGTGATGACTGCCAGGATAGTATGATGAAAAAAGGCCAGAGCTATTGACAGGAGACTTATTGAAATGATAGTCAACACAATTTACCATCAAAACCAAGGAGAGGAAACGAGAAGAGTCTCATGGATGGGAAGTATGCAAAACAATCAATTGACTGAAGAACTAAGGTAATTAAATAAGAAAACAACTCTTATTCCCTGGAAGCTTACACTCTGCCAGAGGAGCCGTAAAGCAAACAAACAAACAGACAGCCATGATAATAAATGTAAATGTTATAAAATGATACAGAGTGACAGGGTGGCTATTTTATTTTGGATAGTCAGCGTGTCTGAGGAGACACTATTCAAATTGAAATCTGGACAAGAAACATCCAGTGTTGATACGTGAAGGGAAAGAGCAATCCAGAAAGATGAGAGCAAGTGCAGATGAACTTAGGTGGGAATGAGCTTGGAATGGTAAGAAGGCCCACAACACTATGATGAGTGAAATCCAAGTGATACAAGCCACACTGTGTACAGCTTAACAGAAAAAGATAAGGAATTTGCTCTTAATTTTCATTCAGAAGATTAAAGGACAGGAGTGACCTGCCTTATGCTTTAAAGGTTGATTATTGTTGCTCTGTACAGACTATGAACAGAGTCGAGGAGATGAGGTTGTTGTCATGTCCACTGACCCAGAGAGAATACTACCATTCCAGGAGGTGGAATAGACTAAAGGCTAATAATGAAAAGGTTAGAATTAGAATATGTTTTGATGGCTTGGATGTGGGAAACAAGAAAAAGAGAATACAAGCATGGGATTGAAGTAACAGGGTGAAGTGGGGTTATTTTCTGAGGATGGAAGACAAAGAAAGGACAGGTTTAAGGACAGAAATAAATTCAGTTTTGGCAATACACTAAAACCTGGGTTTGTGAGCATAATCCATTCAGGAAACATGCTTGTAATCTAAAGCATTTGTATATCAAAAAGAATTTCCCCATAAGAAATAATGGAAGCTTAGATGATTCATCCCACGACCCAAAAATATTCATATAAAAATGATTACAATACGGTAATATAATACAAAATAATAAAGAAAATACAGGAGCACCTGGCTGGCTTAGTTGGTTGAGCATCTGACTTCGGCTCAGGTCACGAACTCATAGTTTGTGAGTTCGAGCCCTGCGTCAGGCTCTGGTGCCTGCTGCAGATTATGTGTGTGTCTCTCTCTCTCTCTCTCTCTCTCTCTCTGCCCCTCCCCTGCTTGCTCATATGTGTGTGTGTGTGTGTGTGTGTGTGTATGTGTGTGTGCACGCATGCTCTCTCTCTCTCATAAATAAATAAACATTTTTTTAAATATAAAGAAAAATAAATTAACCTGCACCTGCCTTTGAAAAATTTCATGGCTGGTGTGAGGGAGACAAGAGAGAGGAGGGTTATTGTGTGGTATGGCTTTCACTATCACTAACAGAAGTACTGCTGTCTATTGGCTCAACGGAATCTTTCTTTTTGTGCAACTTTAAACAAGGAACCTATCCAACGACACTTGGTTTTGCCTCCTTTTGAGAATTTTGCAGAAATGTGACATTGTGTTGATAATCACCCACAATCCCACAGAGAGAGAGAAAGAGAGAGAGAGAGAGAGAGAGAGAGAAGAACCATTGGCTTAGTTGCGATCATGTGACATTTGGCATCACGTACTACTTGTATTGTAAGACATCACTCTTGTATTAAGCTAAAATTTATTAGACATGTTCACTCATTTTGAGGAACACTCGCAGAACATGTTACTCGTAATCCAAGGTTTTATTCTGTTAAGTTTGAGTTGTTTGTTAGGTCTCTCAATGGCTGTCAGTTTGCAGTAGGACAAACAAGTTTCAATTCTTGTCAGGGCCGCAGATACAAATTTGGAAATAATGGGCATAGATATGTTAGAGGAGGCAGTAAGGAATAGCAAGAGGGGTGGGTTAACTGAAGTGAAGTTGGATTCTTTGGTCATGGAAAATTCAGTGAGCATGTTCTGTCCATTTGCATAGGCTATTGAGGTAGGCAGGCTCAGGAAAACCAGGCTTTTGTTAAGACCAAAAACCTATGGAGACTCAAGGACAATATTGGTGGAGAGTTTGGTGAGTGAGCTGGGGAGAAAATGCATAGTTTTCTGGGAACCTGACTGTAGAAATATGGAGAAGCTTCCATTTTAACCACAAGGAAGGAAATCTGGAACATGAAGAATGGTGGTTGGAGTTCTGACACTTCCCTGAATCCCTGGAAAATTTAGCTATGGCTTGGAGAGTTGTGATAAGCATATCCTTTTCCTTCTGCCCTGTGGCAGGGTCAGCAAACTACACTTGCTGGCCAAATCCTACCCATCACTTATGTTCATAAATAATGTTTTATTGTCACACAGTCACGCCCCTTTGTTTAAATAATGCCAATGGTTGCTTTCACATCCAACTACCAAAGCCAAATTGAATAGTTGTGACAAAGTACTCAAAAATATATATTATTATATATTATATATTAACAGAAAAAGTTTACTGATTCCCACTGTATTATTACTGGAGCTGTACAGTAGGAACAATGACCAAGGAAATCACCTGTTTAACCCTTATCACCTGGGACACAGACAGTGGTTCCTATGGACCTTCAATAAATGCTTTTGGACCTTCAAAGAAAGATTATGCAAGTAATCACATAACGTAACAAAAGCTCATGTAACATAATGATATATTGTAGAGAACTTTCCATTACACATGTCCTCAAATAAGCCCTGATCTTCCTCATCCCCTGTGGAGGAAAACAGGATTTGGGTTAATCTTTCTCATCCCCTGTGGAGGACTTGAGTTATTCCTCGAAGCAAGACTGTGTAACCATTAGTGTCAATGCTAATTGCACAGAAGCTCAGTTGCCACTGTTGATAATTTAATCCTCTTGGTGCTTGCTAGAAAATGGTACCCTTTGTATGTCTTGATCAGACAAGAAGAATCTCACCGAAAAGTCCCCTGGGATCCAACTCACTTCAGCTGTTTTAATTTATAAACACAGAGCTATTGCCCAAAAGCAAAAACACGCTGCCCATGTGGCTGGGCTGGTATGAGTTTTCAACACCAGTGCAGCAAAGGAAGTTAGGTGTAAATGTAGATGAGGTCACACATTCAAAAGGTTCCAAACACTAGTCAGGACTGTAGATGAACAGCATGGACCCAATATGAGGCTGGAGGGTGGAGACGGGATTGTGGCACACTGAAGAACCCTGGCCTATCTACCCGAAGTCATTGCTACCCAACCTCCAGCTCTGTAGTCATACAGGAATAATAATCTAGTCAAATAAACTGATTATTCAAAAACAGTCATACATTTGGATTTTGGCATTACATTTCTGGTTTCTTTTCATCGCCATCACTGCCAAACATGCCTCAACTCTGGCCCAAACACTGCTAGTCATAACCCAGTTTCTAGAAGAAAGAAAAGAAGCCAATTAGCTTGTTGTTGGTACAGAACTAAGACCTAAGTCTCAAAAGCAGTCTTTGTTGCATGTGTGTGTGGAATACTTTAGCTCACTAGGAAACTACCAAGGTGTTAGAATCTTAAATCTCAGTCCAGTCCCAGTTCTCTTCAAAGCTTTCCTCTTGGGCTGGCACTGCTGAACTCCACCAGATATTAGTCATGCCTTTTCACTAAGAGCCTGAAAGAGAAAGCACAAGCTAGGGCTCAGCATTTCCAAATCTGTGAATCCCCTCTGCTGTCACATTTTCAGGGGAAGGACTTTAGATGAAAAAGACAAGCCAAATTCTTCAGCATAATATTCAAGGTCTTCTATATTTTGGTTTTAGTAAACCTTTCAAACTTATCTTCAATTCTTCTATACTCCACTCAGCTGGAATGCCTACTGTACTCAAACTTATACATCCTAATTTCTGTAATAGCCTCCCTTTACCTATCTGAGTCAAGTACTTTATGTCTTTTTTGTGTGTGTGTGACCTCTTCAACTGTATCGTTTGTTGCCTCTTATTTTGTATTTCCTGGTTATGTTGTTTTTAATTTTCCCTGAGTATATTTGATTTCATCATCAGTGTGTTAGGCTAGTCCTCCAAGGGTAAGATGTCAAGATGAGATTAAATATGCATAGATTTTTATTGGGGGAAATGCCGGTGAAAGAAAATAGGGAGCAAGCTGGAGAAGGCAAGTCTGAAGCAGAACAGGAAGAACGGTTGGGTGGGAGTGTTCTAGATTACCATGCTGTCAGAGGAAGGTCCTGTGACTCTCAGAGGAGAATGGGCCATAAGAGTCCCATGTCTCTCAGGATAGGGCTACCTCTGTGTCTCAGCCATACTCAGCCATTGGCTAGGAACAGCCACTAGGAAGCATGGACTCAGTGCAGATATGGTGGTGATGAACTTCAGAGCCCAACGGCAGGGGTCCTTGGTCAGTTATGCTCCCTGTATTTGGAAGATTGAGATGCACATTTTCATGGCTGCCATTAGAGGGATAATAACTCTTTAAAGGAAGAAATCATTTTTAATATACTTTTTTCTCCTACAGCAGTTAACAAAGTGCCCTGTTCACTGAAAACATACATACATTGCCATAAATACACACACATACACATGCATACATGCATGCATACATCACTAGATAATAATAAACATTGAGGTTTAGGTTCAACTTAATTGTGTGCTCATTTCTTAAAATGGGGGAATACTATCAGTATGGCTATTTTCCTTCTATTAATAAAGCTACTTCACTAATCTAATATTACTTCACTTTGTTTCTCTAAATTTCTCCATATTTCTTTATTTGTGTTGCAGAAATCCATAAACAAAACAATCCGTAACAAGCACTACTTCTCTACTGGCCAGAAAGCTGCCTCAGTGACTTAAAGGAATTATTCCATATCTCTAACACCCAACATACCATTACATACCCCTAAGGAGCAATGGAACCCAAGAGGAGACTAGCACTAGCACTTATTTGAAGTATTTCAGTAAAACACTCATACATAATATTTTAAGTGCTCCTGCTTTTTAATTTTTTGTGTGTTCCTTATTTTGTACTTAATCTCCATGTAGAAGTCATGGCAATATCACTTAGATTCTTACTGCATACTTCCCACACTTTCATTAAACTAATTATCTTGAAATATAATTAGCTAATTACTGAGAAAGGTAGATAATGATAGTGAATGGAATGTAAGATAAGCGTTAATGAACAACAACAGGATCCAAATATTCCAGTCAGGGAGAAGACATTCAGAGTTGGCAGAAAGACAAGGAATATTCAATAACCTTTTGATCAGTTGCACTTGAATCAGAACTAACAATGCTACACTGTGCTATTGCAACTGGGTAGGAATCCAAGTCCTCAATTTTTAAATCCTAACAAAGCTCCTTTACATTTCAGTGATACTGAATGATGTACTGAAGTACCCTAGTGCAGACCAATTGCAATTTGTCAACCGGACTTTTCAATCTTTCTCTTTTTTGCCTTTTTAGAAAGCATTATGTGGAGAAGATTTGTTTTCATTTGTAGCTATTGTCAAGAAGCAGAATTTATTATAATTAAGTTACAACATGTCTTGGAAGGGCCAATATTCTAAACTTTAAAATGCTCACAATAAGGTAAGGGCGTATTTGTTTGAAATGAAAAAAAAAAAAAGGTTGAAAATAGATTTTTAATTAACTGGCTCTGGATCAGAGCACTTTTCAAATGAAAATACAATAAGGCACCTAATCAGATAAGTTATTTACCCAGAATAATTGGATCCATGCTATAGCAAAGTCCTTTAAAATGTGGCTTGGCTGCAGTGTTTTTCAGTTATTTCAGTGTGTTCAACTGGCTACAGCAGGGAAATGATGTAACATGTATCATAATAAAATCCCTGTATGAACCAACAGCCTCGTAGGAGAAAAACCCTGCCAAGATCAAAACCAACCAAGAGACCTCATCTCCTCTAATCATTGGGTTGGTAGTAGGAGAAATATGACACCCAAATTTGCTGCACAATGTATTTATCATATTACCTCAGAGTAGTTTACTTGCCAGTCAGAATGCAAGCTCATTTTAGGACAGTTATACGTCACCTTTCATCCCCCCATCTAATACCTAATAAACCCTTGATAAGCGTTAGTCGATTTAAAATGGAAACAGTGCAGAAGAACACCAAGACTAATGTAATTCAATACACTATTTGCACTGAACACGGAGCTGGCTACAGATGGAAGAGAAACCAGAAGTATTTTCTGGGAATGTATAATCTCCTTGGAAAGATAAAACAGCCACCCATGTAACACCTACATCCAAATAAAGTGGTTTGTAAGGTGTAGGTGTTAATGACTGATAAGCACAGTAGATGCTGACAGAGATCAGAGGAAGGAGGCATCTGTGTGAGGTAGAGTGACCAGCAAGCACAAACACCATAATTATGAAAGGCAAAGGGGGAAAGGGAGAGCATCCTCTAGGTGGAATAAGGTGAGTCATACATTCACAGGACAGTTAGGAAATGGGTCTGTCTGGGGTGGATGATTCATGATGAGAAGTAAAGAGGGTAAGGGTAGAGAGGTAAGGTTGGAAATACAAATGAAAAGCCCTGAAGCCATTCTGAGAAGTCTGAAAAGTGTCATGGGAAAAGCACTAAAACTAAATCAGGAGATCTCATTCTAGGCCTCACTTTTCCCCTTGCTCACTCTGACATTGGGTAAGTCAGCATACCTCTCCAGTGTCAGTTTCCTCGTGCATAAAGTTGAGAGACACCAAAAGACCACTGCAGCTCAAAAAGGTCTTGGCAAGACAGAATCCTGTGAAGAGAAGCTATAGAGCAAGGGAGCAGCATGAAGGAAGAAAGCTTTGGGCAAGATGAGTTTGGAACTAATTCATAGAAGCAGGCTTGGGGATGGCAAAGTAAATGTTTGCAATAGCCACCAGGTACTGGAGGATGTAGTGCTGGAATAAGGGACTGGCAAAGGAAATGGAAAGGTAGGGGAAATTTAGAAGGCATTATCTACCAGACTTTGTGACTTGCAAAAGTACTAATTCAAATGTAATGCCATTATTTTGAACCTAGGTGATTTGATATCAATGTCGAATTAGAATAAAACTACATTAGGGGTAAAGCCGGTGTGAGACGAAATCAAATAAAAATCTACTTTGGGCTCTGTCCATCCTAAATACCTTCCATCCACTGCAAGTTTCATCCTTAGTGTCTACACCAAGGACCCCTCGAGTCTGAACTTGCTAAGGACCCTTAATATTTTTCCCTTTATAACCAACCAAGCATACTGGATACTTGATCATCACAACAACTTTTGAGGTATTCGTTTTCTCTTGCTGTGTGACACTCTACCACAAACAGAAAAAATAATACCCATGTGTTAGCTCACAGTTCTGTAGGTCAAAAGTCTGAGCAAGGCATGGCTGAGTTCTCTGCTCAGGGTCTCACAGGACTCAGATCAAGGCTTTGACCCCTTGAATTCTTATCTGGAAACTTTGAGGGAAATACCCACTTCCAAGCTCATTCATGATTCTTGGAGAATTTAAGTCCTTGTGATTATAGGAGTGAGGTCCACATTTCCATGCTGGCTGTCAGCAAGGATTGCTCTCAGCTCCTGAAGGCCACCTACGGCTAGTCTCTGTTCCCAGGGACCACACACATTTCAAGCCATGTGGCTTCTTTTGTCTTGATAGCCAGACATGGAGAAACCTCCCTTATATCCACTCGCCCTCCCACTCTGTTCTGACTTTGTCTCTGACCCCTAGACCCAGATTCACATGGCTCATATGATTAGCTTCTCAAATGAAATCTGAAGTCCTTGTTGGGTTTTACAAGGTCCTTTATTATCTGACACCAGGTTTCCTTTCCAGCCTCATTTCCAATCACATTCTGCTTCTCTCATTCACTCACTCCACTTGTGTTCCTGGAACATGCCAAGCAAATTTCTGATTCATGCTCTTTGCATTAACTGTCCTCTGAAGGAAATGTTCTGCCTCAAAAAGAACACAGAAGCTTCTCCCACTTCACCTCAATTGTATCACCCCCGAAAGGCCTTCCTGGAACCATCTGAAACATCCTTTATCACTTTTTCCTGCTTCATTTTTTATCAATTATATACTTCTTAACATCTTTGGCTTTTATTTTGTATTCACTTGTTTACTTATGTATTTATTTGTTGACTTGCCTGTCTTCACCTCAGTAAAATGGAAACTCCATGAAGGCAGCAGATTTGTTTGTTATGTTCCCTCTCTTGTCTTTAGCATAGTTTTTGATACGTAGTAAGTATCTCAATATGTTTGCAAAGTAAATGATGTAAATGTTTCCCTTTCATCCATAAATCATTTATTCAACTCTTATTCACACAGTTAATACCATGTGGCCATGATGCAACAATCACTGTGCCAGGTGCTAGGTGTATAAGGTAAATCAGATACACGTGATTCTTGCCCTTTTGAAATTATTTAAAGAATGATAATAGACAAAGAAATAAGCAACGAAGATCTAATATGTGTGCTATAATATGGGAAGGGCAGTGTGCTTTAACAGCACAAAAGGGTAAAATCTCTCCAAAGATCAAAGAATTGTACCTGTAAGAATTGGCAGATAAGTTGAGATCTGAGGAAAGAGTGAAAGTTAAGCGTTGGAATTAGTTTGGGTGATGATAAAGACTTCTTCTTCATTTGTATGAAGAAAACAGAAAAATTCAAACAAACTGGTTTTTAATGTCCTCAAATTTTACTTAATAACTAATTTAATTCCCAAATTATTGCTCTGATCAAGAAAATTATATCTGTTTTTACTTAGTAATCTCACTTTATTTAAGATCAAAGAAATTTGGATTTCTTTTAAAGAAAAAGGCCAAAAGAGAAACAACCCCCAAATAAGCTACTTTTTTCTTTGAATCATCGAATCGTGCACTACCCAATCCATTTAATGTAATAGATAGTTACCAAGGATATATCATTCGCATAAAGATAAATAAGTCAGTATACCATCCCCCCAGGATTGTATAATTTTGTACAGAAGGTAAGTTCGTATGCAAATAATTAAAATACAAAACAAGAAGAGAAAAAACAGTACCTTGGGAGTGGTTCAAAATGCTTTGAAAGTGGAAAAGACAAGGACTAACAGAGTATTTGGCTGGGTAAATGAGTTTATCACAAATGCAGATAGAGAGAAATATATATATATATATATATATATATATATATATATATTCCAAAGAAAAGTCAAGAATGTAAAAAGGAGAATTAAGGAAAAGATAGTACAAATACCTTTGTCTCATCTCATCTGAGATCAAAAGTAATATTTCAATAATGAGGATAAAACATAAATATGTCATCTTGTGTATATTTTAAGCTAAAATGAAGAGTAAATTATTAATCTTCACCTGTAACTATCAAAGATAAAGTCCCAGGTTATGTGGACATTCTCACATGAGAAACCATACATGTACCATTTGTTGTTTATACATTCCCCAACAAAATGTATGCAGAACAATCAGAAAACTTAAATGAAAATAAATTTCTCTGATGTATCCCTTAATGTTGGCAGGTATGTTTTAGAACTCAATTCCTCTATTATCTTTCCTTATCACACAGTAATATGAAGATAAGAAGCCTATCCATATTTAATAAAATAGAACTTTCATAGTGCTGCATATAATTTCTTGGAAGATTTTAGCAGGGAAATATTCTTTATTTCCAGAAACAATTATATTAAAATTGTAGTAGCAGATCTTAGGTTGATTCCTTATAACATAGTGCCATCTAGAGATTAAAGTTGATGTTGCTACAAACTACATTTGCAACTTAGCTTCTAAATTCTAACATCAACATCACATTTTATAGCTAAAAGTCCAGTAGGAGAAACTACAGTATGATACATCTATAGGAGTACATTTGAAATAAAATAATGAGTACATACATGAGAGAACTTACATGTAATATTATTGACATCTAATCATCACATTGTATGGCCTCTCCCTTGGGCAGTATTCTATTCATTCGTGTGCTAAAATGTCTAGTAGTTTCATGACACACCATAGTATTGAGAGAAGTTAGATGGAGGTACAAGAATATGTATCTGATTAGATTTTGTAAGGAGACTTAACCAAATTTCTACAAAGCAGCGAAGCAGTTCTCATCACAAACATGATGTATTAAGCAGCTGCAATGGGTAAGGCATTGTACTTACCATGTGTATGTTTCCTGAGGCTGCTATAATGAATATGAATATAACTCAATGGTTTAAAATAGCTGAAGTTTATTCTATAATAGTTGTAAAGACTAGAAGCCTGAAATCTAGGTGTAGGTAGGCTGTACCCTCCTGGAGGCTCTAGGGGAGAATCCTTCCTTGCCTCTAAGCTTCTGGTGGCTGTTGGCATTCCTTGGATTCCTTGGCTTGTGGCCACATCACTCTAAATTCTGCCCTCAACTTCCCATTACCTCCTGTATGCATCTAGCTGTGGCCTCATCACTTCAATCTCTCATTTCCTCCCTTTGTTCTGTCTGTGTATGTCTCCTCTATGTATTTCTTCTCTGTGTGTCTAGTATAAGGATATTTCTCACTGGGTTTAGAGCACACCTAGATAATCCAGGGTGATCTCCTCACCTCAAGACTTTTATTACATCTGCAAAAACCCTTTTTCCAAGAAAGGCAACATTCACACATTCCTGAGATTTGATGTGTCTTTTGGGGGCCACTATTCAATCCACTACACCAAGTTTTTTGTTTTTTTTTTTTTTAAGTCAGGGAAATAGGAGTTACCTGGGTGGCTCAGTCAGTTAAGTGTCCGACTCTTGGTTTCAACTTAGATCATGATCTCATGGGTCATGAGTTTGAGCCCCACATCGGGCTCTGAGCTGACAATGCAGAGCCTGCTTGGGATTCTCTCTCACTCCCTCTCTCTCTGCCTCTCTCTTTGCCTCTCTCTCTCTCTCTCTCCCTCTTCCTTTCTCCCTCCCTCAAAGTAAATAAACTTAGAAAAAAAAGTGAGGAAAATAAATGGAAAAAAGTGAGGAAAAAATGGCTTAAGTTTCAATAAGCTTACAGCATAATCGTGGAAAAGGGTTATATGCTTAGATAAGAAATTACCCAGAACAGAGTCTCTCAACCTAGGCAATATTGACATTTGGGCCAGAAAATTCTTTGTTGTGAGGACTGGCCAAAGAATTTTAGATTGTTTAGCATCCCTGATCTCTACCCATTAGATGTCAGTAGCACCCACCTCTTAGTGGCAACGTAGAGCCTGCTGAATTCAGACTGTAGATTCTGAAAGGTCTTGTAACTGGCTCTAGCCCGTCACAGCCATAATCTGTGACCAGTCCTGCTAGCATAGGGACCATGTAGGAGAAACTCCCATGTCCTTGGTCCCAGCTACAGACCTGAAACAAGTCTGTACCACTGAGGACTGAGTCATAGCCCCATTTGGCTTGATCCTGTCACCAGCATCATACACCAAGCAATCTGGGAGCAGTCATGCCCACCCATGCATTAGGTAATAGGCATTCAGAACTTGGTCCCAGCTGTGGACCCTGAAGTGGCCCCGTGAACTAGGCCTAGCACCTCTCAGCAATGGTCTGAGAGCCCCTGGAGGCAAACCTACCAAACTTGGTGAGACTGTAGATTCTGAAAGGGCTCTGTAACTGGACTCTTATCCCAGCCACAGTATGTGAATGGTTTTGCTGGCACAGGGGCCTTGCAGGTGACATTCTTTGCCCCTAGAGAAACTGAAAGGGCCCTATACATGGCTCAACCCACCTCACAGCCATGATCTGCCAGTAATCCTGAGCATCCATAGTCCCAATGGGAGACATTACCATCTGCACCCTCAGAGATCCTGAAGGAACATCCAACCCCGCCATAACCACACAGTCTACTAACAGACCTGCAAGCCTAGAAACCCATAGAAGACATTCTTGTTGCATTCCCAGAAATCTTAAAAGGGCCCTGTACTCAGATGTACCCTCTCCAGCTACAATCTAGTCCAGCCTACCCAGGGACCTGGCAAAAGACATGAATGGAAATTCATGTCACCAGAGTCAGATCTGCAGATGTCAGTTTTGTTTACTGATTTTTTTTTAATTCTTTTTGCAGAAGTAGACAATGTATCACAATGTCACATTTAATTTTTTGAATATGACACCAAAAAAACAAGCAACAAGAGCAAAAATATACAAGTGAGTCTACAGCAAACAAAAAAGCTTCTGTACAACAAAAGAAAAAGTCAACAGAATGGAGCAGCAACCTGCAGAATGGAGAAGATACCTGCAAAATATATACCTGCAAAGTATATATCAGAAAGGGGCAAATATCCAAAATATATAAGGAATTCACACAATTCTATAGCAAATAATAATAATAATAATAATAATTCAATTAAAAATAGGCAGAGAACATGAATAGACATTTTTTCCAGAGAAGTTATACAGCTGGGCAAGTTTGGGTATATACCCGAAGGAAATGAAATTACTATCTGGAAGAGATATCTTCACCCCCATATTCATTAAAGCATTATTCACAATAGTGAAGATATAGAAAAAATTTTGGTGTCCATCAGTAGATGAATAAATAAAGAAAATATGGTGCATATATATGGAATGGAATATTACTCAGCCATGAAAAAATGAAATCCTGCCATTTGCAACAACACGGACAGACCCTGAAGGAATTATGCACTGAATTAAGTCAGACAGAGAAAGGTAAATCTGTATAATCTCACTTGCATTTGAAATCTTGGGGGGAAAAAATTAGTCAAATTCACAGAAACAGAAAGTAGAATAACAGTTGCCAGGGGAAGGGGTGGGGGAAATGGAGAAATGTTGGTCAAAGAATACAAAGGGTACCCCCATTCATTCACAAGATGAGTAAGTTCTGAGGATCTAATATTCAGCAAGATGACTACAGTTAACAGTAATGTATTATTTATTTGAAAGTTGCAAAGAGAATAGATCTTAAATATTCTCCCACACACATACAAAAAATTGTCATCACATAAGGAGATGTATGTCTTAATTAACTAGCTTTATTGTTATCAACATTATTGAATCATTTTGCAGAATATATATATATATATATATATATATATATATATATATATATACATGTCATATCATCACGTTGTACAACTTAAACCTACATAATGGTATATGTCAGTTAACTCTCAATACAGCTAGGAGAAGGGAAGAACAAGTTGTCCAGATTATTATTCCAAACCCTATGAGCTAGAAGTTTAGGGAAGGAAGAAACCAAAATGGACTAGATTATTAAAGGTTTCATGGAGGAAATGAGAAGGGAACTATTCATTGGATAAAGAACGCATGAGTGGTTCAGTCTGTTAATCCCACTCTTGATTTTGGCTCAGATCATGATCTCACAGTTTGTGGGATCAAGGCCTGTGTTGGACTCTGGGTTGACAGTGTGGAGCATGTTTGGGATTCTTTCTCTCTCTCTCTCTCTGCCCCCCACCCTCAAAATAAATAAACTTAAAAAAAAAATAGTCCCTGGAATTGTGAAGGGGGTCTGGAAAGCATTACTGGCTAAGGTCCTCCTACTGAGAAGCACTGTGAGCTTGTCAAGACCAAGGGCCTTACCTTACTCATCTTTAAATGCAGTTCCCAGCACAGTCTCTGGCATAAAGTAACTCTCAAAAATGTCTGTTAAGTCAATGAGGTTAAATTAATAGATCAGTATCAGAAGTGAAGCGTCTTTGATGATACGCTAGGGAATTATACATTTATTTTGTTGGTTATGGGGAAATCTTAAAAGATTTCAAGTTAGAAAGATAAACTGAATAAAGAAAGAAGTGGTATATAAAAAAATATTAGAGAGACTAGAAACAAGATCAAGCTAAGAAATTATTAAAATAGTCTTGCTATGAAGTAATGGATCTGGGGACCAAGATGATGATGGGGGGGATTAAAATGAGGTGTCAATAACAAGAAAAAATAATTGTCATTGTTTTATTCCTGGGTTTGGAGAAGATAGAGAAAAAAAGCAAAAAAGAAAATTTCCAAGTCAGGGTGACGAAGAGAATAGATTCTGTTCATCTGAGAAAAGTCGGAAAGTCCAGAGAGGGAGAGAGATGAGGAACCTGAGATGAGAGTGCATATCCAAGAACAGCAGTTCACTGAGATGCAGGAGAGATTATTTTTAATTTTAGGGTAATCTTCAAAAAAGTAATTATACTGGAGAATGGAGCTAAATAAATATGAGGTGAGTTGTGATTAATTTTAAGAATTGCTTGCTAGATATTATTTCCTTAGAAAGTCATTAGATCTTTTGGGCCTCAAAAAAAAAAAAAAAGCATTTTGCAAAGATTTCTGGAGAAGTTAGTCTGAATTCAAAAGCATGAGTTCGGTTTTTCCTCAATGACTCTCCGTTGAGGGTAGGGGATTCCAGATTCCTGTATTATTCACACTCTAACATGCTGGCCACTCTTTCCTCTGGATGTATTGATGATGTTCAGGACACAGAAAAGTTCAAAT
The DNA here is from genome assembly GCF_018350155.1 of Leopardus geoffroyi. Classification (NCBI taxonomy): domain Eukaryota; kingdom Metazoa; phylum Chordata; class Mammalia; order Carnivora; family Felidae; genus Leopardus; species Leopardus geoffroyi. The sequence continues at coordinate 63,516,321 of NC_059326.1, forward strand.
CACCAGTTATTTTAGCATGACAAGCAAGCTTGAGAAAAAGTTTCTGTAGAAGAAAAAAATTGAAAAACCATTAAACAATTGGATTTCTTTTATTGCTGCCCATAGTTCACACAAACTGGTTATTAATGACTTGTGAAGATACCTGTATACTTATTTTTTTTTTCATTTTCTATTTGTAATGTTTAGGTTGTCGTCCTTTATAAGCATTTTAATGTTTTAAGTTACCATATGTATTTTTGCGAGTGTGGAACATCCTACTTAGTCAATATGTGGGTACATACACACTGAATTCTGGTGTTCTGGTTCGGAGAATAACTTTTTTAAAAGTATCAACTAGGGGCGCCTGGGTGGCTCAGTCGGTTGGGTGTTTGACTTCGGTTCAGGTCATGATCTCGCATTTCGTGAGTTTGAGCCGCACATCGGGCTCTGTGCTGACAGCTTAGAGCCTGAAGCCCGCTTCAGATTCTGTGTCTCCCTCTGTCTGCCCCTCCCCTGCTCACACTCCGTCTCTCGCATTGTCTCAAAAATAAATAAACATTTAAAAATAAATAAATAAATATTAAAAATAAAAACCAATCAACTCTCAAAATCAGAGCTAAAGCTATTCACTCTGCTGGCATTTATGGTTAAAATTATTGTGTTTATTTATGAAAGAAGAAAAATGTATTGTTAAAATCATACCCAAGTAGCATTATGAAATGAGATGAGAATTAAGATTGACTGAAAATAATTTTACATTTAGATGCCCCCCAAGATAACCCTGAATAAATAAAAAGCTTTTTAAAAAAGAGTTCAGTGATTCTTATGAATGCTCTTTAGTTGCATACTCAAGACAATTTCCCTCAGGAGCCATGCATTTGTCCAATAAATGTAATTAATTAACAAAAAGAAGTGCAATAAAAATTGTCATTATTCTCACCAGCCCTTTCCAGAATTTATCTGAATTTCAGTCATCACAGGTGGACCCCATTTCTAATGCCAGCCTTCACTGGGATCCCAAATATGTACAAAACTGAAAAGGTAGGTGATTCGTGAGGTCTTGCAGTGCTTTGGTTAATCGTTACAGGAGGCTTGCATTTCGTTTGAAGCCCTCTGGGTTTTATGCTTCAGAGCATCACTCCACAGTTAGATTTGGGATGGGAGAAAGCATCCCTTTCTTTTTATATAGTGGAAGAAGGGTAATTGTGAACTCAGGCACATTCTCAGGCAGACTAGTGTTATGAACAGATAACCAAACTTAAAAATGTAGAAAGTGATTCCCTAAAAACCATTCAGCTGAGTACTCCCTGCGTGCACCCCCAGGCTCAGAGAAACTGGCATAAATGATAAATTGGGCCAGTGATGGGTGCAGATGCAAGGACTGCATGTGGGTGGGAACTCAACTGGAAAGAATCACCAAAGGCCAGATCTGAGGATCACTGAGACTACTGTTGCCTTTGGGATTGGAGGCGGTGTTGACTTATCTTCAAATTTAAGAAAATCCAGCAATCCTAATGTCAGATAACCTGACTTTAAAATATTAACTCAAAAACCTTAAAAAAAAAAAAACATATTGTGCACACCAAACAGAACAGTGTTGCTACTGATTTGGCCCAATTCGTGCTTTCTGTTTTTGATTGCTTTATTTTTGTGGTTACTTTCTGCTTTAAATAAATTCTTTTATTTCAAGGTATGAGAGACAATGATTATAACTCCATATAACAGAAGTTTATGTCACTCTTGATATAAACAGTACAGTTTTCTACTAATTACTACTAATTTCTACTAATTACAAATGGAATTAATGACAATTGAGAATAAATCTTGGTAGTTGTCATTTAGAAACTCATTCACTCATTCAGCCGACATTTACTGAATGTTCATTATTTGCAAGTACATCTAGGTATCCTCAAGATACAAATAAGAAAAATACATGGAATTCTAATTTAATATGAAAAAATTTTGCAAATAAGTAACGATGACATAAATTCATACGCCTTATGAATTTTTTTTAAATTTTTTTAATGTTCATTTATTTTTGAGAGACAGTGAGAGAGCACAAGTGGGGCAGGGGCAGAGAGAGAGAGGGAGAGACAGAATCTGAAGCAGGCTCCAGGCTCCGAACTGTCAGCACAGAGCCTGATGTGGGGCTCAAACCCACAGACTGTGAGATGGTGACCCAAGCCGAAGTCGGATGCTCAACCGACTGAGCCACCCAGGCGCCCCTGAATTAGGAAATTTTTAAAGCAGGAATATAGACTCAGAGAGAAGCATATGATTATCCATTAAAAATTTCTTTGTAAAACGTAATTTCTTCTCTAAATATGGATGTATTTGGTTCTCCAACAATGTTAGATTATGAGCACTAAATTTCTGCACCATGTTTAGACAAAGAACACTAAAACCAAGAAAAAGCAATAGCCACTAGTCTTGAAAACATTTTAAAATATTCTGACATATATTTTATAAGTTATGGGAACAAACATTTTATATCCAATAGAAAATCTGACATTTCCTACACACTAAACTATGAATACTGTTTTATAAGCGTACCCTTTCATAAAAACCATGCTAATAAAGACAATGACAAGATATAGAAAACTTCCATTGCCTTTCAAGTTGCATGCACTAAAAAATGTTAAGTAACAGCAAATTGAGAAAAAAAGGAAATAATCTCAAACTCCTAATTCTGCAGGGAGAGTGAAAAAAAGTTGACAGAGTTTATCCTTTTATTTAGTGAAGCTATACATAATAATGCTAAAGAGAGAGGAGTTTATAATCAAACAGACTTTTATAACCAGACCGTAGTTTAATCTATGCTCTAATTCTCAGGAGTAGAGTCATCTTATGAAAGCCTTAGGTTTTAAAGTCACTGAGTAAGATGAAAACAAGGGACACAAAAATTACCTTTGAAATCCCTTTGAAAATTGAGACACATTGGAAAACAACACACCATCTCTTAATAAGTCATAATCGCCACTTTTCTTTCTGTCTTGTTTCTTTTGTTAAGTACCAGATAAATGAGTGTGTGTTTAAAAATCACATTGTACAAAATAAATAAACTCTAAATTCCCGTAAGTGTTGAGAGTGGAATAACAGGATCATCACAATTTAAAGTGTTATTTTGCTTCCTATCTTCCTCCCTACAAGTTATTAGTGAATTCACAAGACTATGAACGTATAATGTGATACCATTGTAAAGATAGATAAGCTCCTTTATTCATAAATTAACGAAAATAACATCTCTTTCTGAGAGCTATTTGAAAAGATTAAATGATGAATATATATAATTTATATATATAAACTACTTAAGACAGTGCCTGTCACATGGTAGGCATGTAATACATCATAGCTATCATTCCTTTACTTCAGCAAATAATTTTTCTTATGAATAAATGTTAGCGATGTGAACAAAGTATTACCTTCCAATTTTAAAAATGTTTTTAAGTTTATTTATTTATTTTGAGAGAGAGAGAGAGAGAGAGAGAGGCAGGGAGGGGCAGAGCGAGAGGGAAAGAGAGAATCCCAAGCAGTCTCTGCGCTGCCAGCAAGGAGCCCAACACAGGGCTCAAACTCAAGAACTGTGAGATCATGACCTGAGCTGAAATCAGGAGCTGGCAGCTTAACTGACTGAACCACCCAGGTGCCCCTACCTTCCAATTTTGAAGATGGGGCAAAGGTCTTCCCCAGCCCCCAACATGCATGCAAAGCTATATTCTTAAGATAATAATATGATCAATTTTATGTTTTAGAAGGATGTGTGAATATATTTTCTATTTGCCTCTCCAGATCCACCCATTTTCCCCCCATTCTTCTCTGTGCTCTAAAAGGCCCACCATTATGGACCACATCCCCTGGTCTCCCTGGCTTTCCGTTGGGTTCAACCAATAAAAGTCATGGCAGGAGATTTGAAGGGGAAGAGAAATAAAGGTCAGTGTCTATTTCCCCATTTTCCTCCAGGCCACAGATCAGCAATGCTGGATTCCTCTACCAAGGTCCATAGCTTTGTCATGTGGCTTCCTACAGTTGGCCTACATGTGGCCTCTCTCTCCTGTTTTAGAAAGGTGCTTCTTTCCCTGGCCACTACAGGTAACTGCTCTCCTTTGTTGCATGGAGGATAGATTGGAAAGGAAGAAGACTCGACACAGAGAGATGCTTAGAATTACTTGCAGACAGGAAAATAATAAGGATCTGACCAAAACAGTGATGATGAGTCAGAGAGAACAGAAATAAGATGCATTTAGAATATATCTAGTACAAGAGACAAAATAAATTGTAACTAATAGAATAAAAGACCAAGTGAGAGAAGAAGTCTAGGATCCAGGAAGATGTTAAAGCAAGTATTTTGCTTTAACAAATGAATGAAGTTTGAAGTTTGATGCTATGCACAGAGAGGTGTAACCAATCTGATTTGTGGGTTTTTTCCTAGCTTCTATTATCATTCATTTAGAAATTGATCATTTGCTTCTTTGAGGTGGCTCTTGTATTTTATTCATCATTTACCAGGACCTTGCCTAGTCTCCTTTGTGAGACTGTGAAAACTATTTGGATAAAGGCTTTATTTTTGAGTAGTCAAAAATTTTAGAGCACAATTAAAAAAAACTTTTTTAAGTTTTATACAGCTCTATTGAAGTAAAATTGCATAAAATAGATTACTTTTATTTGAATTGTACAATGTGACAAGTTTTGGCTTATGTTTCTCTGTGAAACTATCACCACAAGTAAGACCATTAACATCATCATGCAAGACCATTAGCATATGCATGACCACCCAGACTTTCCTGTTGGCCTTTTGTGGTCAGTCCCTTCTTCCTACATGGACAGTGGGGTTGTTTCCAGGATTTTTTTGTCTAGATACATTAGTTTAATGACAGTGATTATGTTTCTGCATAAACTCCTACTCCTGCCGTAAAAATTAGCAAATGCTTACACTCTAAAACTCTCAAAATAAAAATATAAGATTAATGGGGTGCCTGGGTGGCTCAGTTGGTTAAACATCCAAATTTGGTTCAGGTCATGATTTCACGGTTTGTGTTCGAGCCCTGTGTAGGACTCTGTGCTGACAGCTCAGAGCCTGGAGCCTGCTTCAGATTCTGTGTCTCCCTCTCTCTCTGCTCCTCCCCCACTTGTGTTCTCTCTCTCTCTCTGACTTTCAAAAATAAATAAACGTTAAAAAAGAAATTTTAAAAAAAGATAAGAGTAAGTAAAATTGGGCTTCCAATAAAGCTTTCATTACTTACTGTTTTTATGACTGTTTCTGTTTTTAGGTAAACTAAATTTGTGTGCACCCAGAACTAAGGTTCATTTTAAAATAACTGAAAAAAAACATCACCTGCTTGCTTTAAGGACACAATGAACTAAATAGAAAATATCTTGATGGTGGCCTAACTATTTCAGTTTTATCCCTACATCTAGCATTACATACACACAGAGTACTCTGTTTGATAGAAAAATCATCATATACTTTCAATCCAGTGGAGTGAAAAGAATAAACAAAAACATAAGGGTATCATGAAAATAGAAAATAAAGAAAAATGTGTTGAATCAAATTTAGAGGTTTCTAGGAATGCTTGTGGGCCTAAAAAATTCAACTAATATTGAATTTCAGTGTAATTTTATACTATATTGGACCCCAACATCTGGACTGCTCTTGATTTTTCTGAAGTTTTGCTTAGGTTTCCAACTCCTGTTGTAATAGTTATATGAAAATCATTCTGTAAAGAAGCATACATGTGTAAAAAGTCATATTTGTTTTAAATAAGTATTTTCTTCTGTATGGGTTTTAGAATGATTTTTTTCTGTGCCTGGAGGAGAATGAAAAGCACTTATTCCTCCAACAGGAAGCCTGGAGAAATACCCAGCTCAGCCATGTGGTCACGTGCAGCTTCCTGTTACATTCCAGGAATTGCTCTTGGGTGTAAACAATCATCTTCCAGGGGACAAGCCATGGCCGCATCTGCCTTGGGCATCACTCTAAACTTGCAGAGCATGTGAAATATCTGGCTATTGCTGTTAAATTAATTCTGAAATAGCAGAAAGTCTCCATTTGTGGAATGTGTCACACTTGTGTCAAGCTCATTCCGGTAAGCACAACTTTTAGGCGAGCAAAATGCATTATTGATTGGCTTCTGTGCATCTTTTACCCCAAATAAAGCATTCTTTGATTGATTGTTTTACCATATTGAAAAGTATGTTTGAAAAGGAAATTTCCACAAATCTCTTTTTAAGCTTTCCAGCATCTGCCAACAGTAAAAGTAATTAACAAAAACCTGCTTATAAAAATACCCACAGCATAATAAGAATATAAGAATATTTAATTTGAGGTATTCAAAAATTGAGCCCAACCTTCAAAATAATGTATATTATGCTTGTTAGTCATGCTTTAGGACTCTACTGCACAAAGACATAGAAATCTACATTCAATGACTAGATGAAGATATACATGAGATATGAGGAGTTAATTCCAAAGTTGATTAAGAGTGTAAACTGTAGGGGCGCCTGGGTGGCGCAGTCGGTTAAGCGTCCGACTTCAGCCAGGTCACGATCTCGCGGTCCGTGAGTTCGAGCCCCGCGTCAGGCTCTGGGCTGATGGCTCAGAGCCTGGAGCCTGTTTCCGATTCTGTGTCTCCCTCTCTCTCTGCCCCTCCCCCGTTCATGCTTTGTCTCTCTCTGTCCCAAAAATAAATAAATAAACGTTGAAAAAAAAAAAAAAAAAAAAAAAGAGTGTAAACTGTATTGTCCAATGTGGGAGCTACTAGCCATGTGTGGCTATGTCAGTGTGCATGCAAATTAATTAAAATGAAATAAAATTAATACTTCAGTTCCTCAGTCTCACCAGCCACATTTCAGGTGCTCAATAGCCATGGATGGAGAGTGGCTATCACAGCACACAGCATAGATAGAAAACATTTGTATCACAGAAAAGTTCTATTGGACCAAGAGGGTATATAATATATAATACATAAAGAAAAATTAAAGAACTAGGATTATTGCTCTTAAAAAAAAAGGAATGAGTGATTTGACAACATATGAAGAAGCTTCTATACATTTGAAAAAAAATGAGTGACACGTCTGATTTTTTTAACTAAATTGATTAGAAGTTTTAACTATCATCATATAGTATAAAGGAGCAAAAGTAGATTTTATGGGACATGAAGTTTATATAATTTGGAGGACACTTTTGAGGGAAAGGATAATAAAATCAGTCATTTAAGAGAACATTTTTACAAAATGATTTTAAAAATCACAACAAATTACAAATTTAAAAAACTGACAAGTATCACAAAAAATTCAAAAAGCAGCATTTTTATTGACTTTTAACATTCTTTTATATTCCCTACATCTTGTCTCTTCACACAACAATCTTCTGATTGTTTTATAAATTGTTGCTCATTTTTAGAAAGACAGAATAGAGAGGCTTCATTGTGTCTTCTAGTATGGTCAATTAATATATGTGATACATTCATAATTTTACATGTTACATTTTCAAATATTCCTCATAGAAGACAACTTCTTTTTGACCAAGTGGTTTTTTTTCAAGTTTATTTGTTTATTTTGAGAGAGAGAGAGAGCATGAGCAGGGGAGGGGCAGAAAGAGAGGGAAAATGAGAATCCCAAGCAGGCCCCACACTGACAGCACAGAGCTGGATGTAGGGCTGAATCCCAGGAACTGTGAGATCATAACCTGAACAGAAACCAAGAGCTGGATGCTTAACCAACTGAGCCACCCAGACACCTCTTGACTAGGTTTTGATGAGAACCATTCCTTGTTTATAATTCACAAATCTGAAAAATTGAAGAATTTGCCAAAGATTAGCTTCAAGCTCCACACACTTTGTCTCCGCTCCCCACATAGGTCCAACGGCAAGTGCCATAGGACAAACTCATATAATTTTATAATGCATAGTCCAAATCTTCATTTCATGGCACCAGTTAAGTCACCAGTGGGCAGTACATAGGAATATTCCTGGAAACAATCTCTACCATGGGCTAACTACCAACAAATGAACTACATACAGAAGTGATTATGGGGGTGCCTGGGTGGCTCAGTCACTTCAGCATCCACCTTGGGCTCAGGTCATGATCTCGCAGTTGGTGGGTTCAAGCCCCACTTCTGGCTCTGTGCTGACAGCTCAGAGCCTGGAGACTGCTTCGGATTCTGTGTCTTCGTCTCTCTTTGCCCCTACCCCCTTGCACTCTGTCTCTTGATCTCTCTCTCAAAAATAAATAAACATTAAATTGTTTTTAAAAAGAAGTGATTATGAACCACAGAAAAGCATGTTCTACTACACTCAAACTAAGTGCATCCAACACTCAACGTCCCTTCAGCTGGATCCCAAAAATGCTCATGGTAATTCTACTGCCATCACCAAGGGAAAGCATGGCAGAATGTACGCACATATACAAAATCATAGCAGTTTAACTGAGTACAATTAAAATAACTTACTTTTGTAAATTTTACAATATATGGCATTGTGACACAATGCTAGGATCCCTCCCAGGGCCTAGGAAGGGATCTATGCAAGTGAGGAGCTATGAGGCTAAACTCCATTACCTTCCTGGTAAATCCATCTCTGATAAAGGATGCATTCTTCACTGACATGCTGAATAATAAAGGTTGAAATATAAGGATTCTGATTAAATATAAGATAGATTCCCTGACACAGTTATTGAACATTGACATTGTGGCATAATAGTTATAGACTCACAAGTTCAATATTCAAGAAGCTGTTCATTCCTTTTTAACTCTTTTGCCTTTGTTTAAAATGTACTGCCACAAGGTAAGTGGTAGCTTCTAAAATCATCATGATCTAATATCCACATTTCTGTAACATAAGGTAACTGAGAGAGGGTCAAAGTGATACATGTCTATGTTAAATAATTCTTTATAATATCAGAGACCTACAGCCATTACTGAGTGAAGTCTACTTTAAAGAAGTAATGTTAAAAGAAACTGAAAGTAACACTAGCCATCCATTTCACTTATCTTCAATTATTATTGATGTTTTACTGAATCCTTGTTTAAGCCTTTGCTAAGAACAGAACAGTTTTTTCTACTCTCTGATGTCAGGTTACATACAGAACTCTGGTGCTATGTGGCTACAAAAGCATTTGGTTTTTTTCCTTTCTAAAAAGAGATAACCAATGCTTTCTTACTCCCCCCCCCCCCCCCCCCGCCAAATCTCATATAATACAAACAAAACCAGCTAGTCTTGGAGAATGGTGGGTGGATATCAAAGACAAGAGTCGAGTCTTGTCAGCACACCCCTTTCCAGCTTTCCCACACTGGGCAATAAAGAGAGACCATAGATCATAAACCCTCAGCAACCATGGACCCTCACATCAAGTTTTCTCTCTTGCAGTTGCTGTTCTATACTTTCATTACATAGACTATATCACTCTAAGTGTCTTCCTTCCACCACTTTAAAATCACCAAGTCAGTAAGTTAACCCCATTCATTTGTTTCTGAGACAAACATCACATAGTGGAACAGAGACATCTGCTTATTGACAAACTCACCTTGTGAATGAACATATACCATAGCGGCCTCCCTTATTTGTGGGGGATACATTTCAAGACCTTCAGTGGATACCTGAAACTGGATAATGCCTAATGCTTTATATGGTATGTTTTTCCTATACATACGTACCTATGATAAAGTTTAATTTATAAATTAAGCACAATAAGAGATTAATAACCATAATAACAAAATAAGACAATTATAATAATATACTGTAAGAAAAGTTACATGAATGTGATCTCTCTCCTTCTCAAAATCTTATTGCACTGTACTCGCCCTTCTTGTGACGAGGTGAGATAATAAAATGGCCACATGATGAGATGAAGTGAAGTGAGTGACGTAGGCACTGTGATGTAGTGTTAGGCTACTATTTACCTCTGATACTGTGTCAAGTGTAAACTGTAGCTTAAAATTCTAGGCTTATATTAGAACAGAACTTTAAACAGATGCATTTGATCAGAGCACAAGTTTCCTAAAAAGTGACATGAAGTAGTTTCTCCATAATTAGAAAAAGATTACTAGCCAAGACTAAATTTCTACAAGGTATAATTTATAAAGATGGTTTTAAAATCAACAAATATTTCTTCTGTAACCATAACTATTACACATCAAGTCTGCAAAAGTAACTAGACCCTTCTCCTATAGAAGACTGTAGCCTAGTTGAGGAAAAGGATGTTAAGGTTCCTTTAGGTAATTAAATAACAGCAACTGAAAACAACAACAAAAGTCAGGAAAATTATATGACTGTACACAGATTTAGAAAGATGATCCAAAGGAAAGAGTTTGAGTTACAGTTTTGGGGGTGGATGGTATGAAATGAACAAATGTAAATAAGCAGAAAAGCATAAGATGTTTGGGGTGGGGATGGGGGGAAGAGTGATCTACATTCTTTCTGATCCAAAGTTAACATGGGAAATATCAGAAGAAAAAACTTAAAATAAATATTAAGGGTGAGAATATAATGTGGGGCTCAAATTCAAGTTAAATTTTTTATTCTATAGATAATGCAATTCCAATTGCAAAAAATCTTTACAGATTACGAAGCAATGGGTAATGATATTTTAGCAGAAGTAATCTGGCGATGCTATCAACATCATACCAAATATAGAGGGAGGATCAGAAGCAAAGAAATTTATTCTATTATTAGAATCCCATGTTTAAGCATTCCTAAGTTCTGAGAAAAATCTATTTGGTCATGAGGAAATATTTTTCACTTATTCAATTATATTAAATTAGCATTTTTTGTAAGAATTTTATGTCTCTATACACAGATGAGGTTGATGTAAGGTTTGCTTGATAGTGAAATCCTAATCATTTTACTAATTATATAATTTCTTGAGTGATTCTTACATGTACAGAACTATGTCAATTGTTTTCCATCCATCTGTATGCCATTCCATGCATATAGTAACCCCTTTTTATTTTACAGAAGATGAAGTTTAAGCCTGTAGGTGACTACTTTTGCCCAAAGCTACACAGGTCGTAAGTGGGAGAGCAAGAATTTGAACTCGGTCTGGCTCATTTAGAAGCTGGAACTCTCATCACTGTGTTATGCTGTCTTATATAGTAAGATTTATTATAGAATAAGTGAAGAATTTTATGATATTTCTATTTATTCTAGAACTAAAGCCATATAATGAAAAGTATCGGTTTCTTTAAATGGTACAGAAATCCCCTGGAGAACCCACTGTGTCTAGCTGTGTTCTCATGGTACACAATATTTGGCTATGAACTTTCTTCACATTAATTAATTCAAATGTATCCACAGAGTACCTGTTATATTCTACAAATCAAGTGCCAGAGCTAAAGAAATGATATGACCACATACCTCCTTTACAGCTCACATTCTGATGGGAAAATAAGATGGTAAACAAGTATATTAAAATACCTGGAATGAAAAATGTACTAGAGGGGCTCAACAGCCAAACAGGCAGAAAAGAGAATCAGCAAACTTAAATAGAGGCCCATTGAGATTATCCAGTCTGAGAAACAGAAAGTAAAAAGAATGTTAAAAATGAACACAGCCTGAGATAACTGATGGACACCATCGAGCATATCAGCATATACATAGTGGAAGCCCCAGAAGGAGAGAGAAATAAATGGGCAGAAAGAATATTTGAAGAAATGGTGGCTGAAAATATTCCAAATTTGAAAAACACTAACTTATAAATACAAGAACCTCAACAAACTCAAAATAGGATAAACTCAGAGATCCACACTTAGACACACCATAATCAAACTGTCAAAAGGCAAAGAGGGGATCTTAAAAGCAGCAACAGAGAAGCAACTCATCTTGTACAAGAATGATTTATCAAGATTAACAGCTGATTTCTCCTCAGAGATCATGAAGCCACAAGGTAATGAGATGATTTATTCAATGTGTTGAATGAAAAGACTATTGGGGCGCCTGGGTGGCGCAGTCGGTTAAGCGTCCGACTTCAGCCAGGTCACGATCTCGCGGTCCGTGAGTTCGAGCCCCGCGTCGGGCTCTGGGCTGATGGCTCAGAGCCTGGAGCCTGTTTCCGATTCTGTGTCTCCCTCTCTCTCTGCCCCTCCCCCGTTCATGCTCTGTCTCTCTCTGTCCCAAAAATAAATAAACGTTGAAAAAAAAAAAATTAAAAAAAAAAAAAAAAAAAAAAAAAAAAAGAAAAGACTATCAAATGAGGATTTTATATCTAGAAAAACAAACCTTCAAAAAGCAAGAGAGAAATTAAGGCTTGTCCACATAAGCAAAACCTAAAGTAATTTGTTTAGCAGCAGACTATCCCTGCAAGAAAAATTAGAGCCCTTTAGGCAAAAAAAAAAAAAAAAAAAAAAAAGACATTAGACTAACTCTGATCCACATGAAAAAAGAAAGAGCACTGATAAAACTAATTACATAGGCTAATATAAAAGACAGTATAAATTCATTTGGGTTTTTTTTCTCTTACCCTATTGGAAAACAACTACATAAAGTAACAATGATGAAACTGTGTTGATGGATTTATAATGTATATAGATGTAATTGTCATGGCAATAATAACACAAAGGAAGGAGAGTGAAATGGAGCTATACTAGAGGAAAGATTTTACATAACATTGAAATTAAATTCGTATTAATATGAACTAAATTGTAAATTAAAATGATAGTTACAATCTGCAGGGCTTCATATATATGAAAGAAATAATAGGAATCAAAATGGTATGTTAGAAAATATCTATTTAACACAAAAGAAGGCAGTAATGGTAGAAGCAAGAAATAAAAAAGGACTTAAGATATATAGAATTGAAGAGATAAATACACAATTCAACTATAATATATGCAGACTTCAATGCCCCACTTTCCATAACGGATGGAACACGTAGAGACAAGAGTTATTCACAATTCACTTTACCAACCGTTTAAATAATAATTAATGACAATCCATTACAAACTCATGCAAAAGAATAGAAGGAAACATTTCACAACTCATTCTGTGAGGCCAAAACCAGATGAATATTTGATGAAAGAATGGTTGAAACATCCAAAATTTGAAAAATATTAATTTACAAATACAAGAATCTCAACAAACTCAAAGTAGGATAAACTCAAAAACCCCGATACCAAAACCAGATGAAGACATCATAAAAAATTTATAGATTGATATCCCTTATGAATGGACACACAAAAATCCTCCACAAAATACAAGCAAACCTAATCCAGCAATATATTAAAAGGATTTTACACCATTACCAGGTGGGATATAACACAGGAATGCGAAGTTTTCAGCATATGAAAATAAATCATCATATTTATAGGATTAAGGACAAATGTCATATAATTATCTGACTAAACACAGCAAAAACATTTGACAAAATTTAACAACATTTCATGGTAAAAACACTAACAAAGTTGAAGTGGAAGAGAATGTCCTTAATCTGGCATATGGTATCTACAAGAAACCCACAGTTAACATCATACTTTATGGTGAAAGACTGAAAGCTTTATCACTAAAATCAGGACAAGCATGTCTGCATTTACCACTTATATTCAGTGTTATACAGAAGTTCCTAGTCAGGACAATTAGACAATAAAAAGAGGAATCCATATAGGAAAGGAAAAAATAAAACTATCCATTCACAGTGATATGATCATGTATATGGAAAACTCGAAGAAATCCACTATAAGTTATTAGTAATAATAAGCAAGTTCAGCAAGGGTTATGTACAGGATCAATATACAAATATCAATTTTGTTTCTATAAACTAGCAATGAACAATCCTAAAATGAAAATAAGAAAAAAAAATCCATTTACAGTATAATGAAAAGAATTAAATACTTAGAAATAAATTTAAGAAAATAAATGTGAAACTTATGCAGTGAAAACAACTGACATCATGAGAAAAAAGAAAAGAAGACCTGAGTAAATGGATGAATATACCATATTCATGGATTGGAAAACTTAGTATTATTAGCATTGAAATACTCCCCCAAATTGCTCTAAAAATTCAATGCAATCCTTATCAAAATCCCAACTAGCTTTTTTGCAGAAATTAAGAAGCGGATTCTAAAATTCATGGAAGTGCAAAGGACCCAGAATAGCCAAAACAGTCTTGAAAAGGAAGGACAAAGTTAAAGGGTGCGGAATAACCAATTTCAAAACTTACTAAAAAGAGGCAGTAATCAAGACAACATGGTACTGGCAAAATGATAGACATATATCAATTTTAATGGAATTGAGAGTCCTATAAATAAGTCCTCACACTTATGGTCAATTGATTGCCAGCTAGGGTGGCAAAATAATTCAATAGGGAAAGAATAGTGTTTTCAATGAATGGTGCTGGATATACACATCCAAGAATGAAGTTGCACCCCTACCTCACAACATGTACAAACATTAACTCAAAATGGATTGAAGATCTAAATGTAGAGCTAAAAGTATAAAAATCGATGACAAAAACCACACTTTGCCAACTGCAGTGGACAATGTCTTTGTCTTCTTGAACTGCCACAACAAAATACCATAGCCAGGGTGGCATAAAAAATAGAAATTTATTTTCTAATAATCCTAGAGGCTATGAGAAAGGCTATAAGTCTGAGACCAATGTGCCAGCAGATACAGTTCCTGGTGAGAGCTCTTTTCCTGGTGTATAGACGGCTGTCTTCTTGCTGAGTCTTCACACAATGGCAGGGAAAGAAAGGAAACGCAAGCTGTCTGGTGTCTCCCTTTTGTGTTTGTTTGGTTTTTTGTTCTGTTTTGTTTTGTTTTTGAGTATACTTGACACACAGTGTTACGTTAGTTCATTAGTGATTAGACAAGTTTATACTTTGTGCTATGCTCACCACCAGTGTAGCTGCTACCATGTGTCACCATACAGCACTATTACAATATCACTGACTCTATTCCTTATGCTGTGGTGTCTCTTCTTAATAAGGACACTAACTCTACTGGATCAGGATCCACTCTTTTGAGCTTATTTAACCTTCATTCCTTCCTTACAGGCCCCATCTCCAGGTTCCCACTCTGGAGATTAGGCTTCAACACATGGATCCGGGAGTGACACAAACATTTTTCCATTAGGCAACATCCTCTGCTGGATTCCTCTCTTTCTGTTTCACATGCCTCGTTCCTTACTCTTGCTTGTCCTAAGATCGCTTCCCAAATAAACTATCTGTATACAAGTATATCAAGTTCTGCTCTTAGGGGAACTCAAGCTAAGACAGGGATTGCTTCCAGGAATTTCCATAGCAACATTGTTCACTATGGAAAAAAAAAATACAAATAACAGAAATGTAAATTGACACAAGAATGGAAAAATAAATTGTGGTATATACATAACGGAATTAATCCTGGAGTTAAAATGACATAAGAAGTAAGTTACAAAAGATATACAGTATAATTCTATTCATAGAGAGTTCAAAAACAGACAAAACAGTAATGTGTTATTTTTGTTTAGGGGATATGTTCACATGTGGTAAGACTATAAAGAAAATCAAAGAAATGATAAACACAGCATTCAGTAGTAACCACCCTGGGGATGAAAAAGGCTTCAAAGTTATTGGAAATGCATTTCATAAGTTGGGTTGTGGGTACATTGGCATTGGTTTTACTACTTTTTTATATCAGACGTATATCTTTACATCATACATGTATCACATTTATAATTTTATATAAATGTATGATATATTTTTTAGACATTTTAATAAAAGTAGCCAATTTTTAAAAACAAAAATATTGGCTTGAAGCATGAAGAATGGGTTTTTTTTAAATACAAGCTTTGTTAAATGATACATTCATTTAATTTAAAATTAAGCAGCATACATTTTGAAATCTACCAATAGAAACACATCTGCCAAGAATGAATTTCAGGAGGGAATAAATTTCATAATTTACCATCTAGACTGCTGCCAAACTTTAGTGATGGAGGCTCTACACCAAGAAGCAGCAGATTTAAGGTGCTTTTTTTCTTCCCCTTCACGTTCCAGTTTGCTAACTGGATACAAGCCAAGACCTTTAGATGACTCAATTTTTCACTCTATAAGATGAAGACAATACTTGCCATCTCCCAAGTAGAGGTTATGAGGATTAATCTGTCCATAAAGCATTTGAAGGTCCTTGCAATAAAGATTAAAACCATATATAAAATTTGTTGTATTTTATAGGTGTGAGTTTGCAAGACCAGTTACCTTGAAACTGTTTATTCCATAAGAATTAGGCCTGTAGTTTAAGATTCTATGACACCAAATGTGTGGTTCAATCTTAGTTAGAGATTCATGGTCCTGAATAAGTAGGCTTCCCATTGACACGGTTAATTAAGAGAGATGATAGCAATTTTCCACTTACCATTTGTGCATGCATTTATCCTTCCTGAAATATGAATGAAATTATAAACATGGAAGCCAGTTACTACTCACTCCTAGACACCATTCTAGAAGTAGGTTGGGTAGTATAGGTAGTTTAAAATATAGAAATCTGAATGTTACATGAAAGGTAGGCATAAATATTTACCTCAAAAAATGGTCCTCACCTAGCCAAGGATGCTTTTTTTCTTAACTAAAAATCATGTTATTAACATTACAGTTCACCAATTAAATACTGGTTAACATTAATATTTGCATATTATATTAGTGTGAGGAAGAAAATAGCCCTTAACAATTCACTTCTGCCTCTTCCCTAAATTTGCTGTGATTCCATTCAGCATATTGTAAAGGTATTTTTACTTTCACCACATAAGATGCTGAAAAATTGCCCCATGCCTGAAGTCACTGCAGCTTCAGGATTGGGAGGTGTCAGTTTAGCTTTTAAAGACATTGAGGTATCATGGTCTTTTCCATTCTGCTTACACTTTCACAACATCTCTGAATACATTTAACAAGCTTACTTTCCCTCCCATAATACTTTCCCTATTTGTCTTCTCATTCATTTATTCTTTCACTCAACAGACATTTATTAAATGCCTACCTACATGTGCAGAAGCTTTGCTAAGACAAAACATCTTCCCTGCCTTCAAAGAAATTCGTAATCTAGTAGGTAAGACAGAGAAAGAAATATGATTAGAATTCAGAATTTTTTTTTAAATGAAGAGTTCAGAAGAAAAATGCATTTTTGTGGCATCCATGTGTAAATGCTCATGCCACACCTGTACTTAAAACCTCTCCATGGCTTCTGTGGGTTTGAAATAAACTTACACTTGGTACGCAGGACCATCATGAGCACCCTTTGCTCAGCACTGCCAGCCCAGCCCTTGCCTGCAGCCACACTGATCTCACAGCTCCAGCTATACCATCTGGCTCTCTCTTCTGGGGCCTGTGCTGTGCCCCCTGCTTGGTGTGCCTGACTGTAGTTCCTCTTTGTCTAGATCATTCTTATTCTTCAGGTCTCAACTTAGGAATCTCCTTAGAAAGCCATCTCTGACTCCTTCAGTTTTAGTTAGATACCTCTCCTCTTTGCTCCCATGGATTTCTATGCCTATCTTATAGCATTTTTATTTCCCTTTATTTCCCCTGGTGGACTATTCGGTCTTTGAAGGCAGCGTTGTTGGGGCACCTGGGTAACTCAGTCAGTTAAGTGTCCAATTCTTGCTTTCAGCTCAGGTCGTGATCTCATGGTTCATGAGTTCAAGCCCTGCATTGGGCTCTCTGCTGTTGGCTCAGAGCCTGCTTGGATTCTCTCTCTCTCTCTCTCTCTCTCTCTCTCTCTCTCTCTCTCTCTCTTTCTGTCTCTCTCTGCCCTTCCCCTGCTTGCTTGCCCTCTCTCTCTCTCTCTTTCTCTCTCTCTCTCTCAAAAAATAAACTTTAAAAATATATTAAAAATAAAAGAAAGCAACACTATCTTATTCATCTTTGACCTTGTTAACTATCACAGTGCATTCTTTCATAGTACCTACTCAATACATTTTGCTGACTTAATGTTTTGCAAAGTAAGTACATAACTATACCTGTATATAAAGATACATCTGGGGCACCTGGGTGGCTCAGTCGGTTGAGCGTCCAACTTCGGCTCAGGTCATGATCTCGCAGTCTGTGAGTTCGAGCCCCGCCTCGGGCTCTGTGCTGACAGCTCAGAGCCTGGAGCCTGTTTCAGATTCTGTGTCTTCCTCTCTCTCTGCCCCTCCCCCACTCATGCCCTGTCTGTCTGTCTCTCTCTCTCTCTCTGTCAAAAATAAATAAACATTAAAAATTTTTTTTTTAGGGGCGCCTGGGTGGCGCAGTCGGTTAAGCGTCCGACTTCAGCCAGGTCACGATCTCGCGGTCCGTGAGTTCGAGCCCCGCGTCGGGCTCTGGGCTGATGGCTCAGAGCCTGGAGCCTGTTTCCGATTCTGTGTCTCCCTCTCTCTCTGCCCCTCCCCCGTTCATGCTGTGTCTCTCTCTGTCCCAAAAATAACTAAACGTTGAAAAAAAAAAATTAAAAAAAAAAAAATTTTTTTTTTAAAAGATACATCTAATAGAAGGAAACATAGAAAGCATAAGAGCACAGAGGAAAAGCACATAACTCAAAACATGCATCAATTTGGGAGGTGGGCAAAGGGTTGAGCCCCCTCCCCATTGGCCCCAGAGAGGTGGTATTCCCTGTGCCAAGCTTGGAAGGTATAAGGCAGGCATGGTGAGGAGGGAGGAGAGCTTTGACATGACTAGTGTCTTCTTGTGGGGAAGTAACATCGTGTAACATGGTACAGAAGTGGACATGAGTATATCCAAGTCTCCTGGGGGATTTGACCTTTGCTGCTGCTTTACAAATAAGAAAGAACTAAGGGCCCACCCACAGCCAAAAGTGGAGCATCAGGTAGTCACATTTTCCCTTTAGTCCTACCTACTATGAGGTTATAACTGTCTGACTCAGCCAGATGTTCTGCCCCTCCCTCTCCCCCTCATCTCTTTCCCTCCCTCCCTGGTTCTCCTTGCCTGCCCCTCCTCCTCCTCTTCCTTTTCTTATATTCCTCCTTTCTGTTAAAACAATGGCCAATTACAACCATTTTTTGCCTCACAGGTAAAAACATTTGGGGACTTTTTTTTTTTTTTAAATATATGAAATTTATTGTCAAATTGGTTTCCATACAACACCCAGTGCTCATCCATTTGGGGACTTTAAAGATCACCCTGCTCAGCTCCATTTTACATCAGAGAAACATGGGGATCGAAACAGATACAACTTTCCAACTTCTTAGAGCGGTCATTCTCAGTGTTACAACAACAACAACAACAACAAAAAGAATTGAGTCTCCCAACTTTTAATGTGATAGCTTTCAGAATCTGTACTATGAAACTGATACAACCCTACTGAATTTTAAAAAATCTGTGAAAACCCAGGAGAATAGTTTTAAAGCACTGGTTCCTCAGAGCAGGACAATAGTATT
Organism: Leopardus geoffroyi; assembly: GCF_018350155.1. Lineage (NCBI taxonomy): Eukaryota > Metazoa > Chordata > Mammalia > Carnivora > Felidae > Leopardus > Leopardus geoffroyi. The sequence goes on from NC_059326.1 coordinate 63,535,632, forward strand.
TCTCAATATGGACTATGATATTGGCTTCCTGGAGATTGCAATGATGTGACTGTGGGAAATATTATTTTTATATCAAAGATCATGTATGTGGCAGAGTGGGAAGTTACTATATTAATGGCTGGTATCGGCCTTCATCTTAGGAATGCTGCATTAAATAGGCTGGCCCAGCTCATGAGAAACGAGGAGTAACAGAGTAGCAAGTGGAGGGAGCTATACCCGAAGAAATCTCAGCTCTTCAGTAAAATTATTAAACGTTTGAAATGTTTGGTGTGGAGTGATCTTTGGTGGAAACTGATGAGTGACAAAGCCGTGTGCTCAAATTGGTTTAAATTAGAGGTGGGAAGGCACTCACCGTGGCAGCCATTGCTAATAACTGTTCGATAACCATACCCCCTTCTTTTTGTCTCTATTCTTTATTTATTTTAAAATCTTTTTTTTTTCAACGTTTATTTATTTTTGGGACAGAGAGAGACAGAGCATGAACGGGGGAGGGGCAGAGAGAGAGGGAGACACAGAATCAGAAACAGGCTCCAGGCTCTGAGCCATCAGCCCAGAGCCCGACGCGGGGCTCGAACTCACGGACCGCGAGATCGTGACCTGGCTGAAGTCGGACGCTTAACCGACTGCACCACCCAGGCGCCCCTATTCTTTATTTATTTTAATTCTAGTATAATTAACATAGTGTTATATTAGTTTCAGGTGTACAATATCCTGAGTCAACAATTCCATACATTACTCAGTGCTCATCATGATAAGTGTCCTCTTAATCCTCTCCTTCTTGATTAACAGAATTTCTTTCCTTTTTTTTTTTTTTTTTTAGGGTGAAATGTGTCCAAGTACACAATTCATATTGCTGAAATGTAACTGGAGGGCTGCTTGGGATATGGGTTTCTTCATATAGGTGATTCTTCCACAATCCCTTCTTTTTCCTACTGGAAGTGTCATCAGGAGACTGAAGGTGAAGCAGACATCTTGCAACCAAGAGGGTAAAAGCCATGCCCTGGAGATACAGGAGCAGAAAGAAGAAAAGGGCCAAAGCAATAATGGTATCATAGACTTAGACTGAAAATAATCCTCTGTTTGAGCCATTGCTATTTCATTTCTGCTACACAATGCTAAAAGGAGGTGCAATGGATACATACACAAATGTAGGAGAGGGAGACACAGGATGATGAAGAAGTGGAAAGGGAATTTGTGGAAATCATTGGGAGGGCTTTGAATCCCACAGACCATGAACTGGGGAGTCCAAACAAATTATACCCCAAATGTGAGGAAAATGGAGGGTCCAGTGTACATCTTTGCAGCATGGCATAGCAAGGATTTCAGTTTAAACTGGATATATATTATCCTTTTTTTTTTTTTTTTCAACGTTTATTTTTTTATTTTTTGGGACAGAGAGAGACAGAGCATGAACAGGGGAGGGGCAGAGAGAGAGGGAGACACAGAATCGGAAACAGGCTCCAGGCTCTGAGCCATCAGCCCAGAGCCTGACGCGGGGCTCGATCTTACGGACCGCGAGATCGTGACCTGGCTGAAGTCGGACGCTTAACCGACTGCGCCACCCAGGCGCCCCGGATATATATTATCCTAAGAGTTGGCATATCTGGGCAAATCTATAGGTCTTAGTAGGTAGGAATAGCAGGAGTCTATTTACATGGGAGTCCAAGGAAACTTCTGGAGAAGAACTCATTCTTAGGGGAGAAAACATAGACATGTAGGAGATTGTTTCAAGGATAAAGGATTGTCATCACAGGGAAAACATTATGCGCAGTGTTTTTATATTAGATTGCTCTCTGGCCAAATGCCCAAGGACTTCTGCCTGAGTCCTAGGACAAGGAGGCTGCAAAAGGAAAGAGTAAAGCTAAAATGAGCTCTCTTCAAACACCCTCCTGCGACAGGCATAATGGTACTGAAGATAATCACTGCAGTGGTGGCGAAAATATTGGTGTAAGGGACAGGCATTGCTCTCAAGTGCAGCCATTAGACATCCTGGTACATTTGAATGTACCATACACATAACACTAGGACAGACAGTATCTGCAGTGAGCAGAATTCTAAAGGTGTCTGCCCCCCAAGATACATATCACCAGATTATTCAAACACTAACCTAGTTTCTGTTGTACAGAGATTCTGCAGATGGAATTAAGATTATTAATCAGCTGATTTAAAGGTAGGGTGGGCCCAACATGAAATCTTTTAAAGTTTATGTATTTATTTTGAGGGAGAGAGAGAGAGGGAGAGAAGGAGAAAGAGAGAGAGGCATGTGAGTGGGAGAGGGGCAGAGAGAGAGAGAGAGAGAGAGAGAGAGAGAAAGAGAGAGAGAATCCCAACCAGGCTCCACAATGTCATTGCAGAGCCCGACATCGGGCTCAAACTCCCAAACGGTGATATTATGACCTGAGCCAAAATCAAGAGTCAGACGCTTAACCAACTAAGCCACCCAGGTGCCCCTCAACATAAAATCTTAAAAGCCAAAGAGAATGGTAGAAAAGTAGACCAGGAGAGATGAAACAAAGAGAAATCTGAAAGATTTAAGGTGTGAGAAGGACCTGGTCTGTCTTTGCTGACTTTATTGATTAATAAAGGGAATGTACATGGTCTCTAGAAGCTAAGAATCACCTGCACTGCCAGCCAGCAGGGAAAAAGAATCACAGCCCTCTCACCACCTTGAACTGAATATTCCCAAAAAACTGAATCAACATGGAAACAAATTCTTCCCCAGAGCCTCCAGGAAGAAAAGCAGTTTCCCAACACCTTGGTGTTAGCCCAGTGAGTTACACATTAGGCTTCTGACCTATCTATTTTGAAATGATACATTTTGTCTTAAGCTAAGTTGGTGGTAACTTGTTACAGCAACAACAGAATGCAAATTCAGTATCTTCTTGTATTGAAATTATTTCTCTATATCTCTGTCTCCTCTACTGAATCGCTGTCATGAGGGCAAGGACAATGTCTTTGTCATGCTATTATTTTCTTTATTTCTTTACTCCTCCTAACTAAACCTTCTTGTCAATACTTTTTTTTTCTATTTTAATACAGACATTCTAGTGCCTTTCCTTTAAAATATTCACAATCTGTTTTCAAAAACATTTGCAAGAACAATGCTTCAAATACATTTGTAGGAACAAGGGTATTTGATTATTGCTAAAGTCTTTTTGCAGAAGAGACAGTATTAGTCTGCTCAGTCTGCTGTAACAAAATGCCAGAGACTGGGTGGTTTAAGCAACAGATGCTTGTTTTCTTACAGTTCTGAAGACTACAAGTCCAAGATCACAGTGCAGTTGGTTTGCAGTGAGACCTCTCTTCCTGGCTTTCAGACGACCACCTTCTTGCTGTGTCCTTAATGTCCTTTTCTGTGCCTCACACGGCACAGAATCAGAGAGAGATCATTGCGGTCCCTTCCTCTACTTAGAAGAACATTAGTTCTATCAGATTAGGGCCCCATCCTTATGATCTCTTTTAACCTTAATTATCTCTTTAAAGGCCCTATCGCCAACTGTAGTCACATTTGTAGTTCAGGCTTCAGTATATGAATTTTGAAGGGACACAATTCAGTCTATAACAAAACAATAAGGTCTAACCTTATTTGCATCTCAGATAATAAAACATGCCAAAATAGATGTGTATGTTGTGCTCACTTATTGCTCTGATAGTGTTTGCTATGGATACCTTGGTTGCTCCTCACTATCAAGTTCACTCGGGAGACCTGCAGAGGCAGTGTTATGCCTCTTTCAATCCTCAGTGATTTAAAAACCGGGTGTTTTTTATTATCTGTTGTAATTTTATTGCGTTCACATTTATATTTAATTCATATTCCAGTAGAAAATATATTGAAAAATCCCTTTATTTCGAAAAATAAGCAAAAAAAAAAAAAAAAATCCCATGATCTTTAGAAAATCACAAAATTGAACTGTCGTTTCTATTTTAAAGGATAATCCACTCCCCTCCCTGCCCCCCAATTTAAAAGGTCAGTAGAGTTGAGGTTGAGAAAACTCTGCTGTAGATTAAGTTTCTAGACCTAACTTTTAGTCCCTACTCTACCCCTGTTCCAGTTGGGAAGACCAGTCAGTTGCAGAATCAGAAACATCACCATCTCTTCCAGGATCTGCACCAACCCTACCTGGAGCTCCCTCCCGGCCTCCCTGCCCAAATGATGCAGTTCTAAATCAAAGTCTCACAGAGAACATCTGGTTAGTGCAACCTAAATCACATCAAGCATCCTAACTGGAGGATAAACTGGTGAAGGTAGTGTTAATTTTTTGTTCTCTGTATGCTTGAGGAGGGTTGGAAAGGACAATGAGCAAACTAAACCAAACTATCTGGCACAGATGTTTATTAGAGGGACATCAAAAGGATTAAAAATATTAACGCACATTTTCTGTAAGTTATTTGTAAACTGCATGTTGATTTACGTTACTTCTGAAGTCTTTGATTAACTAAAATGAACAAATTTCAGCCTTTATACTATCTCAATAGTCGCTAAAAACCCTATTTTGAGAGAAGTGAAACTTAACCATTTTGTTTCAGAAAGAAAATGCTGTGAAAATCTCCATTCTCTCTATGTTCTTGCCAGTTGATACCAGCTAATATTAAACATCTAGATTTCTTAAGTTCATGTGTCTAATAACACAGTTAGGTCTGGTCATCAAACTCATTCACCCTTTAAACTGCATTATTTATTCTTTTTTTTTTTTTTTACTGGCATAGTCACACTCTGGAGGTGCGAAAAAGAATTTCTATTTACTTTCCAGTAACACTTTCAGGAACCAGTTTGTTAAATCTTTGAAAGCTGCATATTTAGTAACCCCAGCGCTTTAAGTAAGTAATTCTTACTTTGTATCAAGATTATGTTGAATTAAAAATCACAAAAATAGTTTCAAATGAGAATTTCAGATAGGAACACAGTGATCATTTAAAACAAGGGTCAGGGATTGTGTGTGTGTGTAAGACAGAGAGAAAGGTCAGATAGTAAATATTTTAGTCTTTGTGGGTCATAAAACCTCTTGTGTCACAACTATGTAATTTTGTCACAGTAGCACAAAAGCAGCCATGGACAATAGTAGTGGGTGTGGCTATGTTCCAGTAAAGCTTCATTTACAAAAATAAATCCAGGTGGTGGCTGGATCTAGCCCATGGCTTTAGTTTGTGGAGCCCTGATTTAAGTCCATGTTTCTGGTACCAGCATCATCATTATCTTCTGGGAGCTTGTTAGAATCACAAATTCTTAGATCCCACTCAGATTCACTGACTCAGAAACTCTGGGGGTGAGGTCGAAATATGTGTTGTAATACGTCCTCCACGTAATTCTGAAGTTGGAGCAATGGTGAGTTAAGCTATTCATAATGTATGTTAATGTAGATTTTCATTAACCGGTGACAGCTTTGCTTATATAATATTCATGGTAAACTTTTTTTTTAAATTTTTTAACGTTTATTTATTATTGACAGACAGAGAGAGACAGAGCATGAGCAGGGGAGGGGCAGAGGGAGAGGGAGACACAGAATCTGAAGCAGGTTCCAGGCACTAAGCTGGCAGCACAGATCCCAACGCGGGGCTCGAACTCACAAGCTGAGAGATCATGACCTGAGCGGAAGTCTGACACTTAACTTACTGAGCCACGCAGGCGCCCCTTGATTGTAAACTAATAAGGCAGTGATGATTTTCCATTTTGTAAGAACCATATAGAGTTTTTATAGTGTGATTGTACAAATTAAGTCAGGCTGCAGAATTCAGAAATAATGAGATCTTACATACACAGACTTTAACTTACTCTTCTTTCTTGCTTCTACTGTAAGCAGCATATAGTAGGTGCTCAAGAAAAACTTGTGAAAGAAACAAAACCAAAAATAAGAACAGATGAAAAATAATGTAGCTACTTATTTGCTTCAGAAGTATAGACTGACAAGGAAACTAATTAACCATGCTTATTGGAGTTCTTTTGCTTTCTAAATATTGAATGAATAAATAAATGAGTGACTTAAACAGGGAGTAGGGGAAACAATCTGATTTTTTGTGAACCTTAAAATAATATTTCCATGCCTAAATAATTTATAAGTGACAAAAATAGGATATGCATAACTGTAGCACCGAAAGAAGCTTATAGAATAAGTCAAGAGTTCACATTCTTCCTTCCAGTTTGGAATCTCTCCTGATTCTAAAATGTGAAAACAAAGTACTCCGAAGTAAGAAAGATTTCCAAAATGTAAGTGCAGTTCTGGGATAAAGTTACTAGGGGAAAGAGTGAATGGTTCCTCAAAAAAGCTGTTGCTTTCTTCATATCCACCCTCACTTCCCACCCCTAAACTGTGTTCTTCCTAAACCTAATCTAGACATTTACACATGTCCCATGGAAACAGGCTGGACTTGATCCAGACGTGATAAACCAACATCCTCCAGTAGAGGGCATTTTTTAGCTTATTTGGGGCCAGTCTCAATCTGGCAGATGTCAATTGCAGTATGTTTCCAAAAATCATGGTCTCTAGAAATCCGCCATAGAAAAGCTCCTTTCAGCGTTCCAGAATTTACCTGTTGGCTTTCCCTCCTATTTTCCTTACAGTTGAGATATTAGTTTTTAACACTTTAATGTCACATAGTAGGTGTTTGTTTAATCAATATTCACTAAATGAATGTGTAAAGCCACTACATAGCTATAGACATAGGTATGCATAGTGTGTATCAGTGTTTTTCATATACACAATAATTATAATAAACTAGACACTGTAATAAAAATATTTATCTATCTATCTTTGAAACTTTAGCATGTATCCAGTCGTTATAGCATTACCAAGAGCGACATTAATAAGATGATGTAGTGGTATATACTAGCCTTCATCCTCCTACCTAAAAACAAAAATTAGACACCTATCCATGAACAAAAATAGTCCTGAGAGAGCTCAAAAGTCTAATGAAGGACCTACTGCAACACAAAGGAGCCAAAAAAATTGGAGAATAACTGTACAGAAAGGATCACTGGGAAGATCAATCCAAACAGCCAAAGCAATTCTGAGAAAGAACACAACTGTGGGCATCACACTTCCTGATTTCAAACTATACTACAAAGTTATAGTAATCAAAACAGTATGGTACTGTAAAAAAAAAAAAAAAAAAACCAGACACATAGCTCAAAGGGACAGAATAAAAAGCCCAAAAATAAACCCACACATACATAGTCAACTAATATCAAGAAGGATGTGTGAACACACAATGGGGAAAGGATAGTCTCTTCAATAAATGGTGCTGGGAAAACTGGATATGCACATGCAAAGAATGAAATTGGACCCCTATCTTACACCATTCACAAAAATTAACCTAAAGTAAGCTAAAGACTACATTTAAGACTGGAAACCATAAAACTCCTAGAAGGAAATGTAGGGGAAAACTCATTGACATTATTCTGGCAACGATTTTTTTAGATAGGACACCAAACGCACAAGCAACAAATTAAAAAATCAGCAACTGGGACTACATCAACTAGAAAGCTGTTGGGGAGCAAAAGAAACAATAAACAAAATGAAAAGACAACCTACAGAATAGAAAAAAAATGTATTTGCAAAACATTAGGGGTCTTTATCTAAAATTTATAAGGAATTCATACAATTCAGTATCAAAAAAAAACCCAAACTGATTAAAAAATGAACAGAGGACCTGAATAGACATTTTTCCAAAGAAAGTATACAAATGGCCAAGAGGTGCATGAAAAGATGCTCAAGGTTACTAATCATCAGGGAGCTGTGAATCAAAATCGCAATGAGATATCACCTCATCTATTAGGATGACTGTTACCAAAGTGTCAACAGAACAAATAATGAAGAGGTGAAGAAAAGGAAACCCAAACTTGGTACAGCCACTATGGAAAACAGTATGGAGATGCCTCAAAAATTAAAAATAGAACTTCCATATGCTCTAGCAATCCCACTTCTGGATATACCCCTGAAGGAAACGAACTTAGTATCTCAAGATAGATGCACTGCCATGGTCATTGCAGAGTTATTCACAAGAGCAATGATAAGAAAACAACCTAAGTCTGTTGACAGATGAATGGATAAAGAAGATTTGAGATAGATAGATAGATAATGGAATACTATTCTGCCATAAAAAAGTAAGAAATCCTGCCATTTGTGATGACATAGATAAAACTAAAAGGTATTAGGTTAAGTGAAAAAATCCAGGCAGAAAAAGACAAATAGTGTCACTTATACATGGAATCTTAAAGAAAAAAAAAGCCGAACTCCTGGAAACAGACAGCAGCATGGTGGTTCCCTGGGGCTGGAGGGAAAGGAAAATCGGTAGTTGTTGGTCAAAGGGTGCAAACTTTCAGTTATAAGATGTAGAAGTTCTGGAAAGCTAATGTACAGAATGAAATTAAAAATGGTAATTTTAATGGTTATCTGGATATTTATAAATACAGAATCTGGTTGTTTAGAATCAAACAGATGATAATTTATATACTTGAAGGTTTTTTAAAAATCTGGATTGCATAAAAATAGCCTTAAATTGTAGCTATACAAGGGAGATTTGGTTTCAAGATATATTCAAGGAACTGGTTATTAAACAACTTAAACCATTACTAATTTTTGCATAACCTAACTAAATTCAATCAGTTAGCACTTTTCTACAAAGTTTTATTATGTGTGTGCATAGTGTTAGAGACTTTTCATAAAATAATTTTATAAATTAAAAATGGTTTTGGTTTTATTAACAGACTTGATAGTGATGACAACTGTACTTAAATAATACAGCCTTATGAATCCATTATTTTGCCCACCAATTATGCTGGCTGCTGGCTGCCCCTTCAAATGTTAATGTTAGGGATGTGGGCTAACTTCAAATTTAAAGAACTTATCCACTATTGATGTAGGTTTTAAAATTTTCACCACCGACAATACTTCAGCTGTCTTGTTGAAAATTAAATGGGAATATTTCAGAAATGCACATCATTTTTTATGTTCTCCAAGGAAGAATAACATCAAGGCTTTCATCTTTGGGTCAGCACAATGTGTCATTTAGCTAAGGCAACTGAAATTTTTTTATGTAAATTATGGAACAGAAACATTTACTTATTAACTGAATATCAATGAACAGAAGAGGTATTTATTGCAACCGATAAGGGAATCTTGTGTCTATGGGAGAAAAAGGTGGTGTTTCAGTATCTTTGCAAACATCAGCCCTGTGTTTGGCTAAAATAAGAGCTGTTAGATTAACTACATTCATCAGAGGCAATAGTAAGTAATTTGAAAAAAGTGAAATAAATAGTGAAAAACTGAAATACAAGTGAGGTAAATAAATACAAGTGAAGTAAAAAAAAAACTTAAGTTTTTATTGATGTTAAGAAATTGTCATTAAAAAATCATCTTATTACTAGTCCTCCAAAGGAAATTATAATTAAATAAAAATCTTTCTATGAATTTCCTGAAAGTTTTAAATTACAATTAATCTATTTATCCTTAAATCACTGTATTTCAGACAATACATAAAAACATTAACAACACATAATCCTCTAAAAATAACATTTTTTAATGTTTATTTATTTTTGAGAGAGAGAGAGAGAGAGAGACCCAGCATGAGTAGGCGAGGGGCAGAGAGAGAGAGGGAGACACAGAATCTGAAGCAGGCTCCAGGCTCTGAGCCCAACTTGGGCTGGAACTCAAGAACCACGAGATCATGACCCTAGCCAAAGTCAGACACTCAACCAACTGAGCTACCGAGGCACCCCTAAAAATAACATTTTAAGAGAAATAGAATGTAATGTTTCATAAGTAGAATGTTCCATGCTGATTTTTTTTTTAATTTTGAATTATAAGCTTCATTTTTTTTGGCATTTTTTATTGAAATATAATTAACATACAGTATTATATTAGGTTCATAGTAAGCTTCTTTTTTTAAAGTTTTTATTTAAGTTCTACTTAGTTAATATACGGTGTAATATTATTTTCCGTTGTACAATTTAGGGATTCAACGCTTACATACAATACCTAGTGCTCATCACAAGTGCCCTTCTTAATACCCATCACCTGTTTCACCCTTGCTTCATTTTGTCTCAACTTTTATTTCATTAAAATAATTTTAGCATAGCTACATTTTTTAAATAGTTTTAAGATACACATTTTTATATTTTTTAAATTTTTTATTTGGAAATAACTTCAAACTTACAAAAAAGTTGCAAAATTATAATATGTAACAGTAAAAACAATTCACGCTTTCACATATTGTTAAAATTTTATCCCATTTACTTCATAATAGATCTGTGTGTGTGTGTGTGTGTGTGTGTGTGTGTGTTCTGGAACATTTGAGGGTAAGTAATATACTTGATGAGACTTTCCCCTAAATATCTCAGTATTTATTTTCTATATTGAATAGGGAATTGTCTTACAAGTACAGTGCAGTTATTAACTTCAATTATTAAAATAGCTAATTTACTTTTCTTCAGCCCACCATCATTCTTCCAATTTTGTCAGTTGAGGTTTAACAACTAAGTGGCATATCTGACTCTTGTTTGGCTATGTTTAGTTAAGCCTCATTAGACTTCCTTTAAGAAGACTAGAAATGGAGCATTTCCTTAGATTTTCTTTGTCTCTCGTGACTATGGCACTTTGAAGACCAGAACCCTCCTTTTTTTTCAACAGACCATTTTTCATTTTAGGTTTGTCTGATGTTTCCTCATGATTAGACTCAGTAAGAATACCGCATTGGTTTTGCTGTGTCCTCTCAGAGTGGCATACAATGGCCATCTTCCTCTCATTAGTGATACTTTTTTGGTCACTAGTCAACGTGTCTTCTGATTTCTCCACTGTGTGATTCCTTTTTTTTTTTCCAGGTAACTAATGAAGAGTTTGTGAAGAGACTTTAGGACCATACAAATATCCTGATCTTTTAGATTCAGTATCTACTGATGATTCTTTCTTCATCAGATCTCTCCTGTGATGGTTGCAAAGGCTGATCTTCCAATGTCAGCATTCCCTCCACATTTACAAGTCAATCCTTAGCATTCTACCATGAGTAAGAGCCTCCCTTCTCCAGCATTTATTCACCCATTCATCTGTCTGTCGCTGATTATCAGGATGCACTCATGACTTCTACCGTTCTTTAATTGCTTTATCATTACTGGAGCTACTTATTTTTGTGCTCAAGTTCTGCTTTATGATACTCACTGTATTTGTAATTTCTTGAATGATGACTATCATTCCTGTTAGAATGGGAGCTCCTGAGTGCAGAGGTCACCATGTCCCCAGGGCTTATTACACAGCCGTACTCAATGAAAGAAGGAAAGATTTGTTAACTGGTCAAAAGAACCATGATCCAACACAAAACATGTAAACAGCATTGTTACGAATCTTCTGAGGTGTATATCTCAACTACAAAATGAAGAGCACACTGCTATTTCTTAATTTTTTTAAATATTCATTTTTGAGAGAGAGAGAGAGAGAGAGACAGAGTGAGAGCAGGAGAGGGGAAGAGACAGAGGGAGACACAGAATCTGAAACAGGCTCCAGGCTCTGAGCTGTCAACACAGAGTCCAACACGGGGCTCAAACTCAAGAATCGCTAGGTCATGACCTGAGCCGAAGTGGGATGCTCAACCTACTGAGCCACCCAGCGCTGCTATTTCATTGGAGGACTTAGGGGGAAACTAAAGAAAATTTTGAGAGGTAAATGAGAAGTTACTTCAGTTTAATCCTTTATAACTTCATGGATTTCCACCATTTTGGCTGGTAAAGCTTTTGGTTTACTCAAATATTCATCCTTGTCCCAGAGTCCTTTCTGCTCACAATTAATAGACAATGACTAATCCACATGAAGCACAGGCCTCATCAAACCCACAAACACTTATGGAATGAATGTAGTAACTGGAGATGAGGGTAGATCAAAAATAGATTTAAGTTTTTTGAAATCTAAACTAATAGTGCATTTTTAAAAATTATTAGACAATGACCTATTGTCTAGATGTCAAGATGTTTTGCCCTCCTTGGTGGAATTAGTATGGCCCTACTAGAAATGCAATGTCAAATTCAGATCACAAATAGCTCTTTCACAGATTTTGGAGACACTGTATAGACTGATTCTGAATTTTTGGTTTTAAGCAGCATGTTATATTTTCTAATTATTGTTTAAAAGGAGTATTGAACCAGGAGCCAAGGTGGAGAATTAGGACTAATGAATAGAGGTTAAAGAAAAATCAACAATAGAATATTGTAAAGAAAAACTTACTGATAATCAACATTATTGCTTTAAGAAAATAATGAGGACTTATCTTTTCCTTTCTTTTCAGAAACTAGGTAAGATAGAAACCAAGAATATGAGATTTTATATATATACATAGATATAGATGATATAGATATAGATACATGGATATAGATATACATATACATATACATATGGTATATGATATATATAAAAGGCCAATTGACCAGAAAGAACGGGTGTAGAGAATCCCTGATGCATGGTGTAGTTGGATATCAAGGTTAAAAATGACTATATAGGGGTGCCTGGGTGGCTCAGTTGGTTAAACATTGGACTTCAGCTCAGGTCATGATCTCACAGTTTGTGAGTTCGAGCCCTGCGTCAGCTCTGTGCTGACAGCTCAGAGCCTGGAGCCTACCTGAGATTCTGTCTCCCTCTCTCTCTGTCCCTCCCCCCCCCCACTCTGTGTCTTTCTCTCCCCTTAAAAATTAAATAAACGTTTAAAAATGTTTTAATGACTATATAAAACTAGCTATAATATCTTAGCACATGTCACATGCACAATGGTATATATACATCCACACAGTCTTATTTAAATAAAACTTTCAAAATATATTTTCATAATGATCTACAAAAGTAGATATAACTGTTCCCAAGTTATGTAGGAAGGTACTAAAGCGAAGTAAAATTACGAAAGGCAGTATGCGAAGGAATCAAATTTAAACTTGTTACTCCAAAAGCAATGAAACTTCTCAATCAATAATGTAGGTTCTAAATACATAAGAAATTTACAACTTATATTTATAAAATCAAGATTTCCTCCCAGGTTATGCTCTGCATCAAATGCTGGGTATTCTTTTCAAATCAATTCTTTATTGAACATTTACTCAAGCAAGTGAGTGATATCTTCAAAATAATAATAATAATAATAATAATAATAATAATAGTAGTAGTAATAATGGTGAAGATTTAAATGGTGTTTACAATGTATCAAGCACTGCTCTAATATGTACCCTTAGCCAAATTTCACCATTATCCATAATAAATATAGATTTCAATATTAAAAATATATGTACAAATATCAGGTATCAGTATAGATTCAGAAATGTTTTTATGTCATTAACTCCATTTCATTAGTTAAATAACCTAAGCTAAAAATAAGAAATGACATAAACAAATTTCTTAGAGTCCTATATGATTCACTATTCCCTGCTTATAATAATTTTCCATAGAGAAATTAAGTGGATTTTCTGTTGTGATTTTGTAAGTATTGGGGAAATGTCCTGTTTGCAAACTACTGAATGAGTATTTCTGTTTAGAACTCTTTATACTAATACCCTCTCTATTGAAAAGCATTGCCCTTCTAATATCATGCCCTAACATACATTCCGCATTAAAATATTAGCTGATTATTAGCCCAAAATGGGAGAAAGTTGGGATTCTATTTCTTGTTTTATAGTATATAAACTTGCTAGGGAAAGGAAAGACCGCCAGTTTCTTTTAGTCTTTATTTCTTATCATCACAGTGCTGCATCATATATTTTTCCTTCTTAGGATTGTAGAACAAGCATCCAGTAAGCTCCTTAGAACATTCATTCATTCACTCATCCATACATTCCTTTATTTGGTACCTACTATGTGCCGTGTGCTATTTCAGAAAGAAGGAATGCTCTTACAAGCAAAAGAGACAAAGTCCCTGCCCTCATAAAACTTAACATTCTGTTGTAGTTGTAAAGACAGTGCACCCATAAAAATATGGAATTTAATGCCACATCTTTAAAAAGTGCATTAATTAAAAAAATAAAGCAGTATAATCATTTTCCTCATAATTCTAATGTAAAGCATAATTGTAACAGGAAAGACAACAGGAACGCTATGCCATTATTCTACCTGCAAAGTAAAGGTGGTATATGAATATGAATTTCTGGGGACTTCTCTGCAGTGTAACTCTATCATTTGCTGAGAGAAAGGAAATGCTTTTTATGTTTTACGGTTTCATTTGAATTTCAGGAGACCTACAATATCATTTTTGAGAAAATTCTTATTAATCAAAATCTTTTGTAAAGTGGAAGATTAACCTATTCGGCCTGTTATTTCCTATAAATGCCTGGCTTCCAAGGATTCTCCCTTCATACTCAGAGAGAGCTTGCCAGGAGAACTTACCTGTATTTCCATGAATACAGGTACATATCTTTTCTTTTAAGTCGGTAGCAAGTATGTTTTCACTGTCAAAGAGTATTATCTTCAGAGAGGCAAAAATGCTGCCATCAGATAGGGCTTGTGCTGCCCCTTTGGGGTTTTGTCAACAGAGGTTTTGTTCATTGAAGAGCTGCCCTCAGTTTTTTCTTCTATGAGACTTCACCAAAGTATTTTAGATTTGCTCTCACAATTAGTCTATTTGACTTTACATTCACTTGACTCTTGTAAATAATCTTACACTATACTTAATCCCAGATTTGAGATTTATTATAGTTCCAGTGCCTGAAAATCAGCCAAACTCCTCAGCCTAGGCGCTCACACAAGGAGAATACTAAGGACAGTACTAAAGTTGGATGGTCTGAATTTTCATGAAGAAGGACCTTTTGTTCTCCTCCCAGGAACTAAACAAAACGAGTCGCTAGGCCAACTCCCGGAGCCAAAGTTACAGAGTCAAGCAGAGGCCATTTAACTGAGAAATAGGCAGGTTTTTAAAGGGAAGAAAATTTTAAAAGAAAAACAACCTGTCCCTCTTACCTATACTCTTGGATCATGCTCACTTTAATGCTACCTGTGTTTTCTATAATAATTTCATTTTTTCTCCTTTAATAATTCATTTTATGGAAATGTGGTAATGGCACACTACTTCAAATGTACTATTTATCCAATTCACACATTTCCCAACTTATACACCTTTTGTCCCATAATTGAATTCATTTTATGTCTACCTCTAAGTTATACCCCAGCCCAAGATTCTGAGGATCTGTAGGCATCTGTGACAGTGGATATTTATTTGGCCCCAGCCACACTTTCTGAAACTCATCATTATAGGCACTAGTCCAGTGCTAAACAGTGCCCTAGGTCTGATAGAGTAGGACCTGCCTTTGCCTCTGAGTTCTTGTTCAGCCTAATATTCAGTCCACTCTAGAACGGAAGCCTTTCTAAGCTCTTACTAATTCCTATCCCAGCGTCTGGAACTCTTTCCTAAATTTTTTACCAGTGTCCACATCATTGCTGCTTACAGAGTAGAATAGTAATACATTAAGGTGGGCATTCAGAGGGCTCAGAAAATTCTAGAAAATTGTATGATTATAACATTATACTTCTAAAATTAGCTTCATTACCAATGTTTGCCTTCTAGAAATCTTGCATTATTTGACTTACAATAGTACATTATAAAATCAAAACATCTCATAAATTTTTTACTTTCATCATCAAATTCCTAATGACATTTGTTTCTTTAATACCAAAGTGTTTGTTCTTTAAAGAACATAATCGGAAGGGAAAATTGTAATGATAGTCTGAAAAATAAATGCAAACTTTCAACTTTGTTTATATTTATTCAGATAATGCTTTCACTAGCTCAATGCAAAAGCGTTCGAAACCAAATATTTTGAAATGTAAGCATCTGGAAAACAGTAAAATAGAAACATTGCCTAATAAAGGATGTTAAGAAACATTCAGATATCTTTAAGAAATATTCCTATTTCTGGGAAATAATGTACTACATAAAAGTGAAAGTATGTCCTCTCATTTGACATGATGGATAGCCAAGATTTTATGTAATGGAAAACATAAAGATATTTCACCATGGCAAGGAACTAGTACCTTATCCCTTCATGTTCTAGTATTTCATTGCAAGGTTTATATTATCAATATCAAGCAGAAGAGTCTCACAAGTAGACAAGGAAAAGAATAAATGAAGAAAGAATATTGATGAGTGGTAATATGTAAGCAGGCAAATTTACAGAAGTATTATTTAATGCCATAATATTAAAATAATTCTGACTTTAATTGACCTTTAAGACTTGAGTACCAGCCATGTATTTTATGTAATTATTTACACCCGGAAAATTCTATTTGTTTCAGTATTGTTTAAATAATAATGAAGACATTTGACAATTCCTAATAATGAGACATGAGAGACATTTTTCCTATGGATACTTGTGAAGAGGACACAATATTATAGCAAGCATCCCTTAAGAATATCCTTAGCATACGTACAGCTATTTCTTTTAACATCCCTCAATGTAAAGCAATAGTTATACCATAAAAACCAAAAAATGCTCCATGAAAGGGGCTCTATGGAGATAGATGGATTTGTAAAACAATGTAGTGCAGGTATACATTTCTGTTGGTCCAGTTTAATCTAGATATAATCTACATTTGGAGCACTTTTCCAAATTTTTTTTTTTTTTTTTTGGAAATCAGATATGGATGAGAATTGGGGAGGGGCGCTTGAATAGAACATCTCCAAAGAGA
Source organism: Leopardus geoffroyi (assembly GCF_018350155.1). Taxonomy (NCBI): domain Eukaryota; kingdom Metazoa; phylum Chordata; class Mammalia; order Carnivora; family Felidae; genus Leopardus; species Leopardus geoffroyi. Next base: position 63,552,266 of record NC_059326.1, read on the forward strand.
AATTCTCACAAGCACAATCTTTTGCATATAGATACAGCATTTTAACAAATTCTATGATACACAACATGGACTTCTTAGACTCTTGCTTTTCAAATTGCAGATCTGTACCCATTAGCTGTCCATGGATTAATTATTGGGCTGGAAATGGCAGTTTAAAACCCTGAAGGATTCAGGTAAGTTTCTCACAGTAGTGATGTGGTTTTGGAATCTTCCTTCATTCGTCCATAAAAACAGACCAGACAGGCAAACAAGAATAGCAAAACCAAAACTGCTGACAGCATCTACAACAAAACTTCATGAATCTCACAATGTGAGCACACAGAGAACCTACAACCACAAAGATCTACAATACCCTGATGGAATCAGCATCTGATTGGCAGCAAGTGGAGGAAAGGGAATAGGCTTGATGGCCCTACAACTAGTAAACAGCCGATTGCCATAGGGTACTCACTGGAAATTGTGGCAGGTCAATGTGACAATGGAAGCCAAAACCATGCAGGGTTTCTGCAATCATGGATAAAGTCAGGGTATTCAAATGTGATATGGTCTGATGATGCCTGAACTGTATACACTATTAAACTGTCGTACAAAACAATCTTCTAATTTTAGAAGTACAATATATATTATAATCATACAAAGAAAATTGCTTTTCTTTTAACTGAAATATTGCTAATTATGGCAGGGCAGCAATATCAAGGCTAGTCAGCCCTGAGAATTACCTAGAGTTGTACTCTACTTCATTGATTCTAGAGGCATTTTTTTTTTCACATTTTAACATCTCTCAATCATCGTGGTCCTTACATTTGACAGTGTCTTAGAATTTTAGCACTTTTCCTCAGATCATAATACATTAAGTAAATAAATTATTTTTCATACAATTGATGGCGCCTTAGATATGAAGACATACAGTATTTTCCTATTATCTGCGCAATGGCCCATCATAGGCTTTACCCATGTAGGGCCATTATTTTCTGGTCAAAATCAAGAAGTTTGGTACAACAGAACTCAACGCTACCTCAATACGGAGATGGTAAAAATGATAAGCAATTACTATTGGAGATCAAGAAAAACTACTTCCTAGTTATGTAACGTTATACAGGAAAATTGAATTGTACTTTTTCATGTTTCCTAAATTTTAAAAGTTCACTAGCTGAGACAGTAACATTTATAATTATGATTTATTGGTTGTTTTATAATGTTGGTCTTATGGAAGTTATAGGCAGAGTAGAAATCTGGATAAAATTGAAAGCAATATCCACAGTACTACAGCTATTTACATCACAAGTGCCCATTGCCATTATATGAATTATTTCTCTGATGCTAGTAAAGAGAAGAAAACATAATGACTTAAGTTAATTAATATGTTAAAAATAGTATAAGGGCGCCTGAGTGACTCAGTCAGTTAAGCTTCCAACTTCGGCTCAGGTCTGTGAGCTTGAGCCCCGCATCAGGCTCTGTGCTGACTGACAACTTGGAGCCTGAGGCCTGCTTCGGATTCTGTGTCTCCCTCTCTCTCTGCCCCTCTCCCCCACTCGCACTCTGTCTCTCATGCTCTGTCTCTCTCTGTCTCTCAAAAATAAATGTTTTTTAAAAAATTTTTAATAGTATAAATAGTAATTATAACCTAGGTTACTGTTGTGACTATCATAGATTTTTGACATGATTATTTGATATGTTAGCAGCTAATGGGTTAGTCTGGGTCCAATCAAGAGACAAAAATCACACAGTAATTTAAACGGGATGTTTAATATAAAGAATTATTAAGTTATAGTAGGAGAGTAGTTATGAAAAGGATGTAAAGAGAATACTAAAGGATACCCTAAGGTTGAGGAAGTCCTTAAGGAAAGACAAATTTGGGGGGCACCTGGATGTGTGAGTTAAGCATCCAACTCTTGGTTTCAGCTCAGGTCATGATCTCACCGTTCAGGTTCAAACCCTGTGATGGGCTCCACAACTGGCAGCATGGAGACTGCTTGTGATTCTCCATCTCCCTCTTCAGCCCCTCCCCCACCAATGCAGTCTCTGTCTCTCTGAAAATAAATAAATAAACTTAAAAAAAAAAAAAAAAAAAGGAAAGGCAAACTTGGAAGAAGTTCTCCCTTCCAAGGCTGAGGTTCAGACCTAACGGGAAAAGGCATGATTGTAGCCCACTGGTTGGCAGGGACGTTTGCTGCACTGCTGGGCCAGAAGAGGTCCACACTGCTAGGAAAATAAGAAATTACCCTTCTGGGTGAGGAGAGCCACAGCCATCAGAGATTGTGCAAAGGGGGTAAGAACGCGGCTGTAGGAGAGAAGCATGGAGCATGCAGTGCCCACACTTGGCGGGCTGCAGAAAGATGGTCACCATGGCCAGCGATGCAAGATTCCCAAGGAACTATGCCCGCTGGGTCCAGGCTCTGGCCAAGTGCCACCGCATGTCTTCACACATACAACCACTGACTAACCCTGCAGCAGAAGCAAGAAAAAGAAAGCCACACACACAGGAGCCATGAAAAGCTACTCCCTTCCTGCTGCAATGCTTCTCCCACTCTGCTGGCTAAATTTACATCATGTTCCTTAGAAAGAAAAAACGTATTGTTCAGTATGGGCACTCAGAAGTAAAGGGTGAATTTGGAGTTGAGAGGCGATAAATTGATAACTGGCACTGCAAGCGATTAAAGACATCTTTGAAGTGTCTGCTGTGTTAAGCCCTGAGTGAGATACTAGGAAGAACACCATCACTAGGAAGCTGTGTGGCTTAGCAGGAGTGGAATGAGAAGGAGAGGAACGGATGGACAGAAATTATGCTTATGAAGAATATGCCTAGAAACCCAGAGTCCCAGGTAGTTAGGGAAAACACCTTTCATTCGATAGTATTTTAGAATTTTAGGAGTGCTACATATCATCTCATTTTTGATGTTCACAAGTATCCTGTGAAATTAGTTGAGTCATTACTATCACTGCGAATTTATAAATGAGGAAACGGTGGCCCAGAGACATTAATGCACTTAACCAGAGTCTCAAAGGTAGTGAATATCAGAGGATTTGATGTTAAAATTTTAGAAATGCATGTTTAGGACTGTGGAACTTACTGTGGCTTTGACAATGAAATTAGACTAGAGTTGTCTCAGGGTCCCATTACCCAGAAACATGTTGCATATTACAAAAGAGTCTATCAGCAAACATTTAAAAGTGTGCTCTAGGGGCGCCTGGGTGGCGCAGTCGGTTAAGCGTCCGACTTCAGCCAGGTCACCATCTCGCGGTCCGTGAGTTCGAGCCCCGCGTCAGGCTCTGGGCTGATGGCTCAGAGCCTGGAGCCTGTTTCCGATTCTGTGTCTCCCTGTCTCTCTGCCCTTCCCCCGTTCATGCTCTGTCTCTCTCTGTCCCAAAAATAAATAAACGTTGAAAAAAATAAAAATAAATAAAAATAAAAGTGTGCTCTACAAATCTAGCCTTATCTGTAATCTGCTGGGACAGCTGCTACTTTTCTCTCTTCTGCAGTTCTGGATAATCCCTATTTTCTTCCAGAATTCACAATACACACACAAACATACACACCACGAACTGCCTGGGCACAAAGGTGGTGCCTATCATGGAAACTTTCGAAAGTCTAGCTGTGAATATATTTAAACTTTATAAAAATGATCCCTGGCTGTTTTTTTCTTTAATGCCTAATGTGCATCTATCATAGGAAGAATTAATGAAGCACACAAAAGTAAAATATGACAACTCACAAACGCTAATTAGATTTGCTAGGTATTAACACACCTGCTATATTCCCTGACTCATTGGGTTTTTTCCTTGTTTAAATAATTTTTAATGTCATGTCCTTAAATCCAGACTCAATGCGTATAGCCTTTCAAATTTACCTAAATCTTTAGGTCTGCTGAGTACACCCTCTCCGTTCTAAGTATTTAAATTGTGCCCGAGGCCAAAACAACACAAAATTTATTCCAGCCTAAAATATCCAGGTAATAAAAAGGAATACTCTTTTGTTTGAATAACGGATAACCTCCTCTATTTTCCAAGTCATTTTAGGTATTTTCTAAACAATAAATATCAACTGTGGGATTTTTTTTTTTATATCCTTCTTTGGGTATTTGTGGTACAATTAAATTTCCATTGTTATGGCACTCACTGTCCAGTTTGGGGGTTATGTACATCCTGTGCCTTCCCTCTCTTCGGCTCCCTGCATAAGCATCTCATGATCACTAACGACCACTACCAGAGAGCGTCACGGTTAAGTGTGTGTCAGTAAAACTAAAAATCGCCACTGGAGAGGCTGTGACAAAAATTTTAGAAAGAAGCTGAGACCACTGAATAATTTATAATTATCCTTTGTCTAGTAAACAACATCAGAAATCATTGTAAAATGTGTCGTCTTCAGACTCTTCCTTTGTATGAACAAATGTAATTATATAAGGAAGAGGAAAGAAGAGCATATTTTCAGTCGGTCCCCTTTCTTTCCTTCAGTATAACTTCCTTTACATCTGGATAAATCTCCTATTTGCAGCAATTTACAATTATAGCAACATTTGATGTAAGACTTGAGTTTTCTAAATTATTTGAAATAAAATATCTTAAAAAATTCTGGGAATCTAAATGTGTGAAGCATTTAATACGAGATTTCTTGACAGGAATTTTTCTAAATAACGTTTTGTTCCTTTTTTTTTTTTTTTTTTTTTTTTTAATCATGCTGTTTTAACCTTGAAGGACAATTTCCTGTGGTGTCTCTGTAAAGCTGCAAATGCCATGTCAGAAACAACAGGGAGCCCCAGACTGTGTGACGTGGAGTGAGAGGTACGTGGTATAAACGATGGAACTGAAGTCCTCTGCCAGAGAATAGTAAATATTTTTTAGAACAAAGGTTATTACTACTGAGCGGAAGAAAATAACTCCACGTGTTCATGCTAAAAACAAAGACATTTAGACATTTGAAAATAAAAACTTAGCAAGAGTAATCTGAGGATGCAGGGGCATTTGGTAAAGAGAGCTAGCTGTCCAACCATCCTCTGGTCCATGTTCTACAGACGCTTCTCATCCTAGTCTGACAAGTGGGGGACTGTGTCCCGCTCCTACCTATATAGATTGACAGGTAAAGAAAACGTTAATGCGTTTGTTCATGTTGGATGATACTGCCTTTTTTTCCTTTTACCAGTTTTAAATGTTGCAGATTTTCACCATGGCAAATTTTGATTTTGTTTAAACGGTTAAGAAAATATTTTCAAATCTTAAATAAATAGATATGTAGGATCTTACTTAACGTTTTTTCTGTTTGTAGGTAAATACCAATATTTGCAATTGACAAAAAGTGACAACAAATACTCAGTATAGTCCCTCAGCTATTTATATTATATACAATTTTTTAAGGCATTTAGAATTTTAAAGCTAATGTATTTAGTGTCAGAACCTATGTCTGATGAAAACCACATCTTGAAACAAACATTTTTTCAGTCTTTTAAGCTATCTAGACTTCAGAATTATTATTAATTCTGAATACGTCAGTTCTGATCGTTCTGGGCAAACAAACTTTCCAACTATCATCTGTTTTTCTTAATATTACTTGAGGAATTTTGGCAGAATTTTTAATGAGAAATCATTAGGATTTAATTCCCATACATAGGTATGTAATGATTAAAAAAAAAATTAGCTTGCTTTCCTGGTGGATAATCTAATTCTCACCTTCTTTTGTATGTGCCTACTACTAATTATTTTAAAGTCAGAAAATTTTAAGTAATTATTCAAAGTATATATAGGGGTCATTGTGAAAGATATGAATTAGGAAGCACATGGCAATTAAGATATGAGTAGTTATGTTACTACAGATCATGAAGACAAATGCAATTTTTAAAGGCTTTTTCTTGTGCAAATCTATTCAGAAAAAAACACTTAGGTTCGGTTTATATGCACAACGTGCTTCACCCTTTCCTTGACTATTAAAACCACTAATTAGCAGCTGTTCGATTACTTAAAATAGTCAAGTTGTTCATGCTGTAGCTAAGGACAGAATGCACAAGTAAAAGAAAACTCATAGTAAATCCGTTATTTCCCTTGGAAGTACAAGTGTTAAATAGGATCTTATGTCTTGATTCGTTGTCACAATGTGAGCCTGGATTCTACTAAGAAACTGTCATTTCACAAGTATTTGTCAAACCAAACATATTTTCTTTATACCATTAGAAATATTAGTAAAGAACAAAACTGAATTACTAAAATAACATTTATTGGCTGATTATATATAAATTTTAAATATTAAAGTATGGTAACAATTTCCCTTTCATTGTTAGCAATGTTCCCCAGGAAAAATATTCTGCATTCTTTACAAAATTCTGCAGCAAAAACATAAATTCATGCTGAATTTCAGATTTATATATACATGAAATATTTGGGTGAAGTGGTTGAATTGGTTAAGTACTCTCTTCATAACTAATAACTAATGAAATATTTGCTTAATATTTTAATTGTAACTTTTTGCAGTATTTTTATTGTAGAAACAGCATCATTTAATAATATGTGGTAAAAATGAACAATTATGATATGTTTACAACAGAATACATTTTGTTGATTTCGACTTGGTCATATAAAATATTTTCTTTGTCATTTTCTCATAGGTTCTTTATTTCTTGGAATCATTCATTTTTGCTAGTTGGGAAATTTGGATCAAAAAGTTATAAACCTAAAATGTAGCAGAAATTTGAAATTAGAAGCATTTGATAGGGCAATTAAATCCAGACTCTTCCGAATGACGTGTCTTTTTCACATTTGGCAAATAAGTAACTTTGCCCCAAAAACTTTAAAAAATATTTAATTAACACAGTTTGGAATAATGAAGAAATAAAACTTGTTTGTGCCTTAAAAACGTAGAACTTGCATATAGTTTCATTTTGCAAAGCACAAAATATCAAAAGCAATTCACAGAATCGAAGGAACGTTATTTCAAGAAACTTTTAAATTAGAAAATGTTTGGCAGTCTTCTGACAGCAAAGAAAAATAGTAATATTTTCTCCAAAACTCTGTAGTCAAATATCACTTTTAAGCTCTTACAGTTCTTATAAAATAGGGACAAAGTAACCTTGAGGTACATTATCATACATATGGTATACCATATATTCAACAATTCAGCAATTCAACACTCAACCATTAAGTTCAAAGATTTAATTAAGAAGATCGAAAAATGTATTCTTTTCCTTTTTCTCTTTTTCTACTACTTTAATTTCTTTTTATTTAATCACCATGTTAGATTAGCATAAACACAATTTTATGTATTCTCTGGCTCTCCCCTTCCTATGGAGAATATAAGATTTAAAGAAAAAGAGCATCAAGCTGCTTTTTTCTTCCAATTGCAGCGATTCCACAGCAATTCAAGATACAGATAAATCTATACATGCCTGTCTTGTTTTGAAAAGCTGAATTTAAACATCCACACACAGCTGGCAGGAGTGTAAACTGCTAAATCCAATGGAGAAAAGTAATTTTACTTTACTCGGTAAAGTTGAATATATGCATACCGTATGGCCATTCCTGTGTATAATACTCTAGTCTGGCAAAATTCCTCCTCCTGTGCACTGGGATGCATGCCCAAGTTCATAGCTATATTGTCCACAGTAGCAAAAAACAAACAAACAAAACTGTAAATAATTCGAAAACTCCAATGACAATGGATAAAATAAATAAATTGTGGCATACTTAGACACTGGAACATTTTATGGAGTGGAAAATCAATGAACTACAGTTATGGGCATCAACAAGAAAAATTATTTTAAAAAAACAAATATTAAATGAAAATTTAAGTAATGGAAGAATACAATATGACTCCATTGACTTTAATTTCAAAAACAGGCGAACCACATACACATTGTTTGGGAACACATTCAAATGTGGTAAAATTACAAAGAAAAGCAAGGCAATGATTAGCACCAAATTCAGGTGATTAGCACCACCTCTAGGAATGAGGGAAAGGGATGCAAGGTTAAGATCATTTGCATTCAGGTGATTTCTAAGATGCCTACCATGTTTTGTTTTTCATTGTGGGTGGTGGATACACAAGTGCTCAGTTTTTTGTCTTTATGTATTTTGTTTGTTTGTTTTGGGTTTTTTTTTTTGTTTCGCTTTGGTTTTGGTTTTTGGTTTTTGGTTTGGGTTTTCATAACCGCACTCGGGTCTTGAGATTTACATATCTCACGTATTTCACAATGAAACAAGGAAAAGAAGGGGAAAAGAAATTAAATTTAGTCACATAACTGGTTGGCAAATTGCTACTGACTTTCTGATTGATTTCAAAGAGCTTTTTAACTAACTTTTTGTCTTCCCCAAACCAATAAACAAGCAAACATGCAAAAAAGTGTGTATGTTAGGGTGCAGAGTGAACCAAGACAAGTATTAATCTTAATGGACAAGGAATTATATCTGAATTTGTCAGAACTAAATTACAATACAGATGAGAGTTTAGGGCAGTCGTTCTCAACAAAATTACAAGGGATCTCAGCCAAGAAAAGGACAGAAGAAGCTGAGAGCGATGATACTCCCTGAGGATAAGTGTCTGAATGGTTGGAGCAGGGAGAATATGAAAAAGTCATTCCCCCAATTATGTCATCTACTTTAAAGAATAACATTCTCTTCGTGCTCCTTTCCTTCATCCCCACCAATCTCCCACTGCACCCTCTATAACGGCGTTAATATGTACACATGAACATTTTTTCTTTCAAATTGAAGAGCCCATCATCACATTTATTCACACCTTGAGCAGTTATTTACTGAGCACCTACAGTGTGCCAGGCACCAGCTTTCCAAATAAAGCTGTGAACAAAACAAACAGAAAACCAAAATTCAAAAGCATCTAAATAAAGCAGAAGCCATGTATCTGATAGGATTAACACCACTGTTTGGTCTGTTAATGGAAAAACACATTTGTTTGTTTTAAATTAAAATATTTAAGGTTTAGACACCCACATGGACACCCACAAATCTTTTGCTATACAGTCTAGTCCTTTGAGTATTTACATAATGAAGTAGGGATAAGAATGAGCTATCAATTATAAACAATAGGAAGGATGCAGCAATACACTCATTACCTACATGTGATATGATCATGTATCTGGATTGGAAGTACACACGAGCCTTAGGAAACAGGCTCTCTTATCCCAGCCATATTGCAGGAATTGGGTTCCACACCCTTCTCTGACATGAGACCATGGATAGTTACAAGCCAGAGGAAGAGGCACTATTGGGTATACAGGCAAATGTGTGGGTCCACAGATTTTAAAAGTGAGCTGAGTTAAACTACAGTAGTTCCTGGTTTCTCATTATGTTTTAGGAGGAAAAATAAGGAAGAAAGGCTCCTAGTTGTCCCTTTTAGCCAGAATAATCATTTCAAGGGTGTGGCCAAATGCATACATCCACGAAATATTACATTCCTCTTCTGATTCCTCTGGCTTCCCCGGACCTATCTATCATCTAAATGGAGCCAAGATGGCAGCAAGAAAGTGTGGGTCTCAACAGCAGCCATGACAATCATATCCTTTACTAGAGAGGCAGCACCACAGAGAGGCTTGGAGCACCGACTCCATAGCCACACTGCTCGAATGTGAGTCCTGGCTCCACAGCTTACTGTGTGACTTCAGAAAAGATAGTTAACCTCCCTGTGCCTCAGTTTCCTCATCTGTAAAATGGAAACCATAACAATACTAGAAACTACCTCAGAGAATTTTAATGAGGATTAAATGACTTGATATTTGTGAAGCACCTATAAAAACATAAGTGGTATGTGAATATTTGATAGTAATTCTTAAAAAGTTATACTTCACGAAAGGCTGTGTAATGATAGTGAACAAAATGTTTAAGCATCCTTCACCTAATTGCCAAGGTTGTTCCAGTTTTGTTTTCTCTTGTTTTGGTATTAGCATTAGGGTTAGTTCTTTTTTTTTTTTTTTTTTTTTTATTCCCAGGAGAACTATAAACAGTCTTAAATACTGATTGAACCGGGAGAAAGCCTCAATTATTAATCTAGCCTTATTCAGTCTGATTTTTCCACTGATTTCTAACAAGATCCTTATCTCAGAATGGAAATCACTGGTAAGTGTTATGATGGAGTATAGTTATTTTACATGTGAATGGTGCACATACTCTTTATCAGTAGTGCCCACAACCAACTGTGTGTGGTTCCAGAGAAAGTCTCCTCACCCCCAAAGCTGACTGATGCACATACCGAACATGTAATCACAGTTTGATTCTCTCCCTCCTCCTTACTGTAAGTAGGCCAACAGAGCTTGGGATGAATTGAAAACATACATCTATTGATGGTAACTATACTCAGCCTTTTCTTAAAACAAGCCTGATCATTTCCCTTCCTCCAGGAGCATCCAAAGCTATTCAAATTCCCCTTCGTGTTTCTATTTTTGTAGACTGTAGAACAATGGCTAATCAAACTTTATCAAGATAAACATGAAAAAGTCCACCTGCTTGAATCACTCCCGTGAGCCCATATCCATATTTTTAATAGAAGCCAGTATAAATAAGATAGGTAAAATAGGTCATATATAATTCCAATCCCATTCATGAGGGCCCCCTCATGACCCAATCACCTCCCAAAGGCCCTGCCTCTTAATACCATCTCACTCACACTGGGGGTTAGAATTTTAAGATATGAATTTGGGGAGACACATTTAGTCCATAACAACCGTTTAAGCACAGGCCCCTTACCACCTGAGCACTCCATTTCATCCCTTCAACCTGACATGTACCAGGTCTCATAAACTGACCTCAATTTTAGGAAATATTGTAAAGAATTGGTCACTGTGTTATAAGCCTAATTCAATCTAACTCCCTTTAAAACATCGCATATTACAAACAAACTAGCTAACTGCTACAGTAATCAGTGTTTTACAGTGCACCCTTGGAATTAGGCTTCACAAAAATTGTGGCATGTCAATTAGCAACTTGATACCAATAGTGTGCATTAATAGAAAAGCAAATGCAAAATGGTTAACTTGCATTCTAACTGTTTTAACATTACATACTTAGAACACATTAGCACAGAACACCTAAGAGTGTATTTTACTTTGAAATCTCCAGGCAGTGTTAAGGCATTTTCTTCAAATACAGTTTCACTGATCACAATTTTATTGATTAGATCATGTTCTTCCCATATGAACCATATCCCAATGCATCTTCTGAGATTTCTAATATTGGTTTCTGTAGAAAAGGGGAAAAATCATAAAACATTAGCAAAATAACATGAGAATTTTTATTAGATTTTTGGGTTATTTTCTTCATAATCTTTTATAGTTTTTCACCCACATCTGAGTTAGCAGCGTTTTAAAAAAAAAAATCATATTGTCTGCAGGGAGTCTTTCTAAAGCATTCAACTTAGTTTTCCTAGAAACAACCATTTTCCCTTCCAATTCTTATTTCATTAGTTTATGTAACATTTAATGCCATTACATAATTACAATAACAACTAGCATAAATTGGTTTGGAAACAAACACAACTGATTTTTGGCAAGCCCCCAACATTGACTGGTGGGAGCAGATATGTAGAACTTAAACTGGAAGGAAGCCTGTTAGCTCTAGTGAATACTCTGTGGCTTTGGGTCAGTGTGTTTTACAGAGGCAAGAGAGAGTTTGGGTTAATGCACTGAAATGAGAAAACATATGTTCAAGTTAACTGTTCTGTCACTTAACCTCATTAACTACTAGAAAAGTTCATCTCAAATAGAATATTAACATTTTAGCATTGTTACCTTATTGACACAGAGAAAGTTGTAATAATGGTATTCTTTACAAACATAATTTTTAAAACAAAATTGTATTAGAATCTCTTGGCTTAAAACAAAGAGGTTCAATGGGACGCCTAGATGGCTCCATCAGTTGTGTCCAGCTTCAGCTCAGGTCATGATCTCACGGTGCATGGGTTGGAGCCCAGCATCGGGCTCTGTGCTGACAGCCCAGAGCCTGGAGCCTGATTCTGTGTCTCCCTCTCTCTCTGCACCTCCCCCACTCACGCTCTGTCTCTCTCTCCTTCAAAAGTAAATAACCATCAAAATAACAAACCAAACAAACAAAAACAAAGAGGCTCTAGGTCTGGGGCAGCAGTATTAGATCTATCCTGTCCCCAACTCAAATTTGCAAGCTGACCATAGGCAAACCATGATACAGACAAATTTTGTTTCATCTGTTTTGCCCTCCATCTGTTCTCTTTCAAAAACCATTATTTTTATCACCCTTATCATTTATTACTTCTTTCAATCCCCTGATCAATATTTTAATACGCTTCCTGGCTGGTCAAATGCCCTTAACTTTTACATCCAAAATTTTCCTCCTCAAAGTTCTCCCACATCAAAGCTTAGCTATTCCGTTTTAGCTCCTCAGATTCTGTCTTTGCCAGGTTAATAGGTTAATGGTTAACAAAGTATATCAGCATGAATACATTAATGTCAATAACATGAAGATGTAGCATGTGCTTGTGAGTTAGTGTACTACCCTATGATGATAGCATATGGATTTTAATAGAAATATTATGGAGATAATCTCTCACCCAAAAAGGTGTGATTAATGGTAGGGATCTCTTATCTTTAGAGCTGACTTAGTTCCTTGTACCCAAGATATATGTAAAATTATCCCTACCAAAGAAGCAGGGTGACTTCACAAGCTGCATCTAAAACTCAAAAGCACCTTTATTTTATTTTGATCTAGAAAGTCAGGCTGTGTATGTGTGTATGTATGTGTGTGTAGGTGTGTGTATTTTTGGCATACTTGTTAAAGTATAAGTTTTCAATGGAAAAGGAGCATGCTATATATAACTTCTAGAGGAGTACTGATCTCATTTTAGGTCCAGCCAAAGAGGTTATTCTTAATAGAATAGTTGGAGACACACCCTTATGAACAGGCACCTAGCCAACTATAACCCACAAGCCACTGACACCATGTTTCCCCCCAAAATTAGAAGCAAATAGTGAAGCAAACAAACCCCCCAAAATGAAAAGCTCTCCTATTCCTGAAATCATTATTATACTATATGTTAACCAACTTGGATTTAAATTAAAAACAAAAATGTAAAGCTCTCTACTCCTATATAGTTTGACTGAAACTCTTCCCCATAAATCAGGGGTAGGAAGACTTCAGCCTCAGGCCATGCCAGTTCATGGCAAGTACAGTTAAATGTTCATCATCCCATTTATTCAATAATTCTTAAGCATTTCTCAAGCTTCCTATTTTCTTCCTTTTGCTTTTAAGTTACACTAACTGCATTTTTAATCTAAGAAAAAAATAATTCCACAAATTTTGACTGAGGCAATGTCACTTTTACAGGTTTATCATTACCTCCTTAAAGTAGAATTATTTTTTAAAGTTCTTTTCAATCATTCAATTATTTTTAATAAAATTTATTACAGATTTTTATACCATCAATTTTGTTTTTAAAATATTTGTCATTTAACCTTTTCTGTCAGAAAGTTCTAATTTAACTAACATACCAAAAATATGCACATGCCTATTTATATGGGCTTTCTAAATCAAAATAAAATAAAAGTGTTTTTTCCTAGCTTTAAATGTAATTCCTGAATTTTCCCTGGTTCTTTGGTGAGATGGTTTTGTGGTATACCTTCTATGCTAGGAATTAGGAGTCAGCCCTAATGATTGGGTGCCTTCCAAAGTATGCTTCTGAACTTAGTTTCTACAGTTTTGGACTCTTAAAGAAAGATTATATGTTTCTGTCAGTGTAAGCTACTAAAGAGAATTGTAGAGTTGACATTTTCTAAAGCCTCTTTCAAAATGTATTGACACTGTGGTTAATGGCCTGTGTTACCAATGGTTTGTAAGCAAGATTTACAAAGATCACCGATTATATACACAGTTCATTTTAGAAGACTATTTAAAGGTTTTTGAATGGTAAAAGAGGTAGATTTCTAAAAATATTTAATTAGAGGCTCTTCCAATACAAAGAGGCAAGTTAAAGAGTTCCATTGATCCAGATTTCTGCATTCTATCAGGGTCAGCCTTTCTCTGATTGTTTCATTGCGTAAATAAATTAATCCTTGGAAAATCAGAGAATGACAGCTAAAGGGACAATTACGTATAATTACGCCAATTAACTAAGGTGTTGCCACTTTTTTTGCGCCTACCATGGATAACAATACATTCATGTCTCCCAAGATGAGGCTAGAATCTTAGAAATAGTAGTCTTTTTTCTTTCATGCACACACCTACACTGTTAAAGTGAATTGGATTTAAGAAGATTTAACTGTAAATAACATTTGGAATTTTTGTTTTCTGTTGTTGTTTTTCTCCAGTGTGCCTCTATGTTTCCAGTTTGGCAGAGCAATGGGTGCAAAAGGTGTTGGGGAGACTAGAGTGAAAATGACTTTGAGTAAAACAAAATTGGAATTAATAAAAAGATCAAAGAACCATAATCTTTGGGTTATGAAGAAACTAAGAAAATATGGCTCCCCTTAGAGATCTTATATTCAAGTAGGGAGACCCAGAAATAAACAATGGACATAATAAGAAAATAAATTAAATTGGGTGTTGTAAGATGATGAGTGCTTAAAAAAAAGTAGAGCCAGGAAAAGATTAGGGGAATTTGCAGCTTTAAATGCATTCTGCAAAGAACAAGGAAAAAGAATACTTAACTTTAATTCTTGGGGTGGAGATAGAAGGGTTCGGAGGTCCTGGCAAAAGAGCCTTAAGAGAATTTTGGGTAAGCCCTTGCTCTTAACTAAATAAGGAGAGAAATAACCGTTCATGCCCTCCTCTTGCTTTCCCTTTACCCATTCAGCAAATACTGGCAACTCTCTTAACCTCAGTCCTCTGTACAAACAATACTGAAATGGTACAGGCATATCAGTGAAGATCCACTTTTTGTATATTTATTTTGAAAACGTATAGACACATACAAAGAAACCCTGTATCCAGGATCTTCTCACTGCAAGGCATTGTGCTGGCTATTTTCCCACACAATACTTGTACACATGTCCACTCTAAGGGTAGTTCTTGAAAACAAGCTCTCTGTGTTATACATTTCTGTATCTTACTCAAGAATTATTTGTTGACTGAATAAATGAACTCATTCATTCATTCATTCATTCTTGAACATTGGATTTGACCCATCAAATAAAAATTTTTTTTCTATCATGCTCCAAAGGAGACAACATCAAGTTCAATTCAGAGCAAATGTAACAATTTAGAGGCAACTGGCAGTTATTTTCCATTCCCATGAATCTTAAACCAAGGAGAAAAGACTTCGGAAGAAAGTAAGTTTCTCCTCTCCTTTGCACTCTCTTTGCATGGCAAGCAAGGATCATATGTATTCTTGATCTTGCTTTATGAACACACAACCTACCTGGTTTTATATATATATCCTGCACATATAAGGATGTGTGTGGTATGTAGAAGATTCTATGCAGAGAGAATTTCAGATACTTTGATAGTAAAATGGCCACTTTTATGGTTCAAAAATTATCACAGTTTCTTCAATTATAATTTACTCTTATAATAGAACATGTTGAGAAGCTGGATCAATAGATATAATAATATAATTTAGTATCTTTGTGACAATAAGAACTTAGATGTTGGCAAATAATCTTATCATAAATATATTTCAACATTATTATATTGTTAATAATAACAATAACTAATATTTATTGAGTCCTTGTATGTCATTTATGACCTTCAACCATTTACATATATTATCTCATTTAATTCTTAAAAACAACCTGGTAAGGTCACCTGAGTGGTTCAGTTGATTGAGCTCAGGTCATGATCCTAGAGTCGTGGGATCAAGCCCCAATGTGGGCTTTGTGCTGAGCATGGAGCTTGCTTGGGATTCTGTCTCTCTCTCTCTCTCTCTCTCTCCCCTCTCCTCAACTCATGCTCTCTCTTTTCTCTCTCTGAAATAAAAAATATATATATTTAAAAAATTCTTAAAAACAAACTGGTAAAATAGATATTATTAATATTTTTCTTTTAAGGATGAAGAAATTGGTAGGTAGAAGGGTGTCCATGGTTTCAGGCTAGTGTACAGGACAGCTGGGACCCCTGAGATGGATTTTTATTGCTCTAAATTCCATTCTTCTTCTTTTTTTTTAATTAATTAATTTATTTATTTAGAGGAGGAGAGAGAGAGAGTGTGTGTGTACACATGAGCAGGGGAGGAGCAGAGAGAGAAAGAGAGTGAGAATCCCAGTCAGGCTCTGCGCTGTGCCCAACATGGGGCTCAATCCCACAAACAGTGAGATCATGACCTGAGCTGAAATCAAGAGTCAGATGCTCAATTGACTGAGCCACTCAGGTGACCCTGTAAATTCCATTCTTTAAACATCAGTATATGTTGTTTGTACTTTAATAAATAGCTATGCAAATGCAAGCTATTTTATAGAGCAGCTGAGAAAGTCGTGATATGCCTTTGAGACTTCAGGAGAACTCTAAAGGGATTACTTAATCTATATTATACTCTCAATTTTCTATTGTCTCGAACTGGCAATATGAGAATAATTCTTGTCTTTTGTTTCTTCTCCTAGCAATCAGAACAATAGCAACTTTGCATTCATTGAATCTGATGCAACCAAAGAAAGATTTTTTTTAAGTACATTTTTATAATTTTTGGGGTGCCTGGCTGGCTCTGTCAGTAGAGTATGCAACTCTTGATCTTGGGGTTGTGAGTTCTAGTCCCATGTTGGGTGTAGAGATTACTTAAAAAGATAAAATCTTTAAAGTACCTTTTATTTATTATTTTATTACTTTTTACTTATTAATTTATTATTATTTCTTTTAAAGATTTTCCAAAGGAGGATTTGGTGCCTTGGAAATGTTCGGATTTAAATTATTTAATTTTCTTTAATACATTCATGTTGACTAATTCCAAATGACTAGTAATCCCTTATAAAATCAGCAATACTGTTCGACCTAGCTTGGCAGTTTTTAGGTAACAAAGACACAGGATATTCCTAACAAGTCAAAATGAAAATGAAAAATATATGAAGTGTTTTAAAATGCTAAATCTCTGAATCTAGTTTAGCTGATACTGTTTGTGCCCTAAAATACATCAAATATGATAGTACACCCATGAAGTTCTGCTGAAATGCAATAGTTCATCTTACTCAAGAAGATTAAAAGACACTGGAGAGGGTTTCTGCCTCCAGGATCAGAGCTGCAGTGCCCACCCAGGGGAACTCCGTAAAAGCTGGCCCTCAGGGGGGTTTGTCTTAGAATCTCCCCACCTTCTGTTTCTTAGGGCACTGTCAGTCTAACCTTTATCTACCAGCTGTCTCCTGTTGATTCAGCACTGCCAGATTAGTATACTCCCTGAGAAGGAAATATTGAAGAAACTCTCATTTGGGACAGAATTCTGTCTCTGTATGAGTTTTACCAGGCAGTGTGGTGATTACTGGTGCTTTGCACTGATTTTTTTCTAGCTGTAGTCCTCATTTGCTTTCCAAAGTTCCACAGGGAACCACAGCCTTTTGGGGGGGAAAGGGGACCTCTTCTAATCCTAGTATCTTATTTGCATATGCCATGACCCCAGTTTGATGAGCTAGAGAGCATATTCACAGATAATGATTGGTGGTCATTTGAATGTTCTTAAGCAGACAAATCCAAATGTGATTCACCACCACCAATTGCATCAGCTTCTAGGTTATAGAAAGGGATCATAAACCCTCACTGGCCAATCCATGTGAATGAATCATTATATTAATGGTCTCTTCAGCTGGTTAATAGTCAAATACCAGATACTATAACCTGTTGAATCTCTTTCAGAATTCCAGTCAAAACTTGGTCTGCTAGAAACTTATTTCTATTCCACCTCTACTTTGGTTTTATGTCCAGGGTATGTGATACAGCATGGAGTTCCCAGGAAATTCGATCAACCTATCTAGCCCACTGCTGAATTCCCTTACTTGCCCACTTGTAGAGAATTAATTCTGTTATCAGAGAATGATATCAAATAATATCTAAGGATTCCCTGATGGCAGAAGAAAGCAATATCTAATGCTCTAATGCTCTTTAAGACAGAGAACTTTCACCTGGGGGCCACAGGTTCTGTGGGAATCACTGGGCCATCCCAGATAAAATGTGTCTTCCCAAAATCCATTCATGATATCAGTGGCTGATTCAGCACCTCACCTTTGTTTCTCTGATCCTGAGTTAGCTGGTTAATCCTGATCAGCCTCTCCTGTTTATATCTTGCTGCCTGCCCGCCATTTCGACTACAGTCCCTTCACACCCCCCATTATCAATGTTTAATCCCCCCGGTCCCAACTCGCATCTGATTTCATAACTTAAAACCCTGATAATCTTGACAGACTCTAGTATCTAATATCAATGTCTCCATCGTTTCTTAATGCCAGTCCCTTCCCATCTCTAGCATCTCATTGGTTCCTATTAAGGCTTCAACTAAGTCCCTGTTTATAATACTATGTAAGTGTAAATAAAACCAAAATAAGTCTGTCTCCCTTTTCAGATAGAATTACAAGACTTATTTATTAAGTATGTCTCTAAGGATACATTCATAAAACGGAAACTGCATTCATGATTCTGCAGAAAGGACTTTCACATTCATTGATTAATTCAACAAACAATTTTTGAGCACATACTCTATGGCAATTATTTTAGATGAACATGCATTAGACTTCAAAATATCTCATTCTTTTTGCCAATATTAGGCATTAATCTTTCTTGAACACTGGGTATTGGAATAACCAGCTGCTACAGCTAATATTAGATGTGGGTCTAAACAATGCCCATTAAAATAGTCAGCTCGCCCAGATAATGTAAGACATTAGTCATCTCTTAAACATTTAATATTGAAAAAGGGAATTCTCTTAGCTAATGCTAGAGGTTAGTATTTTCTTGAATATTTGATATTATAAAAGCCAACTCCTCTGGCTAATGTTAAGCATTAATAGTTTTTTAAATATAACCTATGAGTGATTTATCCATTCTGTCCATTACTCTTTAATTGCAACTGGCACATCCGTGTGTAATCATTTAGAGAACACACAAAAGCCAGCAACAGACAATACACAGGTATTTAACCACACCATCTTTCTATAGGTCTCATTAATCCCTGCTCTTCTGTTTGCCCTGGGTTCTTAACACTGATTCCTTCCTCCTTGTTGTCATTGCTGTCTGTATTGTTTTTTGATATTGAGAGAAAATCTACATAGACTGAAGAGCATAAAATTCACTAATCTAAGTGTGCAACAATGACTTTTTTTACACCCAAATAACCACCACCTCTTAGATGAAAAAATAGAATATTTTTAGCGTCAACATTTCCAGGTTATTTTCCATCCCCCATTCTTATCCTTTGAGCTGTCTTCCTCCTTATTTTGATATCCTGCATGGACTTTTATGGCTTGTAAACTTCAGGTTCCGTCATCCCATCCTATCTTGACTTGCTTTAAATTCTCTCTTGGATTAATTTAACTTGCAGCTCCCCATAACAGCTACCTCCCAGCCAGGAGCAATTTGCTCTAAGTATTTTGCAAGCAAATTTCAGCACTGGGAACATCTAAGTATGTATAGCTAATCTAATATCATTTGCTTTTAAGTTTATACCTACATAATTTGGGGAAATTTTTATAAACAAATGTGTCAGTCATAGCTGGTCTTCCTACCACCAACAATGCCATCATGCACGTATTCTCGGAAAACAAAGAAAATCATTCACATTCTCAAGGAGGATTTCTGAGCCTCGGGTGGGTACTGATTTCTCTTTGGACGATTGTAATTTACAGCCTATACTCACTCTCTGTAATGTTTTTAATCAGCCCTTACACTTTTATCATTTCAGACAGAAATGTCTTCTTTTGTTCCAATTCAGTTTTGGTTTTACCTGGTCAAACTTTGTAATATACCCCCTTGTTTTGAACATTGTTATATGAAAAATAAACTAACACAATGAAATTTATGGAGTGCATATGGAAATAGCTTAATTAACTGTCATTTAGGAGAACAAAAGTGCATTGGTTTGCAAGATTTTCCAAAAATGTATCCCCGTTAGTGGAAGTCTTAAATAATACTTCTGTGTTTTTGTAACGGTATCAATTTCTCTATTTGTTAGACACTTACAGAAATACAGCAATACAGAAATACAGATTCTAAACAGATTCTCATCTATTCACATTAAAGTAACTTCAGAAAGGCAAATTATGTATATATGATTATAATTCACATTACCAATTACAGTTTCCATAACATTAAAATAATTCTTCGTAACCTTTATATACATAGAAAGTATTAGGCCTGAATGTTAAGTACTCAAGTGTAGTTATGTAAAATAACATGACAATTGTGAAATCTGTGTTATTTTAACCAATCTTAAAGAGGTAATTGTATAATCAGTATCTTAAGTTGATTATGGAACTATGAGCTACCCAAACAGACTTAGATGATTGGCTGAATCAACTTGTTTCCTCTGATATAAATTGAAGTTAAAGCCTTTGTTTGAAAGCAAGAAATATAAAGAAAACCTAAGAAGCTTTTAGGAAATTAAATAAAAATTCATTGAAAGCATTAGCATTCAGTAATTACTCCTACCAGAGATCTGTTTGTTGTCTGTCTTTTAATATTTTTAAGATATTATAGATGACTGAGGGGTTGTGGGAGGGAGGATGGGCTAAATGGGTAAGGGGCAATAAGGAATCTACTCCTGAAATCATTGTTGCACTATATGCTAACTAACGTGGATGTAAATTAAAAAAATAAATTAAATTTTAAAAAAAGATCTTATAGATGACCCAGATGATCTTTGTATATATCCTTTTCTCACTGCTAAATGATTGAGAAAAAAATTCAACTTACATCTGAATGTGTCCACTACAGACAATTTTTCAAACACAATCCATATTTGGAATGATTTTCCATTGTTAAATAGATTTCTTAAATTACATTGCAACCCCAAATAGCAAAAATATAACAGGATGCTAGCTTCCAATGTGCCTTATAAACCAAGGTTGCTACAGTTTAAAGTTCATAGGTTTTTCAACATTATTTCTGAAGTTTTTGCTTATTATTGTTTTTTTAACTTTTATGCCCATGACTCTTGGGTGAAGGATTTAAAATACCCTGGGTCAGTTTTGCATAGTTTCTCTGTGTGTATTAATAATGCAAATATGTAATATGGATGGATACCTGCACAAACACCTATCAAGATTAACCAGCTAAAGGTACTGAGTAATCAAACACTTTTATCTAATGCAAACACTAAGTACCAGAGCTTGTCAGTTCTTACTTAGCGTAGGCATGCCCTGGAAATTTATTAAAAAATGATGTTCCAGTCCCACTTCTGACCAATTAAATTAGAATATTTTCAAGTAAGGGCCAGGCATTTGCATGTTTTAAAGACTCTATGGGTAATTGTAAAGTACAGCCAGGTAAAGAACTACTAAGTTAAAAACAAGAAATTAAACATAAGGTATTTCTAATTTTGATGTTGCATAAATTAAGTGAAAAATGAGTAAAATACTTTACTATAATTATGATACATCACCTTTAACTGTTTAATTAAAAATATATTATCTGTAGGGGTGCCTGGGTGGCTCATTCGGTTAAGCGTCCGACTTCGGCTCAGGTCACGATCTCACAGCTTGTGAGTTGGAGCCCTGCGTCGGGCTCTGTGCTGACAGATCGGAGCCTGGAGCCTGCTTCAATTCTGTGTCTCCCTCTCTCTCTGCCCCCACCCTGCTTGTGCTCTCTGTCTCTCATAAATGAATAAATGTTTAAAAAAAATTTTTCAATATATATTATCTGTTTCTTAAAGCCATACAGTTTACATATATTGATAACCATAAGTGCACACCAAATCTCTTTAAGAGTAGAGACTGTCTCTTTATTGTGACAAATAGTACCTAGTATATCTAGTTTTCTTTTTTTTTAATTTTTGTAATGTTTTATTTACTTTTTGAGACAGAGAGAGACAGAGCATGAGCAGGGGAGGGGCAGAGAGAGAGCAAGACACAGAATCCGAAGCAGTCTCCAGGCTCTGAGCTGTCAGCACAGAGCCCGATGCAGGGCTCGAACTCACAAACCGTAAGATCATGACCTGAGCCAAAGTCGGATGCTTAACCGACTGAGCCACGCAGACGCCCCTAGTTTTCTTAATTAAATAATAATCAGTTACTCCCATCTGATTCTACAGAGTACCACAGTGACACTTTCAAGGATACCAAAAAAAAAAAAAAAAAAAGGACTTTCTTCAAATTGCTTCTTTCTTCAAAACCACACACATTGATCTTTCCCTTTATAATTTGTATTTTCTTAATTTCAAAACCATAAATGGAACTATCAGGTTAAATGATCATGATCTTTGTGTTCACTATAAATCTATTGTCATCAACAGCACTTTGGAATGCCATTTGTAGCAAATAATCCATATATTCCTGTTATGTGTGATTATCAAATAACATATATGGAGTACAGATAGTCTAAATTCTCAACTAAGGAAATAAGATAACCTGACATCAGTGGGATTACTTTATTAGACATTGGAAGGAACAAATAAAAGCCTGAAGACCTAAATCTTTTGGTTTATTTGTGAAATATTAATGATAATCTGTAATATACTATAATTCTTAAACTTTTCATAAGCATAGGCTCTGTCTTATTCCTTATTAAAATGTTGACCAGTACCCAGAGAATAGCAGATACTTAATAGGTGATTGTTAACTTGCATTGAATATCTTTAAAATCCTAAATATAAAACATGATTAATGTGGTTAAGACTAGACTATGCATTTTCAAACACTTACAAATACATATTGTAAAAATCCAAAACGTCATCAATAAATTTGTATCACTGATCCCTTTTTGCTACCTTATAAAAGAGTTCAAAATGTTCTTGATTTATAAAACCTGTTAATTTTCCAAAGTCAAAGTGATGTTTAAATATATCTCCTTTTCCCTTAAAATTCGAATACTATAAGAAAATATAAATTACTATAGGAATCTATATTAAAAATGCCAAATTGCCAAAATATGAAATATACTTAACTGCAAGAGCCAAGTTACAGGCAATCTCCAAATTACTATTCAAATTATACAGAGATACAGGTTTAAAATAACAGATAATTGTATTTGTCTTGCATTCCTGCACCATTCTTGAGTTTTCACATCTCTAATGTGAATGGGATTATTGCTTCATTAGTTTCTTAAAATCCTGTAATCATGCTACAAAACAATATTTAAACTGAATTTCTCTTTCAAAAATTCAATACAATTAAGTCAATTGATACTGATGTAGCCAAATAGCAAAAAATAGGGAATAAAATTCTGAATGTTACAAGATCAGAACTTTTCACATGTTTTCAACTCATAACACCTATAAGACTGAAACATCTGGATGAAAAGTAAAAAATACAAATATTTCTCTACTACTTGTTATATATAATGTACAAAGTTAATGCAAATGTTCTCGTGTTGAATTGAGCTTTTCAAATCATCTAAAAAGTTCTGGATTGTGTAAAACAGTATCGTCTGTTTTAGTTAACTTGAGAAGACTGTGTGTCTACTTTGGCATTTCAGATAGCTTTGTTTTTACATTTCTTGGTTGCAGAAGGCATTTGTTAGCAGTTCAGAAATTTTTTCTGATCTTCAAAATCATAACCACAAAATCTTTACTTTAGTGATAAAGTATACCTAGCTGTGGCCCTAGGTGTGGCCCCTAAAATTGAGAAGGATGAGTTTTTAGTTAGTAATGACTTAAAACAATACAAAGTTGGTAATCTTTAAATTCATTGGGATTGAAAAGTTTTCAATTATTCTAATTATACTCATAATTTGTTTCTTAATTTTGAAAGGAAGTGTAAGTGAACCCCTTAAAAATAAAATGCAATCTACTAATTGTGAAACTTTCTGGGATTTCCAAGTAAGTTGGTTTAAATGAATTTACATCTTCCAAAATTCTGATTACCGTAAAAATGTATATACATCAAGAATTAAATCTCGCAAACTATAATCACAGAAAATAGTTACTTGTATGTTAGATTTCCACAGAAATATTGTTAGATGTCTAAAAAAGAGCTTTTTAAACACAGGAGTATTGCAGTGTTGACTTTAATTGGAAAAAAAATTGAGATAAATAACTCTCTCCTGCTAAGAAACCTGTGTACAGGTGGGATTTCCCATGATTCAGAGAGTGTTATGAACACTCACAGCACTCCTCCTCCCAGCCATTCTAACTTAAAGCAGAAGAAGTAATAAAGAAAAAGAAATTGATATATCTGTCAATCCTGGCCAAAAGTAATGTAAATACAGACTTTAAATAAAATTAGCAATAAGTTTTCCCCCTTTGAAAGTCTCATAAATGACCATTATAGAAAGACTAAATATTGTAAAATTTCAGATTTGGCCATTTATTTGGATTTGTAAAGCAAAAATATATAGAAAAATGTCCTTCGTATAAAAGACTAGCAAAAAGAAGAGTTAATCCTTTACTTTTAATATCATCTCTAGTCTGACAATTTAAGCAAAGCATGACAAAATGAGTCATAAAGATAGTAAATATTAGCAATATCATCAAATTTGAATGTCGAATATTTTAACATTTGGACATTATAGACATCTTCTGGTAATATGGTGTTTCCAGTTGGCTTGTAAAATCACGAAATAGTGGTTATGTGCTTTCCACCAAATACTTACTGGACTATTTAAAACCAATTTAAAATTACTGTATTTGTAGTAAATGTTATGAAACCTCACTTCTTTTGACAATTGTTTCCGAGAATTCTGGAATTTCCTAAACCACAATGTGTAGAAGGACGTGCTCCTGAGTGGGCTCCTTTTCTCAGCTTTATGGTTGTTGATGAGGTTCTTTCCGAGCTCTACTATTTGCACAGGGGAGCCAAGTGTTCTTACTAAGTGCAGCGGGGTATGAGAGGAGGATCAGGTACTGCAGCTGCGAAACCTCTGCTCGGGCATGCGTCTTGGTTTACACACGGCCGGGTTAAGGAAACACTTCAACGATGTGTGCATTCATGAGTCCCGGGTGTAATGCATTTATCTCTGTTCTAAAACGATCTGTGCACGCAGTAATCCGGTTTCAATGTGAGAGTAAGTCACTGGGTTTTATTTATCTTTGGTTCATGTTGGCATGAAGCAGGCCCCTAATTACCACCGAGACCCATCGTGGGCAAGGAAAGTAATAAACAGTAATCACATCGCGTACACGTCGAGTCCCAAGGAGAGCAGAGCTCTCAGGAAGCCGCAGGAAGCGTGCGCTTCCAGGAGGTTGTGAGGCTCGCGGGGGTCTGCACGCGCGCAGAGCTTGTTAACGGAGGGCGTGCCGGAGGCGTGGCGCGAGGTGTCCGGGCGAGGCGCTCCGCGAGGCGGGCGGCGGTGGGCGGGCGGCGGGGAAGCGCGGCCGGGGAAAAGCAGCGCTGCGCCGCGAGCGGCTCCCAGCTCCCGCTCTCCCGGCCGCCGAGCCGAGCCGCCGTGGGCGGGGCCTGCGGTGATTGGCGGGCGGGCGGGGAGGTCGGAAGTACTTTGTTTTTTATGCTAATGAGGGAGTGGGGCTTGTCCGTATTTACGTTGAGGCGGGAGCCGCCGCCCTTCATTCACCCACATGGCCCTTCGAGGTGCTGCCGTCGCCGCCCGACCTGCTCCTTCGCGCCACTTCGCGCCCTCGGGCGAGGCCGAGGGGGTGGGGACGACCCCCGCCGCGTAGTCGCGGCTCGCGCCCCTCGCGAAGCTCCTTGGCGGGGCCGGCCGGTCGGCCGGCCGCACCCCCGGCCTGGGGCCTCCGGTCGTAGTAAAGCGGAGGCGGGTGGGGAGGCGGGAGCGAGAGCCCGCGGCGGGCGAGGCGAAGATGGTGGCGGCTACTCCTCCTGGTGAGTCTGCCCGCCCCTCCGCCGAGTGAGTGAAACCTGTTGTGTGCGGCCCCAGTCCGGAGGGAGGGCGGGCGGGCGGGTGGGGCGGAATGGCCCGGGGCAGCGTGGCGGCGGCGGCGTGGCCGGGGGCCGGGGCGGGTCTCGGGCCGTTGGCCGCCCCTGCGTGTGGCAGCGGCGACTCGCTGCCCCCTCGCTTGCTTGCGGGCTGGCGGAGGGGCAGGGCAGGGCCGGGGAAGGGAGGGTGGGAGGGGGCGGCGTGCGCGAGGCGGCCGCGCCCGGGACCCGCGCGGACCCTGCCTGGGCCGGCCCCGGCGGGCGGGTGGGCGCGCGGCGCACACAATGGCCCCTCAGGGAGGGTACGCGCGAGGCCCGCGCCCCTTCCAGGGCTCGGGGTGCACGCGGGGCGCGGGGTCCCCGGGAAGGGAAAGTTTCTCCTGGGGGCGAGAGTTAAAGCGCCTCCAGAACAAAGCGGCGGCGGCAGCGGCACATGGGGCAGGCCGCGGGCCGGGAGGGGGCGCGCCCACGAGGTACCTGCGCGCTGGCGGGCGGCGTGGCGTGGGCGGGAGCCCGCGGGCCCCCAAACTTTGTACGCGCGAGGGTGGGCGGAGGGCGCGGGAGCTCGGGGCGGCGCGGCCTGGACGCCACCCCCACTCCGCGTGGGCTTTGTTAACCCGCGTGGGCAGTCCCGGGTGGGGCTCGCAACTTCCCGGGCCGTGGCCCGCGGAGCAGGCCCTGGCCGGCCTCGGTGACGGCGTGGAGCCGCCTTTGCCCGCCCGCTGGCGGGGAGCGCGGCGCGGGAGGGCCGGCCCGGCTCGGCGGGAGCGGCGGCCGCGCCGCCATATTCCTGCGGGGCGGGCTGCGCGGGGGTGAGGGCGGGGGACATGGCGGCGACTGCGCGCCGCCGCCGATTGTTCCCGGCTTAGGCCTCGGGCCGCGTGCGACGGGCACCGCAGTCGCGGAGCCCCCGCCCCTCTGGGCCGGGCTGGGGGGGGCGGGGGACACAAAGGAGGGGCGGCGCGCCCGCGTCCCCGCCGCGCTCGGGCCTCGGCGCCGCCGGTCGCCGCGCGGCTGCCGCCGGGAAACGGGGTGGGGGGGTTGCCGCGTCCGGCGGGGCCCGACTCTGACCCACCGCCCCCTGGCGGCCGCTCGCGAAACCGCAGGGCCATGCACCCCCTTGTGCGACATGTGCTGCCGGCCCGGGCTCCATGAGCGAGGCGGGCACTTTGCAGTCTCGAGCGTTCCTGCTCCCTTTTCTACTCCTTAGCCGGAGCAAAGGGGACGGGAACTGGAGAAGGCAGACTCGTTCCTGCAGTATCGCCAAAAGAAAAAATTACCAACATGCCATCCGACCACATCACTTGAGGAAACAACTCTTTATCCCGGCTTGCAGCCACGAGGTCTTGGATGGGGGAGGGGTGGTAAAGAATAGTCCCTTTGCTGCTGCTGCTTTTCCCTCTCATTAGAACTGTACAGTAAAGGATTGCTGTGGATCATACTGGAGTATTTCAGTATCTTTTTAAATAAGACATGAATTTAATACCTGTGGGTTTTTCAACTTTATTCTCTTAAACGTTTACACTTCTATACATTGTTGGTCTTTTAAACACTGCCAGTGTTGCTTGGCTATGTTATCCTCGTTTTGGCAAATGAATGTAACTAATTGATACAAGAGCGTTAGAAATAAGCAAATTTAAATTTAAGTATGGGTTTGGAGGGTGATAATAATTTTCAGCAAATATGTTTGTCTTTTATCCTTGTCTCCCCACCCCCCAACCCAGTCATACACGTGGACCTAACTGCACCAAAAGCTTTTCTAAGGATACTTGCAAGAAGAAAGTTTTCCCTAGTGGGTAAGTGTATTCTAATTCTTTTTGGTTAACTTTTTCTTTAAAACAATTTTTTTTTATTTTAATCATTTGAGTAAAATGGGATTGGGTTTTCAAATAGTGAAGTAGGTATCTTGTATTTTGTTCACTTACCTTTTCTAAAAAATTAACTATGTGGCCAGCTAATTTTTAAGTTAGTTAAAGTATAATGCAAATACCATAAAAATCTTTGGAAACTGGTATGCAGTTTATAAAATGTGATTTCAGAACTGCTTTAAGTTGGATGATAAAGTAGATCTAATTTGGAGTAAGTTTTCAAGGTTCAAAACAATTTAAACAGGATATTTAAGTTCTATAACAAGCTAATAACACTTGAAATGTAGTCTGAAAGGTAATTTTGTTAATTGATTTGCCAAGTATTTGCTAATTGGAAGCCAGAAGAAAAAAATGTTTTGCCACGTGGATATGAAGATTTCCTCTAAAAAGGTACATGTATGAATCAAATTGCCCTGTTAATTCTCATTCATATGCAGTCTAATCTTGATTTTTTTTTTTTTTTTTTTTTTTTGAGTATGTCTTTGGGAACCTCCAGGTAAAGGAAGAGCCACCAATTTCTTTGACAGTATTAGATGGTTAAGATTGTCTTGTGAAAAAGATTTTTTTTCTACTTTTAAGGTGTAAATGTGCTTGTGAATGAAATTCGCAGGTTTGAGATAAATTCATTTTCTCTTCCCCATTAGGAATTATGCTGAATTTTGTATGTTTTCTAGCCCTTAAAAGTTTGAGGTGTTCTTCTAATTATTTATTTCAAATTTAGCAGGAATAAAGAGAACATCACCTTGTGAGACTGAAGATTGTGACCAGTCAGAATAATGTCAAAGTGCTTACAGTGCAGGTAGTGATATGTGCATCTACTGCAGTGAAGGCACTTGTAGCATTATGGTGACAGCTGCCTCGGGAAGCCAAGGTGGGCTTTAAAGTGCAGGGCCTGCTGGTGTTGAGTGCTTTTTGTTCTAAGGTGCATCTAGTGCAGATAGTGAAGTAGATTAGCATCTACTGCCCTAAGTGCTCCTTCTGGCATAAGAAGTTATGTTTTCATCCAATAATCCAAGCCAAGCAAGTATATAGGTGTTTTAATACTTTTTGTTTGCAGTCCTCTGTTAGTTTTGCATAGTTGCACTACAAGAAGAATGTAGTTGTGCAAATCTATGCAAAACTGATGGTGGCCTGCTATTTCCTTCAAGTGATTTTTACTAATTTTGTGTACTTTTATTGTGTCGATGTAGAATCTGCCTGGTGTATCTGATGTGACAGCTTCTGTAGCACTAAAGTGCTTATAGTGCAGGTAGTGTTTAGTTATCTACTGCATTATGAGCACTTAAAGTACTGCTAGCTGTAGAACTCCAGCCTCGGCCTGTCGCCCAGTCAAACTGTCCAGTTACTGAACACTCTTCTATGGTTAGTTTTGCAGGTTTGCATCCAGCTGTGTGATATTCTGCTGTGCAAATCCATGCAAAACTGACTGTGGTAGTGAAAAGTCTGTAGAAAAGTAAGGGAAAATCAAACCCCTTTCTACACAGGTTGGGATCGGTTGCAATGCTGTGTTTCTGTATGGTATTGCACTTGTCCCGGCCTGTTGAGTTTGGTGGGGATTGTGACCAGAAGATTTTGAAAATTAAATATTACTGAAGATGCGACTTCCACTTTAAACGTTCCAGAAATGTAAAGTATTTTTAAAACCTTTGTAATTTTAATTTTGAAATTCATCTATACAACTTTGTTTCTTAAACTGAAGTTTTGTCATAATTTTGTGCTAAAACATTCTGAGGTTGCATGTCAGGATTATAAGTTTTTACTATATTGGAATAGATTTATTAAGTATTTGATTTTAATCGTGTCTGTGAAGGAAATTTATTTTAATAAACGTATGATAATTTGTGAAGTTGGGAGATGCCTTTTTGCTTTTTTAGAGTTGGTATTTGCACTGTCTTCATCCAAAAGTTAATAATTGCATTGCTTGTGCATTGTTTATTTAAATTTGGTGAAAATACTCTGTTTAAAGCAATGTATTAAGAAAGTTGTGGGGTTTGGTTGCTTTTTAAGCATGTTAATTGACATTTGGGGAGGGGAGGTTGTCTTGTTTCTAGTAATCAAATACTGTTTTACCAGTACTAGTGTTCTTAATGTATAACTGTTAACTGGTTACGTACTAGTTTTCTTAGTAATTATCTGTGCTGTATAAACAGTTAGTGGTCCCTTAGACTGTTGTTAACTTTCTGGAACTTAAAAAACAGGAGTTAAAAAGAAGACACACTGATGCTAAGCAGAGTGACAAGTATGTGTGTGTGGACATGTCTCATGCCAAGAGTGTAGGCTGGGAGTCTGAAGTTAGGTTTTCTCTAATGCTGTAATACTATTAGTACTTCTCCCTTCATAAACCGGACTTTTGCAGCATTGATAGTTGGTCTAGGCATATGTGACTTCAAGTCACTGGAGTGGAACCTAAGAAGTGGCAGTAACAGTATTTTATTCAACATTTCTGCCTTTTCTTTCATGTGTTTGTGTCTAGCCTGTGTTTTCACCTTGTAGAAGAATGTGGGTTAACTTGAGAATAATCAGATTTTAAAGGATCCGTTGTTAAAATTGGATCCAAGCTAAATTTTGAAGGAAAGCTGTAATATGGAGTAAATTTGCCATAACTTATTTATTACACCGTGTTATAAAATAGATTATGTAAAATTTGAACATGGAAAGCTTAACTGCTAATGTATCCCTTTTTAAAGAAACTTAGAGTTTAATCATGGATCCCTGAATAGAAAGGTAAGAGTTTCATAGTTCTGGAGTGATTATTGAAAGGTAACTTTTCAGAGAGAAAATACAAAGAATTGTGCAACAATTAATAAAATGAGGATCTAATTGTCCTTTGAGTTCTTAAACCTTTTGAATTGAAAACCTTAAAGTGGTTTTGTTTTGATCATTTAATGACAAATACTGCTTTAAATGTTTTTAAAGCCCCAAAAGGTTAGCATGGGTTATAGTAGTCTCCAGAAAGATGTGCCATGGTGATTAGTGAAAAAAGTGATGTTTACTCCACCAAACCATATAATTTCATTTTAAAGCTTTTAGCATTACTATTTAACATAGAATAGTGATAAGACATTTAGAGGATTTCTTTACATGCTAAAATGGAAGTCAGATTTTAAATAAAATCTTAAATGGTTAACTTTTCTCCCTAGATGCTGAACCTTTGTAGTATTTGTGTTCAGAACTCAATTGGACTGTAACTAGACTTAACACACACATTTATTAACTTGTTTGGTGGGTGTTTTCTTGTGAGGTTGGCAGTAGGGCTGAGGTTGTCTAGAGTTCACTAGGAATTGCATTTTATTTGTTTCTGGTTTTAAAATGCGTGGCAAAGTTTATGTTCATGATTCTGTTAAGATTTTCTTAAACAATACAACATAGGTTTCAAGTAGCACTAACAAAAAGCCATCTAAATATAATTAGCCATTTTGAGATACAAATAATTTGAACACCTTGATTATAGCTCATAATTGCCTGCCTTCTCTCTAATTGACCGGGGAGGGGGGAAGCTCTAACCTTTTTTGTATTTTAACCTTGTTAAGAATTGAGTATTAGGGTACTATTGCTTGAGTTTTGATAGCTTTAAGATTATTTTCAGGAAAAATAAGTTTTTCTATTTTTTTTTTGCATGTTATACATGTATGATTCTTAGCCTGTGTTTAAAAGGAAAGCACTTATAGCTTTATGAATCTTCAAAACTGCAAAGTAGTGGTGATTTTACTAAAAACTTTGAGATCTTCATTTTACAGGCAGACCAGTCTAAACAGAACAAGCCAGAGTTGGGTTTTTCCCTGTAGTTTGAAGAGCCCTACAGAATGATTCCTGACAAAATGCAACCTGCAATTGCCTGGAGAACAATTCAGTATTATGTTAAAGTTTATTATGTATTTAGTGAAATATTGTTCTGTTAGAAGTTGACAACTATGGTGTAGTTGTCTAGCATTAGAAAACTAGCCT